>NC_135494.1:3871374-4187071 GCF_052094955.1 Ictidomys tridecemlineatus | reverse complement strand
GGCTCAATTGCAGATTAAAAAGAAGAAAAAGGATATGTATGTAAATCCATTAGCCCCATTTATATTATTTATGGATGGCCAAAATGACCATTTAGGTCTCAAGATATTTTGGGGTGCAACTCATGGAAGACGGCAGGGCCCGTGGGTGACGCACTCGGGCTTTGCTTGCTTTGCAGCCAACCTGAGGTTGCGGGCTCCGTTTACGTGGATTCAATGTGGACACTGGAGAGCGCCCAGGAAATGAACCAAGCCAATTTGCCTCCGGCTCCTGAGGAGCAGAGAACTTTAAAAAAAAAAAAAAAATGCTCGCACAAAAATATCCTGACCTGGTACAAACGGCTCTAAAGTGGGACAAATTATATAGGTCAGGCTTTTGCTGCTGCCAAAAGCCGTTAGCTGGGTCTAGACGGTGATGCAGCTTGATACGACGAAAATTAAAAAAGGAAAGGAAGAAAAATTCTTCCTTTTTTTTAAAGAAAGAAATTGTAAAGGATGCCGTTCGGTTAGGTTTTGCACATTGAAATCTTCAGCTCAGTCTGTGCATGAAAATAAGAAAGAGGAGATTCAGCTCTCGGTGTTGGAGTTTCATGTGCACGTGACACATTGAAGGTTCTAGGGGGAGAGCATCTCCTTCCCGGAGGACTCGCGGGCCATCTCTCCGCCATTTTTAGAGAGACCCAGTCGCACCACCTCCAAAGCACAGGACCAAGCGAGCAAAACCAAGGCGCACAGACCACCCTGTTTTCCTGTCTTCCGGAGCAAAGAGTTTTGCAAGAAAACTTCGTATCTAGAAATGGAAGGAAAGGTCTCTCTTACTCCAAGTGCCCCCAGGAACTGCTGAAATAGGAATTAGCTTGTTTTCAAAGAAGAACAAAAAGCCAGGTACGGTGGCACAGCCTTGTAATAACAGCAGCTTCGGAGGCTGAGGCACAAGGATCCCAACTGGAGGCCAGCCTCAGCAACTTAGGGAGGCCCTAAGCAACTTAGCAAGATCCTGTCTCTAAATTTAAAAAAAAACAGAGAGGGCTGGGGATGTGGCTCAGTGGTTAAGCGCCCCTGGGTTCAACCACAGATTAAAAGAAGAAGAACATTGACTTAAATACATGAGCCTTGTTTATATTAGTTAAATTGGAGGCCAGCCTCAACAGTGGACCAGGGCTCCAAGCAAATTATGGAGACCCTGTCTCAAAACGAAATAAAATAAAATAAAATGGGTTGATAAGTAAGTCCACCCTGAAGTCTCTCCTAAGACCTTTTCCATGACATCAACGTAGACCTGGCCCATGAGCCCTTCAATAACTGTGTGTGGGTTCCTCTATTTACCCACTTAATTCCATATGCAGATGCTCAACCACGGAGCAATATTGTAAGAGGCGGGTCCTGTCCACACCTGGATCTCAGGACCTGTGAGTGGGACCTGGTGTGGGAACAGGGTCTCTGGGAAGTCGTTAGTGAAGGGTCCTGAGATGAGCACCTTTTAAACTCTTGAACATGCACATTTTTGGGGGGGAGGATACAATTTATTCAACAACAATGATGAGAATTTTATTTTTAAATCTATAGGTTTCATATCCTAGTAAAGAAAGGAGACTAAGCAACATGTCAACACACTCTGTCTCATCCCCAAAGCTAAATATTAAAAAACGGGGCATGAAGATGTGATTTCAAAGCAGACATATATACGAACAGGACAGTTTATGAATTTTCTCATAATGATTTTCTATTTTATATGATATATATCATAGTTTCAAAAGTATTTTAGCATTTATATTAAATGTGGATGAGCAAAACACGCAAGTGTACCTTGTCTTGTGTCAATTGCACTTAAAATTAGAAGGGGTGGGTCAGAGGGACACAGGTAAGAGATGAGGAGGGAGAGAATAAGAGATAGAAAGGGAGGAAGAGTGGAGTGAAATTGCCCAGCATTTCCTACACACGGATATGAAGAGATGACAGTGATTTCCACCTTTATGCAAATCCATAGTGCATGCATTAGCATATTCATATATGTAAAGAAGAACAGGACAGCATACAAAAAGAACAGGCTTAGGGAGAAGGGGAGGGAACGAGAAAGCCCTGGGGAATCAAGTGCAGCAAATGGTACCCCTTGCATGACCAATTATGTCAGAATAAACACCACTGATTATATATATATATATAATTTCAATGCACTTATAAAAACATTTTTTTTTTAAAAAATACTGTGCACACATTCTCCCAGGGCTCACATATTCCCTTACTGCAGACAAGTTGCCCGTTAATTTCTAGTTTGAGCACGTCTCAGAGAAGGAGTGCAAACCTGTGTTGTGTAAATTGGATTGGGAAGCATCCAAGTGCTGCAGTGTTAATCTCATGGGAACCTGATTGATGAAAACGGGCGTCTATTAAACGCTGTTTATTAAGGCGGACATTCTGAGGAAGGTTTCTCAGCCCTTAAGAGATGTTATCAGAAACGGCGACCAAAGAATCAAGATTTTGGTAGCTAGCTAGATCTGGGGAATGCTAGCTGACGCTCTGACCAACACCCACTTATTCCAACGCCAGATTCCACAATTATGACAATGAAAAGGTCATAATTTCAATTCTTCAAAGGTTGAAAGATATCTACAGGTTTTCCCACGAGTTATTTTTCTCTTTCTTTCCTGTGGCAATATTTGAGTCTAGGTGACATGGAGCACATTTCCAAAACACTTGCCCCAATCTTTTCTCTGTTCACAACATGGCCCCATGTCCTCAAAGGCTAATTCTGATATCCAGGCTCCCAAGGTGGGGTCACCTCTGCAACACTATAGCTCCTCTTATAAGACAAGGGACCAAAAAAAATGCAGATGAGGGTGTGGAGGTTGACTTGGAGCCAATTATACTCCATGCATTTATGATTATGTTCAGTGCAATCCAATATGGTGGAAGGAATGGGGATGGGTGCCGCCATTTTGGAAAGCAGCATGCAGGCTCCTCATGAGATTAAAGGTGGAACTAACCGATAATACAGCACCCCTCTGTTGAATGCACATTCAAAGGAGATAAAACAACCCCCGTGGAGAGACACCCACACGCCCGTGTTCACTGCAGCACGATTCACAACCATGAAATGGAAACTCAGTCCAGACATTCGGAGCAAAGATATGGAAACCACTGGCCTCTTCATGGATGGACAATCAGATAGAGAAAATGAGATCCAGGTTGTAGCTCCCTTATCTGAAAGGCTTTGGGACCTGAGGTGTCACAGACTTGGGAGATTCTCAGATTTGATAATATCGGTGTAGAGTTAAGAATTGGTACGTCCTTCCTTTGAGAATGTGAAATCCCACGCCATCCAAAAACCTGAAATCGTTTCAGAGCCATTCCAAAAAAGATGTTTCCGCACCCCAAATTTACTGCGTGCTTAGAAAGTTTCCAATCTAGAGATCTGATAGTTCCCATGAGCACTAGGGTTAAGGGAATTGTATTGGGCCAGGGATTTTTTTTTGCAAAAATAAAGAGATCTTTAGCTCCACGGGTCCTCAAAAAATATTAATTAATCAAATCCGATAAAAATAAAGTCTGTATTTGCTCAACTTTCCAGTCACTCTCACAAAGAACTGAGAGGCCCAGTTTATAAAGAGAAAGGGTTGAATGGGGCTCCCCCCATTTGGGAGAGGACCGGAAGGCTGAGGTGCTTGAATCCTGTTCATTTGGGAGAAGAGAATGAGAGGGAGGACGAGGAGGGGCTGGGATCCCAGGCCACACCCCCAAAGACCTAAAGATCTCTCATCAAGCCCCACCTCTTAAAGGGCCAACCACCTCCTAATAGCGCCACCTAGGGGACTCAGCTATCCACGCATGGGTCTTTGGGGGAGATTTAGCAGTGCATGAGACGATAGATGATCTAGCCACAAAGATGGTTGCTGCATCCCTAGGACATCCTTTTGCATGCTTGTCTTTATGGTGAAAGCATTCCTCTTTAAATAGGGTCCCCTGTCATTTGCCCTAGTGTCATGTATAGAAATAATGTCATGTGTTCTTTGCTTCTGGCTAGACCAGAAAAACCATGATATAATTTCCAAATTAAATGACTCCTAAAGGCTCGTGTGCAGAAAACTTGGTATAAAAATACCAAACTATCCAAAGGTGGTGGACCCTTTAAGAGGTGGAGCTTCATTGGAGCGAGTCAGGTCCTGGAAGGGGAATGTGAACCGCTGATTTTTTTTTCCCTCTCTCCTTTTTAATCTTTCAAAAAGCCATGAAGGGAGCATCTTTTCTGCACCATGAGGTCAGTGCCATGATATTCTGCCTCATCAAACGGCCCAAAAGTCTAGGATTAAGCAAACGTGGCCTGAAAGCTATAAAACTGTGAGACCAGGTAGACCTTTTTCTCTTATAAAGTGGAATACAACAGGCCTTTGTCACAGTAACACAAAGCGGACTGGCACATAGGGCCTCTGCTGTGCTAATAACGAGCCAAAAAGGGGGAAGCCGGCGTCAAGTGCCAATTTTGCAATATCTCACTAAGAGGAGAAAAAAAAAATCCACTCGATGTAACATAAATTATCTCATTTGCCGTGATCAGGAGCAGAATTGGAATAACCGTCCGTAATTGATGAGCTGGAGATGAGTTACATTACACTTTCAGGGGCGAGGATAAATTTAGACTTTCATGGAACCGCTACGGAAAAGGCTTTGCTTCCTCTGATTAAGGAGGATCTCTATACCTGGAATTAGTCTAATCAAAGAAAAATCATCTTGGTATAGCAAACATAGATGGCTTCTCATCCAATTTCCCACATAATCCTCACCCGGCTGCCTTCCTGATACACGGTTAATCAGGCGGAGGAATCTGCAAGTGTACTTCCCTATAAATATTAACCATGTCTACTTAATGAATATTTTTTTCCCAAAATATATTTCATAAATACCTATTTCTTCAGTGGGGACGCGGGTGTTAATTGCAAATCAATGCATAGTTACTTTTTCGTTTTTATGACTATAACCCTATACCCCTATTTTTTTTTTCTGATACCAGGGATTGAATTCAGGGACACTCGACCCCTGAGCCCCGTCCCCAGCCCTATTTTGCATTTTATTTAGAGACAGGGTCTCCCTGAGTTGCTCAGGGCCTCGCTTTGGCGGAGGCTGGCTTTGAACTCACGATCCTCCTGCCTCAGCCTCCTAAGTCTCTGATCACAGAAAACAAAATCTGAAGATGATACTGAATGCATAATTATTGGTTCATTCTGATAACTTTGATTTGCACAAAATATTTAAACACACACACACATAGCGCTACCCCCAGATGCTCAGAGGCATCCGCTGCATTTTATTGCTAAGAAAATCCTCCTGAGAATAGTAAAGCTGCGAAATTGAGATAGTTCCCGGAGCGTTTCCAGCTATATCTCGGGTGTGGATGTGAATACAGATGGGATCTCTCTTGGTAGAGGCAACTGCCAAAGGGCGGCTGAGATTTACTCAAAGAAAATATCAAGCCCGGATTACGATGTTACTTTTTTTTTTATATGTTAACACTAAGTCGATCTATTCACCTTCAGATTTTAACATTTCTTTTCTTTCTTTCTTTTTTTTTTTAATTTTTGGTACTGGGGATTGAACTCAGGGGTCCTTGAATACTGAGCCCCGTCCCCAGCCCTATTTTGCATTTTATTTAGAGACAGGGTCTCCCTGAGTTGCTTAGGGCCTCTCTTACGGAGGCTGGCTTTGAATTCACGATCCTCCTGCCTCAGCCTCCTGAGCTGCTGGGATGACAGGCATGGGCCACATTTTCCATTTCTAATCCCTTTATTCTGAACATCCTTGCAGCTGCTATTCAGATGTTTTTAAATACGATCTTCCAACATCCGTCTCTGGACTCAAAAGTCATCATTAGATAAATGCCTTCACTATCCCTTGGATCATCTGCCAATCACTTCACCCCTAAAATCTGCTCATATCCATGAGGTTTGGGGGAACACCTCCTATTTGAGCCTTAACCATCTAAGTGGGTCTCCTAATATTTTTTCCACTCTCAGTATGGCTGAGTATTGGAGTTTCATCACCATTTAAATGTAGACGGTCAACGCATCTATAGATGTAGCCTTTACACATTTCATATATGATTTTTGCATTCAATGCATGTTATTTAATCACCTATGAATCTATACACCATCTACGATGTGCGCAGTGTATACATTTTCACCCATGAGAACCTCGGTGAGTACCTACGTGTGCAACAGTATTATGACATTTTTTTGCTTTCCCACTTATAAAAATAAAAGGTACAAAATGGACCCATTATTAGCCTTATGACAAAAAAAATCCGTTATTCAATTAAAGTTGGAGGAGAACGTAAGAGCTTCCCGCGACATGCCCAGGCCAGCCCTCTGCAGATCCGTGTCCAAAGCGCCGACAGTTTGCAGAGTGTAGATCTGTGAGCCTAATATTTTGGGTGCATTTGTGGAAAATTAATGACAGTCTTGGCTGTTTGCTTATCTGTGCATCAATAAAACGGGTACAAATACACACACATGCACCCACACATACACGCACCCACCCTCAGGCATGCACATACACACATGCATGCATGCACCGAAAAAAATTCACCTTATTAAATGGAATTTTTAAAGTTTTTTTTTTTTTTTGGAAAAATTGTAGAGACTGCAGTGTGCAGTCTAGAAAACTTCAAAGAACGAGGCATTTGAAAGTTTCAGAGTTAATGCCGAATTCATTGTGCTCATAGTGTAGACGACTTTATGCATGTAGGTGTATCTACGTATATCGGTTTTTTAAAAATCACTGAGACCAAAAAAAAAAAAATTAGAGGAAAAAATAATCAATCTAACAATGTGTGGTAGATGTGAGGTGCCCTTCAAAACCTCATCTGTGAGACACTGCAAGAAGGCTCAGAGGTGAGGTGATCAGATTATGAGAGTTTTGAACTCATAAGTGGATTAATCCACTTGGATGGACTCACTGGGTGTAGACTGAAAGTGGATTAATCCACTTGGATGGACTCACTGGGTGGTGGCTGCAGCAGGTGGGTGTGGCTGGAGGAGGGGGTCCCTGGGCTGTGCCTTTGGGGTCTCTGTCCTGTCCCTGGTGAGCAGAGCTCTCTCTGCTCCCTGGTGCCCTGTCCTGAGCTGCTCTCCTCCTCCAGGCCCTGCCGCCATCTTGTTCTGCTCCCCTTGGGCCAGAGCCATGGAGTTATAAATAATTACATTTCCTTTACTCCATATTGATTCAGTATCAGAATATTCTACTATATATAGAGATATTATTGCACATACATAATTGCATATAAATAATTGCATATGTGTTTTTGAAATTGTGATCGTTGGTGCAGGAGCACTTAGGTCTACTAAGCATAATCTCTTCCTCTGCATCCCCTTGTATTTCCCCCGAGGAACCTTGGCCCGTTTCCTTGACAATAGCCACCCAGAGCATTTAGAGCCACCTCAGATGTTTCTTCCCAATTACCGCCTCTCCGCTCCGTGTCGATGTCTTTTAACTGGAACGTGAATATTCATCTCTGGCCCCAGTGGGAAGGAGCCTTATTGAACAGAAGCAGGAGCCATGCCGTCTAAATGAGTTGGATAATTCACTTATTTATCGCTGATGTGTTTTTTGAAGGGCTCAGGGTGTAACCAACCCAGGGCCTTGGGTCCACTAAGCAAACCGTCCATCACTCATCTGCACCCCGAGCTCCATGCCACGGATTTTTTCAAGTGTCACCCAATTATGGTCCCTATTTAGGGAACACCATGGGGACTTCGATGCACCTTGGTGTCATGCAGTGACGAAAGGATTCAGGAGCATGCATTTTTGCAGAGCGTTACAAGAGATGCAGGCATTTAAAAAAAAATTAAACCCTGTGCACATGTATTCTAGCTGGAAACCAAATATGTCTCTTTCCTGAGTTATCAGATGCACTTGGATGGATACAGAAAACAATACTCTTAGGGTTGGGAACTGGAGGGTGACCCAGAGTCTCCTGTGGGGCCGATTTGGTCTCCATCCCAGCAAATTGCAGGGGTGAGACATTTGGTTGCAGGCTCAGCTCTCCTTAGTGGATTAATCCACTTGTAGTTTCATAGCTGTCTGGACCATTGCGGGGGGTGCTGGGAATCAGGAGGAGAGACCTCGTGGAAGGGAGTTAGGGACCCGTCCAGATCCCTTCCTCTGTCTCCCTGTCTTCCCACGTACTCTGTACTCAGAGGCTGTCCTGCGCCAATCCCTGCCTCCATGATGCTCTGCCCGTGGAACCAGTCCACCATGAACTGAGACCTGCAAAAAAACCCTGAGCCAAAATAAATCTCCCCTCCTTCCAGTTGCCATGTTTGCCTTGGCGAGGAAAAGAGATCGCAGATGCCTGACTCCTGAGCCTCTTCAGAGAATGCAAACACCCAATTGTGGTCCATAGGTATGGAACCGTAGGGGGGCTCCAATGCACCTTGGTATCATGCAGTGATGAAAGGATTCAGGAGCATGAACTTTTGCAAAGCGTTACAAAAAAAATTAAAATGCAGGCATTTCTTGTAATGAAAATACTCCATGGTAATAATAATAACGAATAATAATAGTGATCATCCTAGAATCAAAAGAAATCAGATTTTCTGTTTCGTTGAAATGCATCCTTGGAGCCTCAAAGAAACAGGTGTTGTGCAATTAACAAGACTCCTGTGCTCCGTCCACACAGAGTTTTCTAAGTCCATCAGCAAACCTCACCCTTACATAATGGCTTTTGCGGGATGGATCCTGCAGAGACAGAGATACCGAGTGCCAAGCGATGTCTGTCCTTCTGATGAATCACTCAAAATATCCTTGTTTCTTGTAGAAAAAAAAAAACAAAAAAGCAAACATCTAACACTGCTCACAGCCAAGGCTTGGTGCTTACTTTGAAAAAGCCATCGAGCAAATTTGAAGAACACTGCTGTTTAAATTGGAAGCACACTCATCTCCTCCAGGTCCTCTGAGTACATTCAAGAGAAGTTGGCCAGTTCCTCTGTGCATTAGAAGAAAAAAAAAGAAAAGAAAAGAAAATTACTTCTTCCCGTATCACCGATGGATCGTTATGTCTTTAAATTGGCAAAAGTGGAGTTGATCACGGGATTTTTATTCTTTAGGCCAAAGGTCTCCACCAAGTGCCCATCATTCATAGATCCAAGAAAAGTAGCCGGCAGTGCATTATTTTACAAGGAATTCTAAATGTGCTCGAAAAAAAAAAAAAAAAAAGAGGCATTTGCTCTGCACGTTTTGCATCACCCAGGAAAGTAAAATCATGACAACTTTAGCTGTTGGAGCTCACCAGAAAACGTTTTCCAGTCCACGAAAGCATTCGCCCGTGAGTGAAGTGGGTTTTAATGATCCATTATTTTGGAACAGATTTTTCAAGCACACGTATTATTAGAAAATATGAAATCGTGCTTTAGTGACCAATTAATTCGAAATGGATTTTGGGTGAAGATAAAATATAAAATACTAATGAATGTGAAACGGATTTTTAACGAAGATAAAAATATAAAATACTCTATCTGTGCAATCTTCCCCTCCTTCTCCTCCTTTTTTCTGCAAGCCCTATCTCTTAGGAGTGGACCCTCCCCTCTGGTTTGATTGACAGGTGGGGAATTCTGCCAGCTGCATTTCCTGGGCATGCATCCAAGCTCCCTGGGGAAACCGTAGCCCGGGACGCACCGGCCGCCGTTCCCGGGCGTGGCCAGCAGGTGGCGCTGGTCCTCCTGTGCGGCACTTAGACCTGCGCAGGGCTCCGAGCCAACCCCAGCTCCGGCTGCAGCCAGTCTCCTTGGCTGAGCGCCCAGATTTTGCAATAGTCAAATGACCCCAAGGAGGAAGAGGAACTTGCCCTTGGCAACCACCGGCTCTCGAGGTTAATCTGAGGGCAAGGGACTCTCTGTGTCCCCTACCTCCAACTGGGAAGCCCTATTTAGCGTATGCCTTGGCTCCACATCACACAAATGTCCACCTGTGAAAGGGTCCAGCCCCAAGATGAAAGGCGTTCTTCTTCTTTAGGAGATGAATTTTTTTTTTCAATGCTAGGACGATGTTTTCAGTCATATAAACAGGATCTTGTTGAAAGATCCCTTTGATCCTCCAGGGCACACAGGAATGCAATTAAGTTTGCAACTTTGCAAATTCATTTCCTAATTCCTGTGGCTGCCCTATAGATTTCTGTTTATATATATATATGATCAACTAAATGTCCTATTTATTAATTTTTGGTGCATTATTATTATTATATTATTATTATGCATCATAGCGAAATTCACGGTGCCCTATCTGTAGGTGAGCATGACATAATTCCACCCACCTCACTTAAGTACCACCCTATGCCCTGACCTGCTTCCTGCCCATGAACTATTTGATCTCCTCTGCTGCTCTTCCTCCTAGTATTATTATTTTTTTTATTTACTGAATTGTAACTATATTAAAGTGGGATTCGTTGTGGAATATCTGTACTATCGCTTCACTTTTTCCTACGCCTCTAAAACCTAGTAAGTAAATATATTTAAGTCTCTTAAATGCAAACACTAGATATTGCAAAAATAGCAAGAGACCTCCAGCATTCTGTTTTGATACTTCTAATCGTGCAGAAAGTGAGAAAATATCACAGCACAAAGATCTCAGATATAATATAGATATGAAGGTGAGCCGTTAGATTATCGAGTAGTGATTTCAATTCCTTTTTTTATAGGCTTCTTTGCCACTTGATGCCAACAGAATGGTTTGCATGGGGCTATTATGAGAACTAAATGCACATTTGAATTTTGCTACAGGAATGCATGGCTCATAGTCAGCCACCGTTACCTTGTGCATGTGATATTTCGTATTATTCAGAACTCTTCATCAACTTTAGCTAAAGTCATGGCACACAGTGACCCCTCAAGAAAAAGCAGTTTTAAAGCAATTGGAAGACGGCTTTGTTTTTATTTTTGTATTTATTTATGTGTGGAGCTGGGGATTGAACCCAGGGCCTTAGTGCATGCGAGGCAAGCTCTCTACCGACTGAGCCTCATCCCCAGCTGTTGGAAGGCAATGGGAAATTACTCAGATTATTTATTTTTAAAACAAATCTATAATCACATCTTTATACTAGGGCGTGAGAAGCTCTTTTCTTTTAACTGCATTAGATGAGCGCTCTGTGAGATTGGAGGTAAAGTATACAAGCAAACCCATATCCCATGAAGGGAGGCGTCTACCCAGTATATAATTAGTACCAGCTGACAGTCTGCATCGTTTTGTTGATTGATTGATTGATTGATTGACAGCTTCAAGGTCTCCAATTCTCAAGGTGATAGATTGCAATCATGGACCACCGATAGAGCTTCTCTCTCTCTCTCTCTCTCTCTCTCTCTCTCTCTCTCTCTGAAGGTTTCACTGTGATCTTGATCTTCATTGTGACCTTCTTCACCTTTCATGAACAGTGGAGGTGTGTTCTAGAGGGACTTGGAAGTTGCAGATTCTCAATTTGTTTTTTTTTTATTTATTTGCCGATGTGGCATCCTGTGACCTGCTTGCTAAAAAAAATCACTTCTAAGGATCACAAGTAATATTTCATCCCGTGGCTCAGAAGGCTGAGGCAGGAGGATCAGAAAGTAGAGGCCAGCCTCCGCAACTTAGCAAGGTCCTACGCAACCTAGCGAGACCCTGTCTCCAAATTAAGAACAAATAAAAAAGGGCTGAGGATGTGGCTCAGTGGTTAAGCACTCCCGGGCTTAACCCTTAGTTAAAAACAAAATTGAGCATTATCAAGAGTCTCAATTTTAATTATTAGCACTGATGGACTCTGAATATAATGGTTCAATTTTGACATTTAATATTTCAGCAAAATGCAAGTCACAATTCACTTAATTATGTGAGAGAACAACTGTGCTTTCTGTTATTTTTCCCCAGTAGGGGTTTTTGCAAGAGCCACTAAGGAATATTTGCCTTTTCGTTCCTGTTTAATTTTAGCTCCGGTGATAAACTGGATTTTAGTGCTTAGTATTACCCATCTGTTGGATTGAATGATGTGTCTCCTGCTTTTTTTTTTTTTTTGAGGGAAAGTGTAGCTGGGATTGAACTCAGGGGCCCTTGAGCACTGAGCCCCACCCTCAGCCCTATTTTGCATTTTATTTAGTGACAGGATCTCACTGAGCTGCTCAAGGCCTCGCTTTGCACTGAGGCTGCCTTTGAACTCACGATCCTCCTGCCTCAGCCTCCCAAGCCAATGGGATGACAGAGGTGCATCAGTGCACCCATGTCCCCTGCTGTTAAAAATCTATAAACATCCCAAAGCCAGACTCATCTGTACAGAGATGACAAACCTTTCTTAGAGCTGAATGCATTCCATTCCCTATGTACCTACCTGTTGAGAGCCACAGCCAAAGGGGCCCCAGCAAACTTCCAGCTGCCGGCTGATGATCCAGCTGCCAGCAAACTTTCAGCTGCCAGCTGATGATTGGCTCACAGCGGCCCCAGCAACATCTAGCTGATTGGCTCCTCTGTGGTGACGCTCATTGGGCTGTTTCCCTGCCGTTTCAGACCACAGAGCTGCTCATTGGGGGACTTCTTTGGCTCCGCCCACACAACCCAGCCAATCAGCCTCAAGAGCAGAAGGATTATGGGAGGTGGTGAGGCTTGTGTGGGTGAGAGGCTTGTGGAAGCCAGTGGTGGCAGTTGGGTTCTGAGGGATTTTTTCCTGAGGAGCTGTTTTGTTTGGCATTTGTAGTTCTAAAAATAAAGTTGGTTTCTTTTGACAAGTGCCTCCTGAATTTTGCCCAGCCAGACTGTGGCATTTGGTGGCCCTTACGGGGAACGAACCCGTGACCTTGGCGTTATCAGCACCACTGCAGCACCTACCCCATTTCCTCTATCCATTTATCTGTTGATGGACACCTTGGCAGCATGCAGTCTCAGCCCCAACTCCAGGATGGACCTTGGAGAGGATCCATGGCTCTAGATCAAGGAACCTGTCTGCAGCAGGAGGTCCTGGAGGCCCATCTGCAAAGCTGGCTCCCTCTGCAATCCCCACCCTGGGCACGTTCTTCAATCCAAAAGGCCTTCTCTACTTCTGTCCTCTCTCCCTCCTACGTGCTTTGTGCTAGCAACTTGGTTAAAAAAAATGGGTTTGACCATGAAGTTCTTGGAGATGAAGGTGACTCTTGGGATGGACCAGGAGATTGTTATCTGCATCACTTATTGGGATGTTGGCAACATGCTGACGTTGACGTGAGCTTATCTGAATTTTACCAAAGGGGAAAGGATTGGATCCTGAGCACTCTGAGCTTATAAGTGGATTAATCCATTGACATATTCATAGGTGAATGAACCACTGAGAGGGGGTGGAAATTATAGGAGGAAACAGATTGGAGGGAGTGGGTCCTTGAAAACCTTCTGTTGGGGACTATATCCTGTCCCTGGCCTGTTCCTTATTCGCTGCTCCGTGGTGCCCTGTCCTGAGCTGCTCTCCTCCTCCAGGCCCTGCTGCGATTTTTTTATGCCTCCCCTTGGGCCAGAGCCATGGAGTCGGCCACCATGGACTGAACCTTGGATACCATGAGCCCCAGATGAACTTTGGCACCTCTAAAATTGTTCTTGTAAGATCTTATGGTCATAGGTTTGAAAAAGCTGAATAAAATAGACTTTTCTGATGCAATGTAAATAATCACATATCACTTGAGAGGTGAGGCTGCATGGCTAGGATAGGTTAAAAAGAGAAAGAAAGAGAAAGAAAGAAAGGAAGGAAGGAAGGAAGGAAGGAAGGAAGGAAGGAAGGAAGGAAGGAAGGAAGGAAAAAGAAAGAAAGAAAGGATCCTTGTCGACTGGAATATTTTCAGAGTCTATATTGGCCTGAGATCAGCAAATATCCAAATCATTATGTGGCTGAGCTGCATGACTGTGCTGCAGGAGGTTGGGCCTGGGTTCAAAATGTCCAGAATGATCCAATTTAGAGAGTTTCTCCTGGTCCCTAGGGGTATATTCCAATATTTCCCAAGAGTGTGGTTCTCAGTCATCAACATGAAAGAGACAGGTACAATCTGATACGAGGCCAAGGCAGAGGATGGGAACCAAGTAAAGGTGACAGATGAAGGACTGTACATATCGTTCTCAAAGCCTAAAGGTTACAGAGAGTCTTATGAATGGCATCTAAACATAATGGGGGAGAGTTCATATTTTTTTTCCCATGGATCAAAGACAATGGGATGCTGTTATGGTTCGGATGTGAGGTGTCCTCCAAAATCTCATGTGTGAGCTCATGCAAGAAGTTGTGGGGCAGCAATAATTGGGTTCTAGCCTTAACGTAATCAGTGAATTAAATCTCTAATGGGATTAACTGGGTGGTAACTAGAGGCAGGTGGAGTGTGGCTGGAGAAGGTGGCATTGGAGACGTGGCTTTGGGATATAGACTTTGTATCTGGAGAGTTGAGTATCTCTCTGCTTCCTGATCTCCATTTGAGTGGATTCCTTCCGCCACACTCGTCCACCATGTTGTTCTGCCTCACCTTGAGCCCCATGGAATGGATTCTGCTGTCTATGGACTAAGACCTCTGAAACTCTGAGCCCCCAAATAAGCTCTTCCTCCTGTACAATTTCTCTTGTAGGGTCTTTTAGTCACAGAGGCACAAAACTGACTCAAGAAGATGCCCACCTGTCTGCAACACTTTCCCTCCAAGCACAAATCTGGATTCTCCTGAATTAGCCCCTGGGCTGGCTGATGGCCGCCATATTGTCCTGGGCTCATATGGTACTGAATATTGAATCCAGGAGAATTTACGATGTGGCTCTTGGAATGTGTACTTCAAAGAGCCTTATCCCCAACATTTTTTATGCTTTATTTTGAGACAGGGTGTCACCAACTTGCTCAGAGCCTCACTATTGATTGTAAAGGTTATTTATGTAAAACCCAAGGTCAACATGGTACAAAATGGAAAAATAAGTGAAAGCATTTCCTCTAAATCTAGGAACAAAAAAAGGCTGTCCACTCTAATCAATACTAGTCAATATAGTCCCTGAAACATTCGCCTGAGTGATAAGGCAAGAAAAGGAAATCAAGGAGATACAAATAGAAAGAGAAGATGAACTCTCTTTGCCAATGATTTTATGCTATAACTAGAAGATGCAATTATCTCTATCAGAAATCTTCTAGGGCTTATAAATGAGTTTAACAAAATAGCAGGATGGAAAATCAACACAGAAAAAAAAATCTATAGATTTCTTATATTCCCACAGTGAAGAGAGAAATCTGCAAAAATCGTCTCATTCCAATAATGTCAAAAAATTAAAAGCTTGGCTATTAAACTAAGCAAGTAGATATAAGAACCCTACAATAAAATTTACAGAACACTGAAAAAGAAATTGAAGAGATCTTAAAACTTGGAAGAATATCCCATGTCCTTTGAAATGTAGAATTGATATTTTTTTAAATGGCCATATTGCCAAAATCAAAAAGCACTTTCAATGCAATCTTTCATAAAATACCAATGATCTACTTCAAAGAATTACAAAAAAAATTTTTCTAAAACTTATTTGAAGAGTAAGATACCCAGAAGAGCTAAAGAAGAAAATCAAAGCGGGAGATGTCGTAATACGGATCTCAAATCATTCTACTGAGTGTTAGTAATCAAAATATTCTGGTATTGCCATGAAAGTGAATATGAAGACAAAGGACTAAGGTAGAAGACACAGAGATAAATTCACATATCTACAGCTATCTCATATATGAAAACATTGCCAAAAATATATCTTGGGGAAAATAGAGCCTTTTAATGTTGTGAACAACCAATAAAAAAATAAAAAATTAAATTAAAAAAAAAAAGAAAAGAAAATAGAGCCTTTTAATAAATGATGTCAGAAAAAATCTGGATAATATCTGTCAGGATATGAAATTATACATCCTTCTCTCTATCTACAGAAAATTCTAATCAATATGCATCAAATATTTAGGAATTAGAAGAAATTTTATAACTACTAGGAGAAAACCATGGTCAACACTCCAACATATAGGTGTACTTTAAAAATTGACATGATCCTCACAGTTGGGGTTCGTATACGTATGAGAGCATGTCTCTTGCTATTTCCAGAGTGATTGTCCCTGGGTTGATCTAGGGTGGCTAATGGGGATAATTCAAGTGGATAACTTGGAAGAAGATGGATATGAATTCCAAGGAAGGCTCATGAATTGATTAAGGGTCAAGTGTTTCCATTTATTATTATTACTAATGAAATGTCTCCATAAATTTAATTATACACTCACGTGAGTGGTTCCTTGATATCTTCTATTCCAGGCATACATGCTGCAATCTAATATGGTAGACCACGGGTACCATCTTGGATTCTAGAATGTTTCTAACAAATATTAGAGAAGTTATACAGGAGCTGGGAATAGATGTTTTGGACTTCATCTTCCACTTCTGCAATCAGGGTCAAAGATGAAATAAATATTAGTGTCCACAGATCAATGGCTGGCTTTGTGCTTCTGCCTCAGATAAAGGTTTATCACTTGCCCAACATTAAGCTGCTTCTAGTACTAATCTCATTAGTTTCATAGCAGATTGTCCTCCACCACTTATCCCTGCCAACCAGGACACACTTGCAGACACAAGGTCTCATGATGAGCCACAATGATTCATTGCCTGCTATGCCAAGCCACCAATGCTATATATAGTCACATCAATACGATTCTCTCCAAGCCCTCAGCTACTCTGAGATCCTGCAAAATCAGAAGACAAATCCCCTCAAGATGAAGATCTTTCTCCTAGCTCTCGGATTTGGTCTGTTTTGTGTCTCATCCCAGTACACCCCTGCAGAGGTACCATGGATGGGCTGATATTGGGGGTTCTCTCTCCTCTCTCTCTGTGTCTCTCTCTCTTTCTCTTCCCACATTTCTCATGTTTATATGATGAGATTTTATAAGCTTCTCAATCCATATATCTTCATATTCTTGATATAATCCTTTTATCATCTCTTTCTATTTTTCCATTAGATGGCTCTTCAAGTAAAATAATGATAATAATATTTTAATAAAGTTAAGTTACCAATGTATTTCCTCGGAGTTTTCATCATATTTGGTGATATTATTTTGGTTCTTCAAAAATCTCTCGATTTTATGGGAATCTGACTCAGGACCTTCTATGGGAATCTGACTCATGACATTATCTGATACGATTCCACTTGGTGGAAAGCTCTCAAGGAATTGGATTTATTTATTTTTCTTTTAACCTAAAGTGTCTCATGGTTGTGAAAAGTGTGGGTGAGAGAAGAGAAAGAAGAGTCAGTATCCACTCCAATGGGGTCTTTCCTCTCCAGATCACGGGGTACTGGCACACGGTTCTCCTAGCTAGTGACGATCCACAGGCCATCAATGAAGATGGGAAACTGAGAGGGCATCTGCGTCACCTGGAGTGTAGTGAGGACTGTAATGAGATTATCCTCGGTTTCTACATCAGGTGAGTGAAACTCTCCTGAACCTAAAGGAACAAGAGAGCTCACCTCCAACACGTGGTCTGTGTTCAAATCTACAGTGAGACGTCTTGATGATGCTCACAGAATTGAGTCTTCTGACCTCTCTTCATGGAACAGTGTTGTAGGCTTGTGAGGAACAAACAAGGACTTCAGTAGGTGGACCCCAGAGAATCTCGTGCAGTGGTGTTTCCTTAGAGGAAATTGTGGTTGTGACTCATGTTGAACCACATCACTCACTACAGAGACTCAGAGGCAGGAAGCAAAGACTCTCTTTTTGGAAGCTCGAACCCAGTGCCAATGGCCATCAGAACCCCAGGACCTGAGTTGGAGCCTTTCCCTTTTACATCTATTGGAAATAGTGGCATCCAATCAGATTATACCATGACTTCAATAGGCAGGACCCCACATTTACCCCTGTCAGCCATGATCCTGCAGCTGACGTTTTGAAAGTCAATATTTAATCAATAAATACATGTTTCTAAAAGTCAGTATTTAGAGAATTGTTAGTATTATGTAGGCATGGATCTGTATATGGGAAATATTTAAATCTGTATATAATATTAATGCAATACTTGTATGAACACACACACATACATATATACTTGTATTTTAAGATGTATGTAAGCAACATATATGCATGGTATATATGTAGATAGACATGTTTTCATGTTACATATTATATATATATATATACATAAAAACACATATGTATATATATATAATTTTTTTATTTACTTTGTTATCTTATGGAAATTCACCCTTGCAAAGCCCTCCAAGGGCTACCATGGAGACCTCTTTGGCTGTCCCAATTGTGAGTGAGAGCTAGGGACATTGTTCGGGTTCAGCTCAGTGATAATACAGCTGGACAATGCCCAGCAGTCTCCAACACCAACATGAATTAACCCCCTAGAAGATAATCAGGTTGGGAAAGTCCAGGTTGAGAAAACCTGTCCTAGAACAACAAATCCAGTTTCAGAATGTGCAGACATTGCATCTGTGTCTGAGTGAAATCACGGATGGTTTTGATCACCTCGAATGCACTGCAATGCCTACAGTTCTACAAAGCAAATATAAAGGAGTGTGCAAAAGAGATGAGGAAAAAAGAGTGTGTGCTCTCTTGGTTTGTCTTGAAGGTTGAAGAAGAAGTGCGATAAGTTCAAAGTTGTGGGGAAGAGAGTCCAGGATGATGTCTACGAAGCTGACTGTGAGTATTTGCTCTTTTGTGTGCTGCATGATCCAAGCCTGCAGGTGTGTTCCAGTGCAGGGTCTTGGGTATAGCACACATCAGGGTGTGTGGGTACTGTCATTCTTTCAGCTTTTATTTGCTATGCAACCTTGGAAATACTGGTAAACATGTGACCATTTGATTCATCAGACCAAGTCAGGATAAGGTACGTGTCATCTCAAGTTGCCTTGTTGGATGTTGGTATTAATTATATGTCAGGATGGTTCCCTGAGTTTATATATATATACCATGGGCTTTTCTGGCATGGAGAGCTTTCTAAAGTAACCTTAAATTATAAAAGTTGTTATAGAACTCGTCTTCCTTTGGTCTGACAATTGAATCACACTGACATATTATTCAATAAACACTTTAAATATGAAGAAGATATGTAATAGGTACACTAACAAAGTATTACCATCTGATTGAAACTCCGAAGGTAAGAATGGACATCCATAAAGTAACAACCCAAACATTCATACTAAATTAGACATAATTTGAATGTTACTTGAAACCAACAAACCTTAATGCTGACTTCTGTATCCATAATATCAAGTAACTGGATTTCAAACACCAATTGTACAAATATTAAATGACCTGAATATTCCATTTTGTGGAAAGAAAATTTACATTTGATATTATCATCTTTGTCTGACACATTTATTTTTATTTTAATATAAATATACAGCGACATTATGTAATATATATATATACAAGACAAGGTGATAACTTGAATATTTAAGATCAACACAATATATTCCAGTCTGTTTTGGTGGAGTTCCATTATTATACTGGCTGGCCTGACCATTGAGTCAGAAAATTGCTGAAAATTAGCTTTTGTGAGATGATTAATCAAGTAGGAGCTGCCCATCTACCATCTTCCTACAGATCTTGCAGCCAGGATCGTTGCTTCCAAGGAACAATATTCAATCCATTAATGACTAGGCAATTTCAAGACTGGAAATCTTGACCATCTGAAGATTGGGATCTGGAATTTCTTCCCTGGATCTGTAGCAACTTATCTGTAGCAACTTAAAGCATTAAGTGCTTTTTAATGAAATAGGATTTATTACGAAAGGAAGGGTCAACATTAAACTGTTACAAGCAAGTAATAGAAAATATATATGTTTTGAAAAAGTGATTATATTGAGTTTTGAGATGTTTATTTTTTTCCCTTCCAGACTCAGGTAAAAATTTCTTCGAAATCAAGTACACCTCAGATCGTGTCACAGCAATATATAATGAAAATACGGATAAGGATGGCAAAGTTAGACACCTTACTGGGCTTCTTGGTGAGTATCATGTCTTTTATTCTCTGGAGAATAGCATAGGTATTTTTTTCTATTTTGTTGGTAAAGAAGAGAAATGTAGGGCTGCATATGAAGAGAAATAGAAAATGAAATGGAAATATACGTATGAATAAAACTTAGAATTCAGTAGACTTTTTTCAGAATTTATGACAAAATACATCATGAACTTTAAATTTTTGTTTTTCCATAATTTTAAAGAGAGGCAAAGCTTGCATGTATTGTTCATGAAATAAAGAGTCAAATCATCCATTCACATACAAGGTTCCCAGGTCTTCTAAAAATAGAGAGTTTGGACTCACACATCATAACCAATGACAGGTCAGGATGCAGAAACGAGGTATCAGATCCACGTATCAAATAGGTGGGGATAAAAGTTTATTTTTTCTTAGATGAAAGAAGAGATACTATTCATTTGTTTCTGTTTGTATTAGCAGAGAGGACCATGGTAATGTGCTCCATGAAAAGTTCAGATCATCTGCTCTCTGGCTATTGAATATTGGACTAGTGGTCCAGAACACCAGGGAATGCATTCATATGTAGAAATAGGGAAAATAAAAAGCCACAGTGTAGAAGAATTTTAGATTCTCAGATCCAAGATATATTCAAGAGAATTTATAAGATTTGGGCAACATTGCATTGACAGAATAAATGGTCTTCAATGTCCTCAGTAGTCATAAGAATTGGTCCATGATAGAATGTTCCATATGTGAAATTCACAGTATTTTCATGTCATCCAAAAGTGACCTGGTACAGTAGGATTAGACACAGCATGGCAATGGTGGGAAAAATGGTTACAGTATGTGACCCAGAGGATGCTTTCTAACAGAAACCCCGTCTGCATTATCCACTTTGAACCATAGCAAAAGAAAAGAGTCTGAGTGAGGAGGAACTGAAGAAATTTGAAGAGCTGACAGTGGAAATGAACATTCCAAAGGAAAACATCAGAAATGTGACAGACACTGGTAAAATCACTTTCCCTCTTCCTGCAGTATAGACAGATATCTGAAATGAAACCAAGGACAGGGAATTTACTTCAGATCCTGCATTTGCAAACTGGCAAACTGTAGACATTGAGCAACCCCAGTGATGATGATTTATATTTTCTTCTCTTTCACAGATGATTGTCCTCCTAACTAAGAACCTTGTTAATGAGGAGACTCTTGAGGTTTGTATCGCGTGACTCTTAGTTCTGTTAAAAATTTCCCCCTTGTGAAAGTTGGTATGAATATTTAATAGTGGAATTGTCCCACTTGAAGTGTGCTGAGATGAGTGTATGGTTTAAAACCTTGACAAGCAAGACTACCTTGGGGTAAAGAGTGTGGTTCTTCAAATCAGAGACAGATTGAGTGAATTTGGTGAAGTATTCTGCCATCAAATTATATTAACACCGGTAAATCCCATTGTGAATAGTGTCTTGTAGCAGCAAAATCTTCAATAACACAAGAGGAGATTTCTCAAAGGCACACTTTTTAAAAATTGTGTTGTGTGGTACTAAAAATTGAACCCTGAGCATGACCACTGAAATGCCCTCCAACCCACCTTATTCTTTATCCTGAGACTGCATGTGTCTAAGATATAGAAGCTGGCCTCAAACTTGAGATATTCCTGCCTCAGCCCGCGAGTCTCTGGGATGCTAGGCATGCACCACTGCTCCATGCACTTGTATCTTAATGCATTGCTGCCTCAGTATTCAACTTAGAAACTCTCAAGGAGTTGCTCATAGTTGCATAAATGTATATTTTCATATAAGACAAATCCCAGTAGAACACGAACCTACCATGTTCAGTGAGAAGAAAAGTGTGTCAGTGTTTGTCCATTTTAGAACAGATTAATGTACTTTGTGTTTTTATTGAAATACTCACCCACATCATGTCATTAAGATCAGCTTGTACATCTCGATGTTTTTTTTGCACCCTCACAGATACTAATAAGATCAGGAATATTCGCAAAGTTATCTTCTCCAAGTCTTCAGATTTATCTATATGAAGAACAAAAAAATATTGCCCACAATTCAAAATCCTTTTTTTTCCTTTTCTGCGAAATTTCAAACTGTGTCTTATGGATTCTCTGTCTGTTCTCTTCTATGTCTCACCTGCTATTCCTGAATTCATAATTGATTAAATAAATTGAATATTATATGCACAAATGTGTGTCTTTGAAGACATTCATGAGAATCTCCATGCACAGAAATACCTATTCCAATGAAAACACTAAACAGCTGGGTGTAGAAGACAATGATTATTTTAGTTAAAACTAGTGGCAAAAGTGCCTCATGACTCCTGAATACAGAGGAAATAATTAGTTCTAACATCACAGATGTGAATGTGGTAAGGTTTACAGAGGAGGGGTCCAGCAAAAAAACTCATGTATGAGACAATGCAAGAAAGTTCAGAGGTGAAAGAATTAGGTTATGAGAGTTGCGATCTAATACTGGATTAATCCAATTCAGTTAACTGGATGGTGACTATAGGCATGTGGAATGTGCTGCAAGAGAGGGTCCCTGGGCTGTTCCTTTGGGGTTTCTATCCTGTCCCTGGTGAGCAGAGCTCTCTCATCTTCCTTGTGCCCTCTCCTGAGATGATCTCCTCCTCCTGGCGCTGCCGTCATTTTGTACTGCCTCCCCTTGGGCAAGGAGCAATGGAGGCAGCCATATGTGGAGTGAACATCTGAAACTATAAGCCCCAGATATATTTCAACTCCTCTAAAATTGTTCTTGTCAGGTCTTTTGGTCATAGTTTTGAAAAAAAGATGAATAAAATAGAATTTTCTGATGTAATGCAAATTATCTATCACGTATCACTTGAGAAGTCATCTGCATGGTTAGAATAGGTTAAAAAAAGAAGACTCATGATGGAAACATACAGGATGCAATACAAATGTCCTTCCTGACATAAATGAGGGAAGGATCTTGGTTAACCAGAATATTTTTACAGTCTACTTTGCCCTGACGTCAGAAAATATTCAAATTATTATGTGGTTGAGCTGCATGAATGTGCTGCACGTGGTAGGGCCTCGGTTCAATAATGTCCTAAAACATCCAATTTAGAAAGTTTCTCCTGGTCCCTGGGGATATATCCCCAACATTTCTCAATAGTTATGTTTCTTAGTCAACACTATAGAAGAGACGGGTACAATGTGACATGAGGCCAAGGCAGAGGACTGAAACCAAGTAAAGATGACAGATGAAGAATTGTTCACATTATTCTCAAAGCCTAAAGGTTACAGAGCGTCTTGTTATCATTAAAGAAACATCATAGACGCTTCTGTTATAAAGCATCAGTCCCCACTGTGTTGACAGAATGCCTAATTTCCAACCTACCATGTACCTCCAAATAACCAATGTTCCACGTAGGAGACAAAGCTCGTCTCATAGAATGTTCCTGCTGAACAGCTTCATTTGGGAGAATCAAAGGATCTGACTTTGATGTCAGGCTCCAGGTCTGTGAGAAGCTAAAATCTTCTGTGTAAACCATTAGGTTGGGACTTTGTCATGCCAGCCCCAGGCACTGACTCATCCCTTACACTCTTCACAGTAATAAAAAGGAAGGGCTTGGAGGATATGAGCATTTTCATTTAAAAAGCTCCCAGGAATCTAGGACTTAACAAACTTGCTGAACTGTAGGTAGGTACCAAAGGATCTTATGAATGGCATCTAAACATAATGGTGAGAGTTAGTGATTTTTCATGGATCAAAGACAATGGGAAGCTGTTATGGTGTGCATGGGAGGTGTTCTCTGAAAGCTCACATGTGAGAGAATGCAAGAGGATTTGGAGCAGAAATGAATGGATTATACATTTAGCCTAATCAGTGACTTAATCCCTAATGGGATTAACTAATGGTAGCTGAGGTTTGGCTGGAGGAGGTGGGCATTGGGACATGGCTTTGTGGTAATGATTTTTTTAAAAAAATCTGGATTCTGGAGACTCTGTCTTTCTGTTTTTTGATTCCATGTGAGCAGCTTCCCTCTACCACACTCTTCCGCCATGTCATTCTGCCTCACCTTGAGCCCCAGTGAATGGAGCCTGTTGCCCAAGAACTGAGACTTCTGAAACTATGATCTCCCAAATGAACTCTTTGTCCTCTATAATTGTTATGATAGGATCTTTTAATCACAGTGACAAAAAGAGCTGACTAAAACAGATGGTCCTCTGTCTGCAACACTTTCCCTCTGTCTAGAAGTCTGGATTCTCCTGAATAATCCTCCTGCGGAAGCTGGTGGCCGCCATCTTGTCCTGGGATCACCTGGTATTCTCTCTCTTCTTCAGGTTCCATACTCTTCCTTGCAAGTTCGCATTTCCCCCTTTTCTATGGACATGATCCAAGTTGAATTAATACACACCCCAAGGGCCTCGTTTTAGCTTGATTAACCACTGGGGACACTGCTCCTGAGGGACAAATTTCAACATAGAAATTTTCAGGCAGGGCTCTCAATTCAACAAATCTCAGAAACTTCACTTTCTCTCTTATGAAATGCTTAATTAATCTTATATCTCTTGGGCAAATCACTTGGTCTGGATGAGTTGACCTTCAAATGTATGGCTGGTTTCATTTATCTAATATTCTGTTACATATTTTTATATGCTTTAGATGAACATATTTCTTCAAAATATATTTTGATTGTCAATTACACACACACACACACACACACACACACACACACACACACACACACACATATATATAGTCCTAAGTGCTGAACACAGGAGAGCTTAGCTACTGAGTCATATCCCAATTCCTTTTTGTATTTCATTTTGAGTCTGCATCCCAATAACTTTCTCAGAGCCTAACTCTTTATTGTAAAGGCCATTTATGACAAACTCAAGGTCGGCATTGAACTAAAAGGAAGAATAACTAAAAGCAATTACTATAAATTCAGGAACAAAAAAGGCTGTCCATTCTCAAAAATCCTATTTGTGAAAATAGAATCCTTGAAATGCTAGCCAGTGTGATGAGACCAGAAAAAGTAATCAAGGGGATACAAATTGGAGAAGTCAAACTATCTCTGCCGAAGATATTATCCTCTAACTAGAAAATATATAAAACTCTACTAGAAGACTATTCTTGAGTTTATAAATGAGTTTAGCAAAGCAGCAGGATACAGATCAACACAAACCAAATCAGTGAATTTCCTATCCTCCCACAGTGATTCAGCATTGAAGGAAATCAGGAAAAAATCATCCCATTCACAAGAACCTCAAAAATTAAATATGTAGGTATTAATATAAACAAATAGGTATAAAAGCACTGCAGTGGAATTTATAGAAAACTGAAGAAGAAATTGAGGAAGATCTTAGAAGATGGAAGGACAGCCCATGTTTATGGATAGGCAAAATTAATATTTTAAAAATGGCCATAATACCAAAAGCAATATCCAGATTCAATGCAATCCCTGTAAAAATAACAATGACATTCTTCACAGCATTAGAAATGTATTCTTAAATTTATTTGGGAGAATAAGAGACCCAGAAAAGGTAAAGAAATAATAACTAGGAAAATCAAAGCAGGTGACATTATCTGAAATTATACTACAGAGCTGTATTTACAAAAGAGTTTGTTATTGGCATCAAATTGTCACAAAGAGCAAAGGAATAAAATATAGGACCAAGAGAAAAATCATATACCTACAGCTGTATGATATTTGGCAACGTTGCCAAAAATATATCTTGGAGAAAAGACCGCCATTTTAACAAATGGTGTTGGAGAAAACTGGATAACTACCTATAGCAACATGAAATGACACCTCAGTCTCTCCACCCACAGATAATTCAAATCAACATGCATCAAAGATTTAGAAATTAGACAAGAAATTTTATAACTGCTAGAAGTAAATTAGGTAAAAATATTTGAGTGTACTTCAAATACTGACATGATCCTCATGTTTGGATCCCCAAGATCCTCACAGTTAGGGTTGGTATACACGTGACAGCCTGTGTCCTACTACTTTCAGAGAGATGGACCCTGGGTTGATCTAATGTGGTCAGCTAATGTGGGCAATTCAACTGGATAACTTGAAACCACATGGATCTCAATTCCATGTAAGGCTTGTAAATTGATTGAAAGAGCATTTGTATTTATTATTATTACTATTGAAACATCTTCTTAAATTGAATCATAGACTTATGTGAGTGGTGCCTTCTCACCTTCTATCTCAGGAATAATTGTTGTAATCTAATATGGTAGACCATGGGTACCATCTTTGATTCTAGAAAGTTTCTAACAACATTCTCCCAAAATATTAGAGAAGTTATACAGGAGCTGGGAATAGATGTTTTGGACTTCATCTTCCACTTCTGCGATCAGGGTCAAAGATGAAATAAATATTAGTGTCCACAGATCAATGGCTGGCTTTGTGCTTCTGCCTCAGATAAAGGTCGATCACTTGCCCAATATTAAGCTGCTTCTAGTACTAATCCCATTAGTTTCATAGCAGAATGTCCTCCACCGCCTATCCCTGCCAACCAGGACACACTTGTAGACACAGGTCTCATGATGAGCCACAATGATTCACTGCCTGCCATGCCAAGTCACCAATGCTATATATAGTCACATGAATACGATTCTCTCCAAGCCCTCAGCTACTCTGAGATCCTGCAAAATCAGAAGACAAATCTCCTCATCATGAAGATCTTTCTCCTTCCTCTCGGATTTGGTCTGTTTTGTGTCTCATCCCAGTACACCCCTGCAGAGGTACCATGGATGTGCTGATCATGGGGGTTCTCTCTCCTCTCTCTCCTCTCTCTCTCTCTCTCTCTCTCTCTCTCTTTCTCTCTCTCTCTCTCTCTCTCTCTCTCTCTCTCTCTCTCTCTCTCTCTCTCCTCTCTTCCCACATTTCTAATTTTTATGTGATGAGATTTTTTAAGCTTCTCAGTCCATATGTATTCATATTCATGATATAACCCTTTTATCAACTCTTTGTATTTTTCCATCAGATGGCTCTTCAAGTCAAATAATCATAGTAATAATTTTAATAAAGTTAAGTTACCAGTGTATTTCCTTGGAGTTTCCATCATATTTGGTGATATCATGTTCTTTCTTCCCAAATCTCTCAATTTTATGGGAATCTCTCTCATGACCTTGTATGGGAATCTGACTCATGACCTTCTATGGTAATCTGACTCCAGACCTTCTACGGGAATCTGACTCATGACATTATCTGGTATGATTCTACTTGGTGGAAAGCTCTCAAGGAATTGGATTTATTTATTTTTGTATGGGATTGTATGTGGATTGTATGGGATTCCTTTTATATGAGTAATGCCAAATGATGAACAAAATTGTTAAAAAAGAGGTAGAAGTATAACCAGGGGCATTATCTGTTTTTAACTGTTTTGGAATTCCTACAGTGGCAAAATTTTGTAAGCAATGAGCTATAACATGTTTAGTTTTTCCTCCGGCATGAAGGGGGCCCATCAAAAATCCAGAAGATGTATCAACTGTTACATGGAAATATTTTAATTTTCCAAATTCTGGCAAGTGTGTGATGTTCATTTGCCAAAAAATGGTTAGGTATCAGTCCTCTAGGATTGACTCCAAGATTAACTTGTGGTAAAAACGTCACACAATTTTGCATTGTTTTATTATTTGTCTAGCTTGTCCCTTAGTTATTTTAAAACACTTTGTAAAGTATTAGCATTGACATGGAACCTTTTAGGAAAATATATAGCTTCTTCTAGTGTAGAGAAAATATGTATGTCATGTGTAGTTTTATCTGCTAAATCATTGCCCAAACTAAGGGCTATATTAGATAAATGAAACCAGCCATACATTTGAAGGTCAACTCATCCAGACAAACTGATTTCCCCAAGAGATATAAGATTAATTAAGCATTTCACCAGAGAGAAAGTGAAGTTTCTGAGATGGGCTGAATTGAGAGCCCTGCCTGCAAATTTCTATGTTGAAATTTGTCCCTCAGGAGCAGTGTCCCCAGTGGCTAATCAAGCTAAAACGAGGCCCTTGGGGTGTGTATTAATTTAACTTGGATCATGTCCATAGAAAAGGGGGAAATGCGAACTTGCAAGGAAGAGTATGGAACCTGAAGAAGAGAGAGAATACCAGGTGATCCCAGGACAAGATGGTGGCCACCAGCTTCCGCAGGAGGATTATTCAGGAGAATCCAGACTTCTAGACAGAGGGAAAGGGTTGGAGACAGATGACCATCTCTTTTAGTTAGCTTTTTTTTGTCACTGTGATTAAAAGATCCTATCATAACAATTATACAGGACAAAGAGTTCATTTGGGGGTTCATAGTTTCAGAAGTCTCAGTCCTTAGACAGCAGGCTCCATTCACTGGGGCTCAAGGTGAGGCAGAACGAAATGGTGGAAGAGTGTGGTAGAGGGAAGCAGCTCATATAGATTCAGGAAACAGAGAGACAGAGTCACCAGTCTCCAGATAAAAAAAAATCATTACCACCAAGCCATGTCCCAATGCCCACATCCTCCAGCCAAACCTCAACTACCATCAGTTAATCCCATTAGGGATTAATTCACTGATTAGGATAAATGTATAATCCATTCATTTCTGCTCCAAATCCTCTTGCATTCACTCACATGTGAGCTTTCAGAGAACACCTCCCATGCACACCATAACAGCTTCCCATTGTCTTTGATCCATGAAAAAAATCACTAACTCTCACCATTATGTTTAGATGCCATTCATAAGATCCTTTGGTACCTACCTACAGTTCAGCAAGTTTGTTAAGTCCTAGATTCCTGGGAGCTTTTTAAATGAAAATGCTTATGACCTCCAAACAATTCCTTTTTATTACTGTGAAAAGTGTAAGGGATGAGTCAGTGCCTGGGGCTGGCATGACAAAGTCCCAACCTAATGGTTTACAAGTTAGATTTTAGCTTCTCACAGACCTGGAGCCTGAGGTCAAAGTCAGATACTTAGATTCTCCCAAATAAAGCTGTTAAGCTGGAAAATTCTATGAGAAGAGCTTTGTCTCCTACGTGGAACATTGGTTATTTGGAGGTAGATGGTAGGTTGGAAATTAGGCATTCTGTCAACACAGTGGGGACTGATGCTTTATAACAGAAGTGTCTATGATGTTTCTTTAACCATAACAAGATGCTTTGTAACCTTTAGGCTTTGAGAATAATGTGAACAATTCTTCATCTGTCATCTTTACTTGGTTTCAGTCCTCTGCCTTGGCCTCATGTCACATTGTACCCGTCTCTTCTATAGTGTTGACTAAGAAACATAACTATTGAGAAATGTTGGGGATATATCCCCAGGGACCAGGAGAAACTTTCTAAATTGGATGTTTTAGGACATTATTGAACCCAGGCCCTACCACGTGCAGCACATTTATGCAGCTCAACCACATAATAATTTGAATATTTTCTGACGTCAGGGCAAAGTAGACTGTAAAAATATTCTGGTTAACCAAGATCCTTCCCTCATTTATGTCAGGAAGGACATTTGTATTGCATCCTGTATGTTTCCATCACGAGTCTTCTTTTTTTAACCTATTCTAACCATGCAGATGACTTCTCAAGTGATATGTGATATATAATTTGCATTGCATCAGAAAAGTCTATTTTAATTATCTTTTTCAAAACTATGACCAAAAGACGTGACAAGAACAATTTAAGAGGAGCTAAAGTGTATCTGGGGGCTTATAGTTTCAGATGTTCACTCCACATATGGCTGCCTCCATTGCTCCTGGTCCAAGGGGAGGTAGAATAAAATGGCGGCAGGTCCTGGAGGAGGAGAACAGCACAGGATAGGACACCAGGAAGATGAGAGAGCTCTGCTCACCAGGGACAGGATAGAAACCCCAAAGGAACAGCCCAGGGACCCTCTCCTGCAGCACATTCCACATGCCTATAGTTACCACCCAGTTAACTCATTCAAGTGGATTAATCCAGTATTAGATCACAACTCTCATTACCTAAGCCTTTAACTGTAAACTGTCTTGCATTGTCTTATACATGAGTTTTTGCTGGGCCCCTCCTCTGTAAACATTACCACATTCACATATGTAATGTTAGAACTTATTATTTCCTCTGTATTCAGGAGTCATGATGCACTTTTGCCACTAGTTTTAACTAAAATAATCATTGTCTTATACAGCCAGGTGTTTAGTGTTTTCATTGGCATAGGTACTTCTGTGCATGGAGATTCTCATGAATGTCTTCAAAGACACATATTTGTGCATATAATATTCAATTTATTTAATCAATTATGAATTCAAAAATAGCAGGTGAGACATAGAAGAGAACAGACAGAGAATCCATAAGACACAGTTTGAAATTTCGCAGAAAAGGAAAAAAAAAGGATTTTAAATTGTGGGCAATATTTTTTTGTTCTTCATATAGATAAATCTGAAGACTTGGAGAAGATAACTTTGCGAATATTCCTGATCTTATTAGTATCTGTGAGGGTGCAAAAAAAAATTGAGATGTAGAAGCTGATGTTAATGACATGATGTGGGTGACTATTTCAATAAAAACACAAAGTACATTAATCTGTTTTAAAATGGACAAACACTGACACACTTTTCTTCTCACTGAACATGGTATGTTCATGTTCTACTGGGATTTTTTATATAAAATATACATTTATGCAACTATGGGCAACTCCTTGAGATTTTCTAGGTTGCATTCTGAGGCATGCAATGCGTTAAGAAACAAGTGCTTGGAGCAGTGGTGCATGCCTAGGATCCCAGAGCCTCTACAGGCTGAGACAGGAATATCTCAAGTTTGAGGCCAGCTTCTATATCTTAGACAGATGCAGTCTCAGGATAAAGAATAAGGTGGGTTGGAGGGCATTTCAGTGGTCATGCTCTGGGTTCAATTTTTAGTACCACACAACAAAATTTTTAAGAAGTGTGCCTTTGAGAAATCTCCTCTTGAGTTACTGAAGATTTTCCCACTACAAGATACTATTCACAATGGGATTTACCAGTGTTAATATAATTTGATGGTAGAGTACTTCATAAAATACCCTCAACCTTTCTCCAAATTGAAGAACCCCACTCTTTACCCCAAGGTAGACTTGCTTTTCAATGTTTTAAACACATACACTCATCTCAGCCCCCTACAAGGAGAACAATTTCACTATTAAATATTCATACCAACTTTCACAAGCGGGAAATTTTTAACAGAACTGAGTCACGCAATACAAACCTCAAGAGTGTCCTCATCAACAAGGTTTTTAGTTAGGAGGACAATCATCTGTGAAAGAGAAGAAAAGAGAAAACATGATCACTGGGGTTGCTCAATGTCTACAGATTTCCATTTTGCAAATGGAGGATCTAAATTAAGTTCCCTGTCCTTGGTTTTATTTCAGATATCTGTCTATACTGCAGGAAGAGGGAAAGTGACTTTACCAGTGTCTGTCACATTTCTGATGTTTTCCTTTGGAATGTTCATTTCCACTGTCAGCTCTTCAAATTTCTTCTGTTCCTCCTCACTCAGACTTTTATCTTTTCCTATGGTTCAAAGTGGATAATGCAGACGGGGTTTCTGTTAGAAAGCGTCCTCTGGGTCACATACTGTAACCATTTTTCCCACCACTGCCATGCTGCATCTAATCCTACTGTACCAGGTCACTCTTGGGTGACATGAAAATACTGTGAATTTCACATATGGAACATTCTATCATGGACCAGTTCTTATGACTACTGAGGACATTGAAGACCATTTATTCTGTCAATGCAATGTTGCCCAAATCTTATGATTCTCTTGAATATATCTTGGATCTGAGAATCTAAAATTCTTCTACACTGTGGTTTTTTATTTTCCCTATGTCTATATATGAATCCATTCTCTGGTGTTCTGGACCACTAGTCCAATATTCAATAGCCAGAGAGCAGATGATCTGAACTTTTCATGGAGCACATTACCATGGTCCTCTCTGCTAATACAAACAGAAACAAATGAATAGTGTCTCTTCTTTCATCTAAGAAAAAATAAACTTGTATCCCCACCTATTTGACACGTGGATCTGATACCTCGTTTCTGCATCTTGACCTGTCATTGGTTATGATGTGTGAGTCCAAACTCTCTATTTTTAGAAGACCTGGGAACCTTGTATGTGAATGGATGATATGACTCTTTATTTCATGAACAATACATGTAAGCTTTGCCACTCTTCAAAAACTTATGGTACAACAAATATTTTAAGTTCATGATGTATTTTGTCATGAATTCTGAAACAAGTCTACTGATTCTAAATTTTATACATACCTATTTTTCCATTTCATTTTCTATTTTTCATCATATGCAGCCCCACATTTCTCTCCTTTACCAACAAAATAGAAAAAAAATACCTCTTGTATTCTCCATAGGGTAAAAGACATGATACTCACCAAGAAGCCCAGTAAAGTGTGTAACTTTGCCATCTTTATCCGTATTTTCATTATATAGTGCTTTGACTCGATCTGAGGCGTACTTGATTTTGAAGACATTTTTACCTGAGTCTGGAAGGGAAAGAATAAATATCTCAAAACTTTATATATATATTCTATTACTTGCTTGTAACACTTTAATGTGGACCCTTCCATTCATAATAAATCCTATTTCACTAAAATGGCACTTTATGTGTTATAACCAGATAAGTTGCTACAGATCCAGGGAAGCAATTCCAGATCCCAATCTTCAGATTGTCGAGATTCCCAGTCTTGAAATTGCCTAGTCATTAATGGATTGAATATTGTTCCTTGGAAGCAACGATCCTGGCTCCAAGATCTGTAGGAAGATGGTAGATGGGCAGCTCCTACTTGGTTAATCATCTCACAAAAGCTAATTTCAAATTTTCTGCAATTTTATGACTCAAAGGTCAGGCCAGCCAGTATTATAATGGAACTCCACCAAAAGAGACTGGAATATATTGTGTTGATCTTAAATATTCAAGTTATCACCTTCAACAACATAATATTGCTGTATATTTATATTAAAATAAAAATAAATGTGTCAGACAAAGATGATAATATCAAATGTACATTTTCTTTCCAAAAAATAAAATATTCAGGTCATTTAATATTTATACAATTGGTGTTTGAAATCCAGTCACTTGATATTATGGATACAGAAGTCTGTATTAATGTTTTGTTGGTTTCAAGTAACATTCAAATTATGTTTAATTTAATATGAATGTTTGGGTTGTTACTTTATTGATGTCCTTTGGAGTTTATCTTACCTTTGGAGATAAAGATTACTTTATCTTACCTTTGGAGTTTCAATCAGACAGTAATACTGTGTTAGTGTACCTATTACATATCTTCTTCATATTTAAATGGTTTATTGAATAATATGACAGAGTGATTCACTTGTCAGACCAAAGGAAGACGAGTTCTAAAATAACTTTTATAATTTAAGGTTACTTTAGAAAGCTCTCCATGCCAGAAAAGCCCATGATATATATATATATATATATATATATATATATATATATATATATATATATATATATATATACATAAACTCAGGGAACCATCCTGACATATAATTAATACCAACATCCAACAAGGCAACTTGAGATGACACGTACCTTATCCTGACTTGGTCTGATGAATCAAATGCTCACATGTTTACCAGTATTTCCAAGGTTGCATAGCAAATAAAAGCAGAAAGAGTGACAGTATCCACACACCTTGATGTTTGCTATACCCAAGACCCTGCACTGGAACACACCTGCAGGCTTGGATCATGCAGCACACAAAAGAGCAAATACTCACAGTCAGCTTCGTAGACATCATCCTGGATTCTCTTCCCCACAACTTTGAACTGATCACACTTCTTCTTCAACCTTCAAGACAAACCAAGAGAGCACACATTCATTTTTCCTCATCTCCTCTTGCACACTCCTTCATAGTTGCTTTGTAGAACTGTAGGCGTTGCAGTGCATTCGAGGTGGTCAAAACCATCCGTGATTCCACTCAGACACAGATGCAATGTCTGCACATTCGGGAATTTGCTTTGTTGTTCTAGGACAGGTTTTCTCAACCTGGACTTTCCCAACCTGATTATCTTCTAGGGGGTTAATTCATGTTGGTGTTGCAGACTACTGGGCATTGTCCAGCTGTATTATCACTGAGCTGAACCTGAACGATGTCCCTAGCTCTCACTCACAATTGGGACAGCCAAAGAGGTCTCCATGGTAGTTCTTGGAGGGCTTTGCAAGGGTGAATTTCCATAAGATAACAAAGTAAATAAAAAATTATATATATATATACATATGTGTTTTTATGTATATATATATATATATATAATATGTAACATGAAAACATGTCTATCTACATATATACCATGCATATATGTTGCTTACATTCATCTTAAAATACAAGTATATATGTATGTGTGTGTGTTCATACATGTATTACATTAATATTATATACAGATTTAAATATTTCCCATATACATATCCATGCCTACATAATACTAACAATTCTCAAAATTCTGACTTGTAGAAACATATATTTATTGATTAAATATTGACTTTCTAAATGTCAGCTGCAGGATCATGGCTGACAGGGGTAAATGTAGGGTCCTGCCTATTGAAGTCATGGTATAATCTGATTGGGATGCCACTATTTCCAATAGATGTAAAAGGGAAAGGCTCCAACTCAGGTCCTGGGGTTCTGATGGCCATTAGCACTGGGTTCGAGCTTCCAAGGAGAGAGTCTTTGCTTCCTGCCTCTGAGTCTCTGTAGTGAGTGATGTGGTTCAACATGAGTCACAACCACAAATTCCTCTAAGGAAACACCACTGCACGAGATTCTCTGGGGTCCACCTACTGAAGTCCTTGTTTGTTCCTCACAAGCCTACAACACTGTTCCATGAAGAGAGGTCAGAAGACTCAATTCTGTGAGCATCATCAACACGTCTCACTGTGGATTTGAAAACAGACCACGTGTCGGAGGTGAGCTCTCTTGTTCCTTTAGGTATAGGAGAGTTTCACTCACCTTTTCTGGAAAACAAAGACAATCTCATCACGATCCCCAATACACTCCAGGTGACTCAGTTGCCCTCTCAGTCTCCCATCTTCACTGTTTGCCTGTGGATCATCACTAGCTATGAGAATCGTGCGCCAGGACGTTGTGTACTGGAGAGAAAAGACCCCATTGGAGTGTACACTGACTCTTCTTTCTCTTCTCTCTCCCACACTTATCACAACCATCAGATGCTTTAGGTTAGAAGAAAAATAAATCCAATACTTTGAGTACTTTCCACCAAGTGGAATCGTATCAGATAATGTCATGAGTCAGATTCTTATAGAAGGTCATGAGTCAGATTCCCATAGAAGGTCATGAGAGAGATTCCCATAAAATTGAGAGATTTTGGAAGAACCAAAATGATATCACCAACGATGATGGAAATCCAAGGAAATACATTGGTAACTTAAGTTTATTAAAATATTATTATCATTATTTTACTTGAAGAGCCCTCTGATGGAAAAATACAAAGAGATGATAAAAGGATTATATCATGAATATGAAGATATATGGACTGAGAAGCTTATAAATTCTCATCATATAAACATGAGAAATGTGGGAAGAGAAAGAGAGAGTGACACACAGAGAGAGGAGAGAGAATCCCCAATATCAGCCCATCCATGGTACCTCTGCAGGGGTGTACTGGGATGAGACACAAAACAGACCAAATCCGAGAGCTAGGAGAAAGATCTTCATCTTGAGGGGATTTGTCTTCTGATTTTGCAGGATCTCAGAGTAGCTGAGGGCTTGGAGAGAATCGTATTCATGTGACTATATATAGCATTGGTGGCTTGGCACGGCAAGCAGTGAATCATTGTGGCTCATCATGAGACCTTGTGTCTACAAGTGTGTCCTGGTTGGCAGGGAAAGGCGGTGGAGGACAATCTGCTATGAAACTAATGGGATTAGTACTAGAAGCAGCTTAATGTTGGGCAAGTGATCGACCTTTATCTGAGGCAGAAGCACAAAGCAAGCCATTGATCTGTGGACACTAATATTTATTTCATCTTTGACCCTGATCGCAGAAGTGGAAGATGAAGTCCAAAACATCTATTCCCAGCTCCTGTATAACTTCTCTAATATTTTGGGAGAATGTTGTTAGAAACTTTCTAGAATCAAAGATGGTACACGTGGTCTACCATATTAGATTACAACATTTATACCTGAGATAGAAGGTGAGAAGGCACCACTCACATGAGTCTATGATTCAATTTAAGAAGACGTTTCAATAGTAATAACATTAAATACAAATGCTCTTTCAGTCAATTCACAAGCCTTCCTTGGAATTGAGATCCATGTGGTTTCAAGTTATCCAATTGAATTACCCTCATTAGCTGACCACATTAGATCAACCCAGGGTCCATCTCTCTGAAAGTAGTAGGACACAGGCTGTCATGTGTATACCAACCCTAACTGTGAGGATCATGGGGATCCAAACATGAGGATCATGTCAGTATTTGAAGTACACTCAAATATTTTTACCTAATTTACTTCTAGCAGTTATAAAATTTCTTGTCTAATTGCTAAATCTTTAATGCATGTTGATTTGAATTTTCTTGGGGTAGAGAGACTGAGGTGTCATTTCATGTTGCTATAGGTAGTTATCCAGTTTTCTCCAACACCATTTGTTAAAATGGCGGTCTTTTCTCCAAGATATATTTTTGGCAACGTTGCCAAATACCAGACAGCTGTAGGTATATGATTTCTCTCTTGGTCCTCTATTTTATTCCTTTGCTCTATGTGTCAATTTGATGTCAATATCAAACTCTTTTGTAAATACAGCTCTGTAGTATAATTTCAGATAATGTCACCTGGTTTGATTTTCTTAGTTATTATTTCTTTACCTTTTCTGGGTCTCTCATTCTCCCAAATAAATATAAGAATACATTTGTAATGCTGTGAAGAATGTCATTGTTATTTTTACTGAGATTACATAAAATCTGGATATTGCTTTTGGTAGTATGGCCATTTTTAAAATATTAATTTTGGCTATCCAAAAACATGGGCTGTCCTTCCATCTTCTAAGATCTTCCTCAATTTCTTCTTCATTTTTCTAAAAATTTCACTGCAGTGCTTTTATACCTATTTGTTTATATTAAGACCTAAACATTGAATTTTTGAGGTTATTGTGAATGGGATGATTTTTCCTGATTTCTTTCCATGCTGAATCACTGTGGGAGGATAGGAAATCCACTGATTTTGTATGTTTTGATCTGTACCCTGCTACTTTGCTAAACTCATTTATTAACTCTAGTATAGTGTTCTGGTAGAGTTTTATGCATTTTCTAGTTAGAGGATAATATCTTTGGCAGAGATAGTTTGACTTCTCCCGTTTGTTTCCCCTTGATTACCTTTTCTTTTCTCATTACTCTGGCTAGCATTTCAAGGATTATATTCTCACAAATACAATTTTTGAGAATGGACAGCCTTTTTTGTTCCTGAATTTATAGGAAATGCTTGTAGTGATTCTTCCTTTTAGTACAATGCTGACCTTGAGTTTGTCATAAATTACCTTTACAATAAAGAGTGAGGCTCTGAGAAAGTTATTGGGATGCAGACTCAAAATGAAATACAAAAAGGGATTGGGATATGACTCAGTAGCTAAGCTCTCCTGTGTTCAGTACTTAGGAATATATATATATATGTGTGTGTGTGTGTGTGTGTGTGTGTGTGTGTGTGTGTGTGTGTGTGTTGGTGTGTGTGTGTGTTTGTGTGTAATTGACAATCAAAATGTATTTTGAAGACATATGTTCATCTAAAGCATATAAAAATATGTAACAGAATATTAGATAAATGAAACCAGCCATACATTTGAAGGTCAACTCATCCAGACAAACTGATTTCCCCAAGAGATATAAGATTAATTAAGCATTTCATAAGAGAGAAAGTGAAGTTTCTGAGATGGGCTGAATTGAGAGCCCTGCCTGCAAATTTCTATGTTGAAACTTGTCCCTCAGGAGCAGTGTCCCCAGTGGCTAATCAAGCTAAAACGAGGCCCTTGGGGTGTGTATTAATTTAACTTGGATCATGTCCATAGAAAAGGGGGAAATGCGAACTTGCAAGGAAGAGTATGGAACCTGAAGAAGAGAGAGAATACCAGGTGATCCCAGGACAAGATGGCGGCCACCAGCTTCCGCAGGAGGATTATTCAGGAGAATCCAGGCTTCTGGAGAGAGGGAAAGTGTTGCAGACAGAGGACCATCTGTTTTAGTCAGCTTTTTATGTCACTGTGATTAAAAGATCCTATCATAACAATTATAGAGGACAAAGAGTTCATTTGGGAGTTCATCATTTCAGAAGTCTCAGTCCTTAGACAGCAGGCTCCATTCACTGGGGCTCAAGGTGAGGCAGAACGACATGGTGGAAGAGTGTGGTGGAGGGAAGCAGCTCACATGGAATCAGGAAACAGAGAGACAGAGTCACCAGTCTCCAGATTAAAAAAAAAAATCTATATCAGAAAGTCATGATCCCAATGCCCACCTCCTCCAGCCAAACCTCACCTACCATCAGTTAATCCCATCAGGGATTAAGTCACTGATTAGGCTAAATGTATAATCCATTCATTTCTGCTCCAAATCCTCTTGCATTCGCTCACATGTGAGCTTTCAGAGGACACCTCCCATGCACACCATAACAGCTTCCCATTGTCTTTGATCCATGAAACAAATCACTAACTCTCACCATTATGTTTAGATGCCATTCATAAGATCCTTTGGTACCTACCTACAGTTCAGCAAGTTTGTTGAGTCCTAGATTCCTGGGAGCTTTTTAAATGAAAATGCTCATATCCTCCAACCCTTTTTTTTTTATTACTGTGAAGAGTGTAAGGGATGAGTCAGTGCCTGGGGCTGGCATGACAAAGTCCCAACCTAATGGTTTACACAGAAGATTTTAGCTTCTCACAGACCTGGAGCCTGAGGTCAGAGTCAGCTCCTTTGATTCTCACAAATGAAGCTGTTAAGCTGGAACATTCTATGAGAAGAGCTTTGTCTCCTACGTGCAACTTTGGTTCTTTGGGGGTAGATGGTAGGTTGGACATTAGGCATTCTGTCAACACAGTGGGGACTGATGCTTTATAACAGAAGTGTCTATGATGTTTCTTTAACCATAACAAGACTCTCTGTAACCTTTAGGCTTTGAGAATAATGTGAACAATTCTTCATCTGTCATCTTTACTTGGTTTCAGTCCTCTGCCTTGGCCTCATGTCACATTGTACCCGTCTCTTCTATAGTGTTGACTAAGAAACATAACTATTGAGAAATGTTGGGGATATATCCCCAGGGACCAGGAGAAACTTTCTAAATTGGATGTTTTAGGACATTATTGAACCCAGGCCCTACCACGTGCAGCACATTTATGCAGCTCAACCACATAATAATTTGAATATTTTCTGACGTCAGGGCAAAGTAGACTGTAAAAATATTCTGGTTAACCAAGATCCTTCCCTCATTTATGTCAGGAAGGACATTTGTATTGCATCCTGTATGTTTCCATCACGAGTCTTCTTTTTTTAACCTATTCTAACCATGCAGATGACTTCTCAAGTGATATGTGATATATAATTTGCATTGCATCAGAAAAGTCTATTTTAATTATCTTTTTCAAAACTATGACCAAAAGACGTGACAAGAACAATTTAAGAGGAGCTAAAGTGTATCTGGGGGCTTATAGTTTCAGATGTTCACTCCACATATGGCTGCCTCCATTGCTCCTGGTCCAAGGGGAGGTAGAATAAAATGGCGGCAGGTCCTGGAGGAGGAGAACAGCACAGGATAGGACACCAGGAAGATGAGAGAGCTCTGCTCACCAGGGACAGGATAGAAACCCCAAAGAAACAGCCCAGGGACCCTCTCCTGCAGCACATTCCACATGCCTATAGTCACCATCCAGTTATCTCATTCTAGTGGATTAACCCAGTATTAGATCACAACTCTCATAACGTAATTCTTTCACCTCTGAATTGTCTTGCATTTTCTCATTCATGAGTTTTTTCCTGGACCCCTCCTCTGTAACCTTACCACATTCATATCTGTAATGTTAGAACTTATTATTTCCTCTGTATTCAGGAGGCACTTTTGCCACTAAGTTTAACTAAAATAATCATTGTCTTATACACCCAGCTGTTTAGTGTTTTCATTGGCATAGGTACTTCTGTGCATAGAGATTCTCATAAATGTCTTCAAAGACACATATTTGTGCATATAATATTCAATTTATTTAATCAATTATGAATTCAGGAATAGCAGGTGAGACATAGAAGAGAACAGACAGAGAATCCATAAGACACAGTTTGAACCTTCACCGAAATGAATAAAAATAATTTTGAATTGTGGGCAATATCTTTTTGTTCTTCATATAGATAAATCTGAAGACTTGGAGAAGATAACGAGTATTCCTGATCTTATTAGTATCTGTGAGGGTGCAAAAAAACATTGAGATGTACAAGCTGATTTTAATGACATGATATGGGTGAGCATTTGAATAAAAAGGCAAAGTACATGTGTTGTAAAATGGACAAACACTGACACACTGGATTTACCAGTGTTAATATTATTTGATGGAGAGTACTTCATAAAAGTCCCTCAACCTTTCTCCAAATTGAAGAACCACACTCTTTACCTCAAGGTAGTCTTGCTTTTCAATGTTTTAAACACATACACTCATCTTAGTCCCCTTCAAGTAGGAAAATTCCACTATTAAATATTCATACCAACTTTCACAAGTGGGAAATTTTTAACAGAACTAAGAGTCACGCAATACAAACCTCAAAAGTCTCCTCATCAAGAAGGTTCTTAGTTAGGAGGACAATCATCTGTGAAAGTGAAGAAAAGAGAAAACATGATCACTGGGGTTGCTCAATGTCTACAGATTTCCATTTTGCAAATGGAGGATCCGAATTAAGTTCCTTGTCCTTGGTTTCATTTCAGATATCTGTCTATACTGCAGGAAGAGGGAACATTACCTGTGTCTGTCACATTTCTGATGTTTTCCTTTGGAATGTTCATTTCCACCGTCAGCTCTTCAAATTTCTTCTGTTTCTCCTCACTCAGACTTTTTTCTTTTGCTATGGTTCAAAGTGGATAATGCAGACGGGGTTTCTGTTAGAAAGCATCCTCTGGGTCACATACTGTAACCATTTTTCCCACCATTGCCATGCTGTGTCTAATCCTACTGTACCAGGTCACTTTTGGGTGACATGAAAATACTGTGAATTCCACATATGGAACATTCTATCATGGTCCAGTTCTTATGACTACTGAGGACATTGAAGACCATTTATTCTGTCAATGTGATGTTGCCCAAATCTTAATTCTCTTGAATATATCTTGGATCTGAGAATCTAAAATTCTTCTACATTGTGGCTTTTTATTTTCCCTATGTCTATATATGAATCCATTCCCTGGTGTTCTGGACCACTAGTTCAATATTCAATAGCCAGAGATCAGATGATCTGAACTTTTCATGGAGCACATTACCATTGTCCGCTCTGCTAATACAAACAGAAACAAATGAATAGTGTCTCTTCTTTCATCTAAGAAAAAATAAACTTCTATTCCCACCTATTTGACACGTGAATCTGATACCACAATTCTTCATCTTGACCTGTCTTTTGTTATGATGTGTGAGTCCAAACTCTCTATTTTTAGAAGACCTGGGAACCTTGTATGTGAATGGATGATATGACTCTTTATTTCATGAACAATACATGTAAGCTTTGCCACTCTTCAAAAACTTATGGTACAACAAAAATTTTAAGTTCACAATGTATTTTGTCATGAATTCTGAAACAAGTGTACTGATTCTAAATTTTATACATACCTATTTTTCCATTTCATTTTCTATTTTTCTTTGTATGCAGCCCCACATTTCTCTCCTTTACCAACAAAATAGAAAAAATACCTATTCTATTCTCCAGAGGGTAAAAGACATGATACTCACCAACAAGCCCAGTAATGTGTCTAACTTTGCCATCTTTATCCGTATTTTCATTATATATTGCTATGATTCGTACTGAGACGTACTTGATTTTGATAACACTTTTACCTGAGTCTGGATATATATATATATATATATATATATTCTATTACTTGCTTGTAACAGTTTAATGTGGACCCTTCCATTCATAATAACTCCTATTTCACTAAAATGGCACTTTATGTGTTATAACCAGATAAGTTGCTACAGATCCAGGGAAGCAATTCCAGATCCCAATCTTCAGATCGTCAAGATTTCCAGTCTTGAAATTGCCTAGTCATTAATGGATTGAATATTGTTCCTTGGAAGCAACGATCCTGGCTGCAAGATCTGTAGGACGATAGTAGATGGGCAGCTTCTACTTGGTTAATCATCTCACAAAAGTTAATTTTCAAATTTTCAGCAATTTTATGACTCAATGGTCAGGCCAGCCAGTATTATAATGGAACTCCACCAATATAGACTGGAATATATTGTGTTGATCTTAAATATTCAAGTTATCACCTTGTCTTGTATATATATATATATACATATATTGCCACAGTCTGTCTGGGCCCAATTCAGGAGCCACTTGTCAAAAGGAACTAACTTTATTTTTAGAACTACAAACGCCAAAAAAAAAAAAAAAAAACAGCTCCTCAGGGAAAAACTCTCAGAGCACAACTGCCACCACCAGCTTCCACAAGCCTCTCACCCCCACACCAGCCTCTCCACCTCCCACAATCCTCCTGCTCTTGAGGCCGATTGGCTGGGTCGCGTGGGCGGAGCCAAAGAAGTCCCCCAATGAGCAGCTCCGTGGAGGAGCCAATCAGCTAGATGTTGCTGGGGCCGCTGTGAGCCAATCATCAGCTGGCAGTCTGAAGGGCAGGGAAACAGCCCAATGAACATCACCGCAGAGGAGCCAATCAGCTAAATGTTGCTGGGGCCGCTGTGAGCCAATCATCAGCCGGCAGCTGGAAGTTTGCTGGCAGCTGGAAGTTTGCTGGGGCCCCTTTGGCTGTGGCTCTCAACACTTCTAACCTAAAGTGTCTCATGGTTGTGATAAATGTGGGTGAGAGAAGAGAAAGAAGAGTCAGGATCCACTCCATTGGTCTTTCCTCTCCAGATCACGGGGTACTGTCGCACGGTTCTCCTAGCTACTGATGATCCACAGGCAATCAATGAAGATGGGGAACTGAGAGCCCATCTGCATCACATGGATGACTTTAATGAGATTGCGTTCGGTTTCTACATCAGGTGAGTCAAACTCTCCTGAACCTAAAGAAACAAGAGAGCTCACCTCTGACACGTGGTCTGGGTTCAAATCCACTGTGAGACGTCTTGATGATGTTCACAGAATTGAGTCTTCTGACCCGTCTTCATGGAACTGTGTTATAGGCTTGTGAAGAACAAACAAGGACTTCAGTAGGTGGACCCCAGGGAATCTCGTGCAGTGGTGTTTCCTTAGAGGAAATTGTGATTGTGATTCCTGTTGAACCACATTATTCACTACAGAGATTCAGAGGCAGGAAGGAAAGACTCTGTCCTTGGAAGCTCAAACCCAGTGCCAATGGCTGTCAGAACCCCAGGACCTGAGTTGGAGTCTTTGCCATTTTACATGTATTGGAAATGGTGGCATCCCAATCAGATTAAAGCATGACTTCAATGGGCAGGACCTTGCATTTACCCATGTCACTCATGATCCTGTACCTGACATTTTGAAAGTCAATATTTAATCAACAAATACATATTTTTAAAAGTCAGTATTTATAGAATTGTTAGTATTGTGTAGGCATTTTCCTGTATAAGGGAAATACTTAAATCTGTATATAATATTAATGTAATACTTGTATGAACACACATGTATATATATATATATATATTTTAAGATGTATATAAGCAACATATATGCATATATATATATATATATATATATATATATATATATATATATATATATAGTTTTTTTTAACATTGTACCCTCATAGCAAATCACCCTTGTGAAGCCCTCCAAGGGATACAATGGAGACCTCTTTGGCTGTCTCAATTGTGAGTGAGAGGTAAGGATGTCTTTGGGTCCAGGTCAGTGATACTACAGCTGGACAATGCCCAGCAGTCTCCAACACCACCATGAATTACCCCACCCACAAGACAATCAGTAAAACCAGTCACAGAACAGCAAAGCAAAATTCAGAAAGTGGAGACATTATATCTCTGTCAGTGTGAAATTGTTGGGAGTCACTGCAGCTCCAAAAACTAATTTCCCCCTCACCCAAGAAGAGACGTTCAATCAGAGCCCTGCTTTCTCACATGATCCTTACCCACCAATCAGAGCCCTGCTGGCTCACTTGATCCTTACCCTCCAATCAAAAAGCACCCATGCCAACTGTCAAACCACCCCTGGCTCTATAAATATGCAGAGCTGTTCCTCAATAAACAGGCATTTGCTCCGAGGACAAGCCTTGTTTGTTCTTTTAGAAATCATGGATGGTTTTTAGGACCTTGAATGCACTGCAACTCTTACAGTTCTTGAAAGCAAATATAAGGGAGTTTGCAAGAAGAGATGAGGAAAAAGTAGTGTATGCTCTCTCGTTTTGTTTTTAAGGTTGAAGAAGAAATGCCATAAGTTCTTAGTTGTGGGGAACAGAATCCAGGATGATGTCTACAACGCTGTCTGTTAGTATTTGCTCTTTTGTGTGTTGCATGATCTAACCCTGGAGGTATGTCCCAGTGCAGGGTCTTGGAGATCACACATATCGGGGTGTGTGGATACTGTCACTCTTTCTGCTTCTATTTGCTAATGCAACCTTGGAAATGCTCATGAAGTTGTGAGCATTTGAGTCATCAGACAGAGTCAGGATAAGGTACATATCATCTCAGGTTGCCATGTTGGATGTTGGCATTAATTATATGTCAGGATGGTTCCCTGGGTATATATTTCATGTGCATTTCTGGAATGGGGAACTTTCTAAAGTAACCTTAAATTATGAAATTTACTTCAATGGGAGTTTTGCTCATGATCACACTACCATTTCATCAAAAGATGAGTAATGCACACGCTATCAATGAATTATGGTATAATTGACAGAAACCCCAAAGATAAGAGTGAGAATAGTTAAAGTAACCACCAGAAAATTTATATCAACTTGCAAATAATTTGAATGTTAGTTGAATCCAACAGAAACAAAATTATAGACTTCTAAGATATCAAATATCTAATTTTCAAACACCACTCCCAGTATACTAAATGACCTAATGCATTATTACTTTATTTTATGCATAGAAAAGGAAGAATGCAATATTGCAATCTTTGTCAGACTCATTTTATTTTCATTTAAATATAGACATACAGCAATATGTTGCAATAATATACACACATATATATCTAGCATTTCCTGAGGCCTTTATTGGCATATCTTTTCCTTGGTAATCTACTATAATAGAAAATGATACTTGGAGCATTTTAAGTTCAACATGATATATTCCAGTCTATATTGGTGAAGTTCCATTATAATACTGGCTGGCCTGACCATTGAGTCATAAATTTGCTGAAAATTTAAAAATTGGCTTTTGGGAGGTGATTTAAAAAAGTGCAAGGTGCCCATCTACCATCTTCCTACAGATCCTACAACCAGAATTGCTGCTTCCAAGGAACAACATTCAATCTGGTAATGAATAGGCAGTTCCAAGACTGGGACTCTTGACCATGGGGATCTGAAATTGCTTCCCTGGATCTGTAGCTATTTACCCAATTCTAACAAATTAGGTAGAATTTTAGTGAAACAGGGACAATTATTGAAGAAAGGATCCATATTAACGTATGACAAATAAGTCAAAGCATATGGTCTTTTTTAAAGCTGACTATATTGAATTTTGAAGTGTTTCTTTTTCCTTCCCAGACTTGGGTAAAAATGCCTTCCAAATCAAGTACTACACATATCAAGTTGTAAAATTTTATAATGAAAATACGGACCAAAACGGCAAAGTTGTACGTGCGACTGTGCTGGCTGGTGAGTATCATGACTCTTACCCGCTAGGGAACAGTATAGAAATTTCTTCTGTTTTTTTAACACAGGAGAGAAGTAGGAGCATGTATTTAGTTTTGCATAACTATACATAGATCTATAATGCACCAGCAAAAATACAAAATGAATTGAATATATGAAAAAATACGTATGTATGAAATGTTGGATTCAGTAGACTGGTTTCAGAATTCATGGCCACATTCATCTTGACCTTAAACTGTTTGTTCTAGCCTAAGATTGTGATCAATGGCAAAGCTTACATTATTTGCTCATTAAATAAACAATCACATGAGCTGTTCACACAGAGTGTTCCCGGTTCCCCCTAAGAACTTGTAGTTTGGACTCATGCCTCAGAAAAAATGACAGGTCAGTATGCACCATTGTGTTATTAGATCCACGTGTCAAATTTGTGGGGGTAGAAGTTTATTTTGTCTTAGATGAAGGAAGAGATGGTTCTTGTTTGCTATTTTTTATATGCAGCGACAATCATGCCAATGTGCTAGATAAATAATTCAGATCACTTTCACTCCTGCTATTGAATATTGGATTTGTGGTCCAGAGCACAGAAGAGTGGATTCTAATATGTAGACACGGCAAAAATGAGAAGCAACAGGGTAGAATAATTCCAAAACCTCAGGCCATTGTTTTCTTATGGAGAAAGCACAAGATTTGGGCAGGTTTGAGTTGACAGAATAAAGGGTCTTCAATGTCCTCAGTAGTCATAAGAATGGGGCCATGATAGAATGTTCCATATGTGGATTTCACAGTGTTTTCATGTCCTTAAAGAGAGATCTGGAACAGTAGCCTTAGACACAGCATGGCAATGGTGGGAATAATGGTTACACCATGTGACCCAGAGGACGCTTTCTAACAGAAACCCCGTCTGCATTATCCATCTTGAAACACAGCAAAAGAAAACAGTGTGAGTAAGGAGGAACAGAAGAGATTTGAAGAGCTGACGGTGAAAATGAACATTCCAAAGAAAAACATAAGAAATGTGATGGAAATTGGTAAAGTCACTTTTCCATTTCCTGTGGTATAGACAAGTTACCTGAAATGAACCAAGAACAGTGAGCTTGACTCTGATCTTCCATTTGCAAAATGAAAATCCATAGACATTGAGCAACCCCAGTGATCATGGTTTCCTTTCCCCTTTCTTTCACAGATGACTTTCCTGCTACCTAAAGACCTTGTTGATGAGGAGACTCTTAAGGTTTGTATCACCTGATTTTTTAGTTCTGTTAAGGATTTTCCACCTCGTGATATTTGGCATAAGTATTTAGTAGTGAAATTGTCCCCATTGAAGGGGGCTGAGGTGAGTGTATGTGCTTAAAACATTGACAATAAAGACTACCCTGGGGTGCAGAGTGGGGTTTTTGAATTTGGAGAGAGACTGAGGGAATTTTGTAAAGAACTCAGCCATCAAATAACATTGTCTTTGGTGGACTCCATTGTGAATAAAGTATGTTACAATGGGGACATCTTCAATAACCCTAGAGGAGATTTCTCAAATCGTGTGTGTGTGTGTGTGTGTGTGTGTGTGTGTGTGTGTGTGTGTGTGTGTTGGGGATTGAATCCAGGGACATTCTGCCATTAAGTCACAATCCACCTCTACTTTTTATGCTGAGGCTGCATCTCACTAATGTGCCGAGGTTGGCCTCCAATTTGAGTTCCTTGTGCCTCAGCCTCCCATATCACTGGGATTACAGGCATGCACCACTGCTCTCGTCAAGTAATTTTTAATGTGTTGTGCACTTCAGTATGCACCTTAACCCCTCTCAAAGTGAGGTGACCATCTTCCTGCAAAAGTGTATTTTCCTATAAAAATCTTCCCTCTAGCAGCTGAACGTAAGCATACACTAACATGTGAAAAGAAACCTGTGTGAGCGTCTGTCCACTCTATTACACATGAATAGATTTTTGCCTTTTTATTCAAATATTCAATCACATCATGCCATTAAGATCAGATCAGATACTTATTATTTTTTTTTAATTTTACATGCTTACAGATGCTATTGAGATCAGGAATATTTGCAGTATCATCTTCTCAAGAACTGCAGAATAATCTACATGAAGATAAAACATCCCATGTTTTAAACATATGTAATTTCTTCTTTTAAGTTGCAAATATGTCTTGCTAATTTCCTATTTCTCTTCTTCTATATTTTATTATACTTGTTTCTGTATTCCTGATTAAATAATTTGATATTCTATGCACAAATATGTGTCTGAAGAAGTTCATTTGAATTTCAGAAACACTTATGTTAATGCAACAATTAAAAAGATGGATTTATAAGAAAACAGGAAATCATTCTTCTTAAAAATAATTGCATAGCTGGGCATGGTTGGTGCATGCCTCTTATCACAGAGGCTCAGGAGGCTGAGGCAGGAGGATCCTGAGTTTAAAGCCAACCTCAGTAATGGCAAGATGCTAAGCAACTCAGTTAAACCCTGTCCCTAAGTAAAATACAAAATAGGGCTTGAGATAGGGCTCAGTGGCTGAGTGCCTCTGAGTTCAACTCCTGGGACCCCCTCATCCAAAAAACTACTTGCATAAATGGTAACTGCATCATGAGTATAGAGAAGAGGATGAATTGTACCATCATGAGTGTAAATCTATTATGCTGGGAATATGAGCTCTCACCCAAAAGCTAATGCAAGAAAGAAAGTTCAGAGGTGAAATGGTTGGATAATGAGAGGTATGGCATAATAGAGAATTAATTCCCTGATATGGACTAACTGGGATGTGACTGCAGGCAGGTGGGTTGTGGCTGGAGGAGGGGGTCCCTGGGCTGTGCCTTTGGGGTCTCTGTCCTGTCCCTGGTGAGCAGAGCTCTCTCTGCTCCCTGGTGCCCTGTCCTGAGCTGCTCTCCTCCTCCAGGCCCTGCCACCATATTGTGAAATGATTGGGTTATAAGAGGTGTAGACTAATAGTGGATTAATCCACTTTAATGGACTCAATGGATGGTGACTGCAGTAGGTGGGTGTGGCTGGAGGAGTGGGTCCCTGAGCTGTGCCTTTGGGGTCTCTATCCTGTCCCTGGTGAGCAGAGCTCTCTCTGCTTCCTGGTGCCCTGTCCTGAGCTGCTCTCCTCCTCCAGGCCCTGCCACCATTTTGTTCTGCCTCCCCTTGGGCCAGAGCCATAGAGTTGGTCAACCATGGACTGAATCTCTGAAACTATGATCCTCAGATAAACTTTACCTCCTCTAAATTGCTCTTGACAGGATTTTTAATCACAGCAGTGTAAAATCTGAATAATACACCTTTCTCTGTGCAATTCAAGTTTTCTACTACATATCAGTAGAGAGGACAGGCTTACGGCCAGACTGCTGATAACATTTTTTAAAAAGCAATTAAAATAATTTAATAAAATAACTATAAATTAAAAATTATGGAAATACAAATATATATTTTTAAATGTTTTATTCTAACTTGTTATATATGATATCAGAATGCATTGTAATTCTTATTACACATATAGAACACATTTTTTCATGTCTCTGGTTGTATAGAAAATATATTCACAATATTCGTGTCTTCATATATGTACTTAAGGTAATGATGTCTATCTCATTCTAACTTCTTTTTTACCCCCCTGCCCCTCCCTTTCCTTACCCCCAATCTGCCCTATCTAGAGTTTGTCTATTCCTTCCATGCTCCCCCTCCCTATCCCACTATGAATCAGGTTCCTTATATCAGAGAAAACATTCAGCATTTGTTTTTCTGGGATTGGCTAACTTCACTTAGCATTATCTTCTCCAACTCCATCCATTTACCTGCAAATGCCATGATTTTACTCTTTGTTATTGCTGAGTAATATTCCATTGTTATATATGTCACATTTTCTTTATTCATTCATCTACTAAATGCCATCTAGGTTTGCTCCATACTTAATCTATTGTGAATTGTGCTGCTATAAACATGGATGTGGCTGTGTCCCTGAAGTATGTTGTTTGTAAGTCCTTTGGGTATAGTCCAAGAAGTGAGATAGCTGGATCAAATGGTGGTTCCATTTCCAGATTTCCAAGGAATCTCCATACTGCTTTCCATATTGGCCACACCAATTTTCAGTCCCACCAGCAATGTATGAGTGTTCCTTTTCCCCACGTCCTCACCAACACTTATTGTAAAGCCATGTTATTTTCAAATTAGTTTTCCAATCTCAGCATGTGAAGGGTTGAGTGTGTGAGAACTTCAATGTGTGATTGATGAATCAACTCCTGACCTGAATCTTCACACACTTGTGCCTTCCTGGGTGCTAATTCTCATGAGTTCCTAGTGTTGGTTTAAAAATGATATATTTTCAGGGATGTGTCAAGTTTCTATTTAAATGTCTATGACAAAGTCATTCATTTATTCACACTTTGTGATTAGATTAACCATTGCATAATTCTTATGTGCATTGATGTCAGTTGAACCATAAAGATGAGACGTTATAGATACCCATATATGATATGTGTAACACACCTGTACATACATATGTATTACCTATATATGTTACACATATATTTTGTATAGATTTTAAGTTTTTGCCACACTGTCACAATGTCCACATGATGCTGACCATTCTAGAAATATCGACTTCCTTGTAGAGGTGTATATTTCTTGATTCAAGATTGCACAGAAAGTATCAGGTGGAGAATCATGATTGACATGGATAAATGTGCAGATCCCTGCACATTGAATCCACCCTTAAAGCTAAATGGATGCAATCTATTTATAATAAACACAGCTCTGGCTTCCAAGAAAAGATTCTTTCCTTCCTGTCTCTGAGTCCCTGTGTGAAGTGATGTGGTTCAACAGGAGCTCACAACCAGAGTACCCTTTGAGGAAACACCACTCCATGAGATCCTCTAGGGTGATGTCCAGGTTCCTCACAAACCTACAACACACTTCCATGTAGAGGGCTCAGAAGAGTCAATTTCGGGAGATACTCAAGATGTCTCACTCCTCATTTGAGATCAGCACACCTGTCCAAAGTGAATAATTGTGTTCCTTTACGTGGGAGGAAATTGCATTCTTGTTGAAAAGCGTGACCTCTGACTTGTTGCATCCATCACTACACTCAAAGTGATGGAAATAGACTCTCAGCTCTCCACCTTTATTGATCTCTACATTGTCGGTCGCCATATATAAGGTACGCCAGTCCCCAGTGATCTGGAAAGGAACGATCCCATTGGAATGATTACTGGCTCCTCTTTCTCTTCTCTACTACCTACTTATGAGCCACACAAAGCTCTGCTCTCCACAAAGTAAAGACATACAAGATGTTGTCATGATGGAGATTCCCATGGGGAGCATAAAATGGAGAGATTATAAAAAAAAAAACTAATGCCACATCACCAAATATTATGGAAACTGCAAGGTCTATACTTTGGTGACTTAACTTTCTCTGTTTACTTAGCAATCTGGTGGAGAAGTCAAGTTGAAATGATAGACTCTTTTATGAATGTGGATGTATGTGGACTGAGATGCGTATAAATATCTCATGTGTATATAAAATTGAGATATATGGAGAAGAGAGAGACCGAGACAGAAAGAGGCAGAGAGAAGACAGGTATATACAGATGGATATCACCCCAAGATCAGCCCATACATGTACCTCTGCAGGGTCAAACTGAGATGAAGCACAAATCAGACCAAATCCAAGACCAAGCAGAAAGGTCTTCATCTTGAGGAGATCTTTCTTCCTCTTCTGCAGAAACTCAGAGTAGATGAGTGATTGGAGAGAATGTGTTGGATGTAATTTTATATAACATGGATGGCATGGTGTGGCATGCAGTGAATCAATAGGTGATCATCATGACACCTTCTTCTGCATGCACAGTGATTCCTGGTTGGCAGGGATGAGCTGTGCATGACACTCTGTCATTTAACTAATGAGATTAGTGTTTAAAAAAAGCAAACTTAGGCAAGATCATTGACCTTCATGGAATACAAAAGCAGAAAGTATGTCAAGTATCCCAAGGACATCAATATTTATTCCATCTTTGATCCTGATGGCTGAAATGGGAGATGAAGGATAAGAAGTCCGTTTCCAGCATCTGTATCACTTCTTTAATATTTTGGGAGAATGCTTAAAGTTACTTTCCAAAATTAAAGATGGTACCCTGTGGTCTCACCAAATTACGTGGTAGCATCTATACCTTGAAGAGAAGGTACAAAGGTGTCTCTCAAACAAGTCTATGTTTAAATTTAAGAAGACATGTCAAAAAAATACTTGCCTTTTAGTCATTATGAGTTATTTTATTTAATTTTTTTTTTTTTTGGAGTTGAGATCCGTGTTCTTTCAAGAGACCCAGTTGAATTTTGCCCATGGGTCAACAACCACATCAGATGGACCACAACCAATGACTCTGAGAGTATCAGGACTTTGCTATGGGATCTACACCAAGAGTAACTGTGAGGATCCTGTCAAATGTTTGTTCTTCCAAATGCATTCAGAATATTTTTTCACAATTCTGTGATAAATGTCATTGCTATTTTCATGATGAGTGCTATAAATCTGTACATTACTTTTTTTTTACAATTTTAATTTTGCCTATCCAAGAACATGAGAGGTCCTTCCATTTTCTATTGTGTTCTTCAATTTCTTTCTTCTGTGTGTTCAATGAATTTCATTGTACAGCTCTTCTACCTACTTGCTTAGATGATCCTCAAGTATTTAATTTTGGGGGATTATTGTGAATATAATGGTTTTCCAAATTTGCTTACCTTTGGCAATATAGGAAATCTACTAGTCCGTGTGTGGTGATCTTGTATCTTTCTTCTTTGCTAAGCTCATTTATAAACTCTACAACTCTTATTATGGAGTTTTTTTTGCATCTTCTAAATATGATAATACCATCAACAATCAGTGAGTGTTGGATTTTATCTTTTCCTATTTGCATATTTGATTTTCTTTTCTTGCCTGATCAATCTGGCTAATGTTTCCCAGGCTGTATGAGATAAGATGGTGATGGTGAGGAGCCCTGTGTTGTCTCTAAATCAAGAGGAAATTCTTTTAATATTTTTCCCCATTTAGTCTGATGTGGACCTGTGTTTGTCATAAATTGTTGAGAGCCACAGCCGAAGGGACCCCAGCAAACTTCCAGCTGCCAGCAAACTTCCAGCTGCCAGCTGATGATTGGCTCACAGTGGCCCCAGCAAACTTCTAGCTGCCAACTGATTGGCTCCTCTGCGGTAATGCTCATTGGGCTGTTTCCCCTCCCTTTCAGACCACGGAGCTGCTCATTGGGGGACTTTTTTGACTCCGCCCATGCGACCCAGCCAATCGGCCTCAAGAGCAGGAGGAGTGGGGGAGGTTGAGAGGCTTGTGGGAAGCTGGTGGTGGCAGTTGGGCTCTGAAGGTTTTTCCTGAGGAGCTGTGTGGTTTGGTGTGTGTGTTCTAAAAATAAAGTCCATTTCTTTTGACAAGTGGCTCCTGAATTGTGCCCAGCCAGACTGTGGCAAGAAATGGTCTTTATATGTTTGAGGTAACTCCCTTCAATCAATAGTGGGATGCTAAGCAAGGTCATGAGACTCGGTCTCAAAATAAATTTTCAAAAGGGCTGAGGATATGACTCAGAGATTAAGCTCCCCTCATTTTTGTCCTTGGTACCAAAAAAATATTCATGGAAATCAAAATATATACATCCATCCAAACCATATAAAAATATGTAGCATAATATCAGCTAGATAAAGCCAGCTATACATTTAAGGTTAACTCATCCTGATCAAGTGATTTACCCAAGAGATAGAAGATGCTGTAGCTCTCTGATAATCAATCAATTTAATTAAGCACTTTATCAGAGAGAGAAGGTGGTTTTTATGGCATGGGCTGAATTTAGTTTCTTGCTGGCCAATTTCTATGTGGAAATCTGCCCCCCAGGACTACTGTCCCCAATGGATAACTTAGCCATACTGAGGCACTTGGGGTATGTACTAACTCAGTATGGATCATGTCCATATAAAGAGAGGAAATGTGAACTTCCAAGGAACAGCATGGATGGTGGAGAAGAGAGAGAACCATGTGAGCCCAGAACAAGATGGCGGCCATGTGCCAGCCCACGACGGAGCTTCAGAGGAGCCAGGCCTGCCCACTCACTGGAACGGTCATAGATGGACAGCTTCTCATCATCTGTGATCCATGAAAAGATCACTGACTCACACCATTATGTTTTCATGCCATTCATAGGACCAGTGGATACCCACATGAAGATCAGCAATTTCCTTTTTGATATCTGAGAATTTTTAAATTAAAACACTCTTGTCCTTCACACCCTTCATCTTTACCTACAGTGAAGACTGTGTGGGATGAGTTAGTGGCTGGGGTTGCAATGACACAGCCCCACTCTGCTGGCTTATAGGGCAGGTGTGTCTTCCCACAGCCCTGAGGGCTGACCTCTAAGTGGGCACCTCTGGGACCAATGACCTTCACCTCTGGGCAGAAAGCACTTCTCTGCATCTTCTGAGTGTTCACCCAACCAAGTTTTCTGGGAGTTCCAATTTCCTGTGGCTTCTCTCCATTCCCCTGATGAGCCATGCATGTGAATGCCTGAGGTTTTCCTACCTTTTGGAGGCTCTTGAAGTTTCAGGTTCCTGATTTAAATTTTTGTTCTCCAGTCTAGGAAGCTTTCAGCCAATACAGAACCTACATTCGATGAATGATTTTGCTGAATTGAGTCTTTCTTCTCTTTCAACACTTTGAAAGGGTTTTTCTGGTCTCTCTCTCCTCTCTCTCTCTCTCTCTCTCTCTCTCTCTCTCTCTCTATATATATATATATATATATATATATATATATAAAACAACATATAAGTATATATGTATTTATATTTATTTATTCATTTACATGTTTGTTTATTTATTTATTTAACTTTTGCTATACTGGGGATTGAGCCCAGGCGTGTCCTATCACTGAGCTACATCCCCAAACAATCTATTTTTTTTTTTATTAAGAGACAGGAACTGATTAAGTTCCTGAGGCTGGCTTTGAACTTGAGATCCTTCAGCATCAGCTTCTTGTATACCTAGAATTACCGAACTGCGACATAACATCCCACTGGATTATGATAAATATGAAGAGATACAACAATTTATCATTTTATTTTTGTAGTCATATTTCTGGTGCTGCTTTCAAGCTATTCTGTTGTTTTAGATTTTTTTGCACATTGGAACATCATGTATCTCAGTGTGTTTAGACATCTCCTTAATGGAACTTCTTTGAATACAAGAAGTATAGAAAAACGGTTTCCTATAAACTTTTTTAGTCAGATTTTTCAATTTTTTGACCCCAAGTTCTTGGAAGACCAATTTTAGAGGAAAAATTTATTTAGGTCTCATGGTTTCAGAGATTCAGTCCATGATGGGCCAACTCCATGCCTCTGGCCCAAGGTAAGGCAGAACAAAATGGCAGATAGGGCCTGGAGGAGGAGAGGAGCCCAGAACAGGGCACCAGGAAGCAGAGAGAGCTCTGCTCACCAGGGACAAGGTATAAACCCCAGAAGTATAGCCCAGTGGCCACCTCCAGCCACACCTTCTGCTGCAGTCACCACATAGTTAGTCCATTCAAGTGGATTAATTCACTGATTAGGTTACAGAGTTAGGTTATGTCTTATCATCTTTAACTATCCTTGCATTATCTCACACAGGAGCTTTGGAGGGACACCCCATATCTAATCTAACACACTCACATCTGTGATGCTGCAGCCCATCCTTTCCTCTATCCTCATGATGAAATCAGCCATCACGCAATCCTCCTTAACTAAAATGACCTCCTGCTTCTTATAGATCTTGCTCTTTAATAGGTACAGTGAAGTAAGTATTTCTATGCATTTAAATCCTCATTAACTTATTCAAAGACACATAGTTGTGCATATAAGATCAAATTTATTAATCAGTTAGGAATACAGGAATAGCAGGCAACCCCTATGCCCCTCAATAGATGAATGGATAAAAAAATGTAGCATTTATACACAATGGAGTACTATGCAGCATGAAGAAATGACAAAATAATGAAATTTGCAGGGAAATGGATGGAATTAGAGCAGATAATGCTAAGTGAAGCTAGCCAGTCCCTAAAAAACAAATGCCAAATATCTTCTTTGATATAATGAGAGCAACTAAGAACAGAGCAGGGAAGAAGAGCATGAGGAAAAGATTAACATTAAACAGAGATGAGTGGGGTGGGAGAAAGGGAGGGAGAAGGGAAACTGTATGAAAATGGAAGGAGACCCTTATTGTTACACAAAATTACATATAAGAGTTTGTGAGAGGAAAGGGGAAGAAAAACAAGGGAGAGAATTAAACAACAGCAGATGGGATAGAGAGGGAAAATGAGAGGGAAGGGGAGGGGGGATAGTAGGGGATAGGAAAGGTAGCAGAATACATCAGTCATTAATATGGTATTATGTAAAAATTTGGATGTGTAACCAATGTGATTCTGCAACTTGTATTTGGGGTAAAAAATGGGAGTTCATAACCCACTTGAATCAAATGTATGGAAGATGATATCTCATGAGCTTTGTAATGTTTTGAACAACCAATAAAAAAAGTGTTCTTTTATGATAAAATACAATAAAAATTGTTTTGATCATATATAAATTAAGAGACCAGGCTGTGTGCCAAGACTGTGCTTAAAAAGAAAAAAAAGAATAGAAAAGAAAATATGAAATGATAGAGACCTACAAGATGCAATAAAAATGTTCCTTATTATATGAATGAAGTTGAAGAGTCTGTTTGGCCTAAAAAATGTCCGTTAAGTGATATCAGACAATGTTCAAATCTTGTTGTGTGTCACCTGCATGAATGTATTGAAAGGATTGGGAGTGTGATTCAGAAATGTTCTCAATGATCTGGTTTAGAGTTCCTCCTGGTTTCTACAGGGTTTTGTGTTGATATATATTATGAAAGAAATACACAGAAGAATAGAGGAGAGAGAGAGAGAGAGAGAGAGAGAGAGAGAGAGAGAGAGAGAGAGAGAGAGAGAAAGACTGGGCTACATTTCCCAGGACTGAAGTTCTTTATCATCATGATGCACAGGAGAGGTGAAATCTGATATGAGGTTGAGGCAGAAAAATAGCCTCAAGTAAAGATTCCATTTGCAGACTTGGACAGATCCTTCTCAAGTCTAATGACTGCAGAGGTCTCCTTTGATCAAGGAACCATCATCATAAGATACTGGCATAAAGTAAAGGTCGCTTGTATGTAGACAACATGCTCATGACCAGTCAAAAAATTCTGTGTGTTTGAGGAAACCCAGTGGATTGTTCCAAATGATTGAAAAGAAAGGAATGTCTCTCCCTAAGTCAGATGCCTTCTAGAAGGAAGGAGTTGTGTTGTGCCAATCCTAGATGACAACCATCAGAAGAGAGTGCTTGGCAGCTTCCAGCATCTGAAGAGAGTTTCTTCTGGATTTGGAAAGATAGGTGCAAGATCAGGGTGCTCTGAGTTCAGGAAACCAAGGGGAGAGCTCCAATTAACAAGGAATCTGAAATTAAAAGAGACTCCAATGGTAAGATCAACTGAGTTATTTCCTTGGACTGTTCATCAGGGGAATGGGGAAAATCCAAAGGAAATTTGCACTCTTAGAAAATTTGTTTGCTAGAAGGCTCAGAAGATGCAGAGAAGTTTCTTGTGCCCAGAGGTGAAGAATATTAGTACTCAGACGTCAGCCCTCATGTCTCTGGGAAGATAAACTGCCCTATGAGAGAGCAGGGTGAGGTTTTGCCATAGCAGCCCCGGTCACTAACTCATCCCTTACCTTCCTCACCATGGATAATGAGGAAGGGATTGATGGACATGAGCATTCTAATATAAAACTCTCCATTATCAAAAAGAAGCATAGTGAACTTCATGTAGGCATCAAGTAGTGCTGATGACATGAAAATGTAATGGTGAGAGTCAATGTTATTGTCATGGATCACAGATAGTGGAAAAGCACCTACTGTGGTTTTTGCAGCGAGTGGGCAGGCCTGGGTACTCCTGAGACTCCCTCCTGGGATGGCAAATGGCCGCCATCTTGTCCTTGGATCCCTTGGAATTCTCTCACTTCTCCAGCATCCATTCTGATTCTTGGAAGTTCACATTTCCTCTTTTGACATGGGCATGATCCAAAAGAAGTGGTCCAACCAACAAGCACTTAATTTTAACTTAATTCCCACTTGGGACCTTGGTCCTGTGGGACAGATTTCAGTATAGGAATTGTCAGAGAGGGAACTCAATTCAGCTCCTACCAGGAACTTCATCCTCTCTGACAAAGTGCTTAATGAAATTAATTATCGGATAACTACATCATCTTATATGTCTTGGGTAAATCACTTTTTTCAGGAGAAGTTAACCTATAAATGTATGGCTGGTTTCATTTGGTGGATATTACACTATCTATTTCTCACTGCTTTGGGTGGACATAGGTTTTCTTAATATAATTTTATTCTTAATTTCTTTGTTACTAGGGAACAAAATGAGAGGAGCTAAATCACTGAGCTACATTCTCAGCCCTTTTTATATTTTATTTTGAGACAGAATCTCACTAAATTGCTTAGAATCTCACTATTAATTGAAGGAGCTTATATCAACCACATAAAGGCCATTTATGACAATCCCAAAGTCAATATAGTACTAAATGGAGGAAAAACTAAAAGAATTTCTTCATAATTCAGGAACAATATAAGTGTGTCTGCTGTTACCATCTTATTATATATAGTCCTTGAAACATTAGCCAGAGTGATCAGTCAAGAAAAGCAAATAAAAGATACAAAAAGTAAAAAGAGAAAGCCAACTATCTGTGAATGCTGACAACACTATCATATTCACAAAATTAAAAACTACACCAGAAGTCTTCTAGAGTGTATAAATGAGTTTATCAAAGTGGCAAGATACACATGTAAACCAATCGACTGCCTACACTGCCATAGTTAATACAGTAGGAAAAGAAATTTGGAAAACCATTCCAATCATAACAATGACAAAAAATATATATTATTGGAAATTATCTAAGCAAGATTTTAAAAGAGCCCTACAAGGAAATTCACAGATCATTGAAGAAAGAAATTGAAGAAAACCATAGAAGAAGAACATTCCATGTTATGGATAAGATGAATTAATATTATAAAACTAGACATCCTTCCAAGAGCAATAAATAAATTCATAGCACTTGCCATTAAAATATGAATGACATTTTTATTAAACTGGAAAAAATATTTTTAGCAAAGTGGCAGGATATAAAATCAACATGCATAAATCAAAGGCATTTCTGTATATCAGCGACAAAACTTCTGAAACAGAAATGAGAAAAAACACTCCATTCACAATATCCTCAAAAAAAAAAAAATACTTGGGAATCAACCTAACAAAAGAGGTGAAAGATTTATAGAATGAAAACTACAGAACCCTAAAGAGAGAAGTAGAAGAAGATCTTAGAAGATGGAAAATATACCCTGTTCATGGATAGGCAGAACTAACATTATCAAAATGGCGATATTACCAAAAGTTCTCTATAGGTTTAATGTGATGCCAATCAAAATCCCAATGGCATTTCTTGTAGAAATATATAAAGCAATCATGAAATTCATATGAAAAAATAAAAGACCCAGAATAGCAAAAGCAATTCTAAGCAGGAAGTGTGAATCAGGCGGTATAGCGATATCAGATTTCAAACTATATTACAGAGCAATAGTAACAAAAACAACATGGTACTGGTACCAAAACAGGCGGGTGGACCAATGGTACAGAATAGAGGACACAGACTAATCCACAAAGTTGCAACTATCTTATATTTGATAAAGGTGCTAAAAGCATGCAATGGAGGAAGGATAGCATCTTCAATAAATGGTGTTGGGAAAACTGGAAATCCATATGCAACAAAATGAAACTGAATCCCCTCCTCTCGCCATGCACAAAATTTAACTCAAAATGGATCAAGGAGCTTGATATCAAATCAGAGACTCTGCGTCTGATAGAAGAAAAAGTTGGCTCCAATCTACATATTGTGGGGTCGGGCTCCAAATTCCTTAATAGGACACCCATAGCACAAGAGTTAATAACAAGAATCAACAAATGGGACTTACTTAAACTAAAAAGTTTTTTCTCAGCAAGAGAAACAATAAGAGAGGTAAATAGAGAGCCTACATCCTGGGAACAAATTTTTACTCCTCACACTTCAGATAGAGCCCTAATAACCAGAGTATACAAAGAACTCAAAAAATTAGACAATAAGAGAACAAATAACCCAATCAACAAATGGGCCAAGGATCTGAACAGACACTTCTCAGAGGAGGACATACAATCAATCATCAAGTACATGAAAAAATGCTCACCATCTCTAGCAGTCAGAGAAATGCAAATCAAAACCACCCTATTTTTAAATGCATTTGTAAGCATAAGACAACCTGAGCAGGGAAAGAAATAGTAAGCAAAACTATCCAAGGAGAAGACACCAAAATACCTGATCTGAAAAGGACTTTACTGAGCTATTAAGCAAACAGAGCATGGAAATTCCACCAATATGGGCATGAAGACCAAAAATAGAATAGTGGACACTGAGACAAATTCCTATGACTATAGCTATCTGATGTTTGACACGTTGCTAAAAATATATTCTGGGGAACCAGAGATGCTTTACAAAATGGCGTAGGTCAACTGGGTAGCCATTGGTAGTAAAATAAAATAGGACCCATTTTCCTAACCCTGCAAAAAACCTTTATCAAGTTGTTCAAATATGTAGGAATTAGACAAAAGACTTAAAAACTTCCAGAAGAAATCTCAGGTCATAAATCCAATGGACAGGTGTATTTTAGTTGTTGATAGGATCCTCTCCATTGCCCTTGGTGTAGATCCTATAGCAAGTATGCTAATACTTTCAGAGTGATTGGCTGTGGTTCATCAAATGTGGTTCTTGACCCAAGGATAATTCACCTGGATCACTTGAAAGAGCATGGATCTAAATAAAACAAAACAAAACAAACAGAATCATACATTTGCAAGAGGCTAGCATTTGTATAATTTTTATCATTTTTTGTAATATAAATTTAAACTTTGACTTGTTTGAGAGATGCCTCGTTACCTTGCAGTTGAGGTAGAGATACAATAATCTAATTTGTTTAGGCCGCAGGGTACCATCTTTCATTTTAGAAGTATCTGTGAGCATTCAACTAAAATGTTAGAGAAGTGATATAGGATCTTGAATAGATGTTTGGTTCTTTATCTTCCATTCAGCCATGGGGAGCAAAGAGGAAATAAACATTATTATCCTTGGGATCAATGATAGGCTTTGTGTGAGAGCCATACATAAAGGTCAATTATTTGGCCAAACTAAAGCTTTTCCAATATCCATACCATTATGTAAAGAACAGGAGTTCTTAGAGAGCTTATCCCTGCCAACCAGGAAACACTGAGCAGACAGAAGATCTCAGGATGAAAACAATGGGTTCATGTCAAGTCACCAATGCTATATAAAGGGGCATCCAGCTCGTTCTGTCCAGTACCCACCTCCCCTGAGCTTCTGCAGAGTGGAAGATTGATCTCATCAAGATGAGAATTTTTCTGATGGCTCTTGGATTCAGCCTTATCTGTGCTTCATCCCAGGTCGACCCAGCACAGGTATCTGGATAGGCTGATCTCAATCTCTCTCTCCTTCTTTCTCTCTCTCTTCCCACATTTCTCAATTTTATGTGACATGGTATTTTATGAGCATCTCATTCCACATACATCTATATTCAGGATTTTAATCTTCCCTGTTCATGTAATCCAACTCTTTCTATGACTATCACATTCCTCTTTAAGTAAATAAATGTAAAAAAAATTAATCTGCCAAAGTGCTATCCACTACTTGCCATATATTTGTTGATATCACTTCCTTGTTTCAGACCCTCTCAACTCCATGCTTCTGTGACTTTATCTAATACAATTCTACCTTGTGGAGTGCAGAGCTTGCATGACGACCTCTTTCCCATCTCAGTTACCTTCTCACTCATTTCCTTATTCGAGTGAAATATAAAGATTTTTGCCTCAATAGACAAGCAAAAAATGGCTTCTCTTGGTTTGTATTCAAGGTCCAATGGGGAGTGTCAGAAGGTCTTAGTCAGATCATCAAAAGGCCCTCATGATACTTACAAAGCCAAGTGTGAGCATTTTCTCTAAGGTGGACACCATGACCCAAGCCTTGAGGGGTGTTTGAGTTTATGGTCTTGGTGGGCACACACATCTGTGGGTCTGGACACTGGCCACCATTAGCAAACTTCTCCTTGCTCATGCAACCTTGGAAATGCTAGTGAACTGGTGAGCATTGGAGTCAACAGAGAGAGTTAGAATAAGGTCCATATCATCTCAGGGTCTCAAGTGGCATGTTGGTATTAATGATGAGTCAGAAGGGTTCCCTTTTTATATAGCTCATGGGATTCTCTTCATGGAGAGCTGTTTAAAACGACTTTAAAGTACAACAAAAATTTTCAAAATTAGCTTTCCTCTTGTATGACAGATATGATCACTCTTGTTTTCATTGAACAAGTGATCTGAATATTAAAAAGATGTGTAATATACATATTATCAATGAATTATGATCCAACAGCCTGAATTGCCAAATGTAAGAATGAGAATAGTGAAAATAACAGCAAAATGTTTAAACTAAATTCAACCTTATTTGTACTTAAGCTAAAAGCCACCCACAAATAATAGAGACTTCTATATTTATCCTTGAAAATAACAAATTTTCAAAACTACTTCCTACCATGATTCTGCAGATCCTGCAACCAGGATCTTGGCTCTCAGGAATCCAGTTATCATCCACGAATGCCTAGGTGATTCAAAGGATGGGGACCCTTTCCATGTTCAGATGGGGACATGGAATTGTTGGCCTCTCTCGGCAGCTTCTGTGCCTGATTCTAACACAGGACGTGGAACGTTAGTGAAACAGAGATTATTCTGGACCAAAGTGTTCACAATAGTGTGTTGTCAGCAAGTCACACTAAAGAATTTATTAAGGAAGGTGATAATTTAGTGTTTTGAAGTGTTTCTTGTTCTATCACAGACAAAGGGCAAAATTTCTTCAAAATTGAATACTTGTCTGATGGTGTAATAGTATTTTATAATATACATGTGGATGGAGAAGGCAAGGTTACCCATATGACTGTGCTTGCTGGTAAGTATAATTGACATTTATCATCTGAAGCACAGCATAGTGATTTTTATTTATTCATTTTTTTTGTAGCTGGGATTTGAATCCAGGTGCTTGTGTATGGGAGGCAAGCACTCTACCAACTGAGCTACAGCTCCAGCCACTCTAGTAATTTATTCTGTGTTATAAGTTCGGGAGAGAAGTATAAGCATAAATGCATTTTTTATCTAAAGCTAGTATAAAGATTGTACTAAAAGCTAGTACTAGTACCAAAACATTAGGCAGGATTGATTTCACACAATAAAGGGACTTGTGTGTCCTCAGTAGTCCTAAGGATTACAAGATGATATGATGCTCCATAAGTGGAATTTACCCACGTTCCCATGTCACTCATAAATGACTGCAAGTAGTGTTAGTCAGAGCATGGAGATGGTGGGATCAACTGGTCTACCTGGGACCCTGAGGATGCTTTCGAACAGAAACCTCTTCCACATTTTCCCACATGAAATAGCTAAGGAAGACAGTCTCAGTGAAGAAGTTCAGCGAAGTTTGAAGAGCTGACGGTGGAAAATATTCTAAAGGAAAACATAAGACATGTTATTGAAACAGGTAAAGTTGCTTTCCCTGTTCCTGTAGTATTCTGAAATGAACCAAAGGACAGGGAGCTTGATTCATATCTTCCATTTCTAAATCCAAATCTGTAGGCATTGCCAGCCCCACTGATCTAGATGTCTCCTTCCCTTCTCTTTCCCAGATAATTGTCCTGATGCCTAAGGACCTTGCTTGATGAGCAGACACTTGAGGTTTGTACTTCCTGATATTTTGTTCTCTTAGGTACTTTTCTTCCCCTTATGATACTTTGCATCTATTGTTGAGTGAAATCGTCCCTCCTTCAGGTTTTTGACATGAGTATATGTGTTTAAAATATGGATCAAACAACACCACTTTAGTTTTCAGAGTGGGGTTCATCAATTGGGAGATAGTAGAAGAGCTTTCTGTGAAGTCATGGAGAATGGAATAGTCACAACATTAGTGATTTCCTGTGTGAAAAAAGTACTCTGCTTTGGAAAATCTCCAATAACCCTAGAGGAGATTTCTCAAAGACTGCAGTTCTGGAGGAGGGTAAGTAGGGGATGAACCCAGGGAATTTCTACCCCTGAGTTACATCTCCATCCCATGTTAATCTTTATTCTGACACAGCATCTAATACTCAGAAACTCACCTTGAACTTGAGGTCCTCATCCCGCAGCCTGCTGAGTCCCTGGGATTACAACCATGCACCATTGCTCCAGGCACAAAATTTTGAATTTATTGCACACATCCAACGGCCTCTTAGAATGTCTCAAAGCAAGAGTTGACCTTGAAAACGTAGATAGATTTTCCTATGAAAATGATCCCTGTAGAACCCATTGATGAACAGACAAGGTACAGAAAGAAGAGCTGTGTGTGAGCAGCCCTGCACTCCACTACACATGAGTGGATTTTTCATTTTCATTGAAATGCAATCCAATATTATTCAACTAAAATCAGCTTTGCCATATTTTTATTTTTTTAAATATTCACAGATCCTAATGAGATCAGGAATGTTCGCAACATCATCTTCTAAAGGACTTCAGAATATCTATATGAAGACAAAATATTCTCTTTCTTTAAAATTATGATTTCATCTTTCCTGGGAAGGAGCACATTCTGTCTTAGAGATTTGCTCTGTTCTCTTCAATATCTTTCCTGCTATTTATGTATTGCTAATTGATTACTACATTTGATCTTATATGTTCAAATATGAGCCTTTGAATAAGTTAATGAGGATTTAAATTCACACAAATGTATTCTTCACTGTATCTATTAAAGAGCAAGTTCTATAAGAAAACAGGAGGTCATTTTAGTTAAGGAGGAATGCATGATGACTGACTTCACATGATGATAGGAGAAAGGTTGGGCTGTAAAGTCACAGAGGTGAGTATGCTGTTGTTAGATATGAGGTGTCTCTCCAAAGCTCCTGTGTGAGATCATGCAAGAACAGTCAGAGGTGACATCATTAGATGTGAATGTTGTAACCTAACATATGGATGAATGCACTTGAATGGACTCACTGGGTGGTGACTAGAGTCAGGTGGGGTGTGGCTGGAGGAGAAGGTCCCTGGGCTGTGCCTTGGGGGTCTCTATCCTGTCCCTGGTAAGCAGAGTTCTCTCTGCTCCCTGGTGCCCTGTCCTAAGCTGCTCTTCTCCTCCAGGCCCTGCTGCCATATTGTTCTGCCTCCCCTTGGGCCAGAGCCATGGAATTGGCCAACCACAGTTTGAAATTCTGAAACCATGGGCCCAGATAAACTTTTCCTCCTCTAAAAATAGTTCTAGTAAGGCATTGCATCACCACAGTAAGACAGTTGAGTAAATTCACTGATGCAGTGAATTTATTTTTTTTTAAGTAGATGTCACATGGGAGGCCAGGCTGCATGTTCACTGCTTAAGGAAAAAGAGAAAGGAAAGTCACAGAGACTGAGAGAATGTAAAGCAAATGCCCACCTGACAGGGATGAAGGAAGGATCCTCATTAGTTACAATCCTCCTAGTGTCAGATAATAATCAGATCATTATGTGTTTGAGCTGTAGGGCATTGCCCTGGGTGTTTGGGCAGAGGTTGAGAAATGTTCTGAACACCAATATTGAGAAAGAGTCCCTTCTGTCCCTAGAGAAATATTCCCCATATTTCCTGGGACTGTGGTTCTTAGTCATCGTGTGAGAGAAACAGGTGACATCTGACATGGGGCCAGGTCAAAAGGAGATGACCAAGGAAAGTCTCCATTTGCAGACTTGGACACATCATTCACAGAGTCCAAAGACTACAGAGGGTCTCATTATGATCAAAGAACCATCATCAGAATGTACTGGCATATGTCATTGTCCCTTAGGAGGTGGATAAAATGCTAATAGCAGGGAAAAAAAAAACATTGTCCCTTTGAAAAGAAATCTCCCTTTAAGAGATGCATCTCCCTAATACAGATGCATTGGAGGAGAACGGAGGTGGGTGCTACCAAACTTACAGAAGGACAGTCATCAGAGACAGAACCAGGCAGGTGACATGTGTATAGACAGGTGCCTGGGGACTTGGAAACCTCGGGCAAAATCAGGGGATGTGAATCCAGGAAACACAGACCAGAGCAGGAATCACCCACAGCTAGACGTGAAGTCTCTGGGCTCTTCTCCACCATCCATGCTGCTCCTTGGAAGTTCACATTTCCTCTTTTTATATGGACATGATCCACACTGAGTTAGTACACACCCCAAGTGCCTCATTATGTCTAAGTTCTCTCTTGGGGAGCAGCATGGATGGTGGAGAAGAGAGAGAACCATGTGAGCCCAGGACAAGATGGCGGCCATGTGCCAGCCCAGGAGGGTGCTTCAGTGGAGCCAGGCCTGCCCACTCACTGGAACGGTCACAGATGGACACTTTCCTATAATCTGTGATCCATGAAAAGATCATGGCTATTAATCTCATTAGTTAAATAAACAGAAGGTCCTGGACAGCCCATCCCAGCCAACCAGGAAACACTGAGCAGACATAAGGTTCAGGATGAAAAACAATGGATCCATTGCTGCTACCAACGATCAATACTATATAAAGAGGCATCAAACTCGTTCTCTTCAATCACTCATCTACCCTGATCTCCTGAAGGACAGGAAGACAGATCTCATCAAGATGAAGACCTTTCTGCTGGCTCTCGGATTCGCTCTGATCTGTGCTTCATCCGCGTTTGACCCAGCAAAGGTACCTGGATGGGCTGATCTTGGGGGTGATCTCTTCCTCTCTCCTTCTTTCTCTCTTTCTCCCCAAATATCTCAATTTTAAGTAACATGGGATTTTAGGAGCATCTCAGTCCACATACATCTATAATTATGAGATGATCCTTCTTTACTTCTGAATTTTTACTCTTTCTGTGACTATCACATTCCTCCTGAAGTAAGTAAGTTAATAAAATGTTAAAGTGCCACAGTGTCACCTACTAGATCCCATGCATTTGGTGCTGATGTTTCAGAGCCTCTCAATTCCATGCTCCCTGTGGAAATCTGACCTTTTCTGATGGGATTCTTCCTCTGGAGAGCAGAGCTTGCTTGGCTACCTCCTGACTGGGTTTGTTGTTTTCTACTGAGCTAAACCAGCTGCCATGGTTCTAATAAGTATGGATGAGAGACGAGAAGGAGGAGCCAGTAGCCATTCCCAGGGAAACTTTCCTTTGCAGATCACTGGGGAATGGCGCACCATTCTCAAGGGAGCTGATGACGTAGAGAAGATTAGTGAATATGCAGATATGAGAATCCGTTTACGTCACCTTGAATGTATTGATGATTGTGAGAAGTTAGCCATCACCTTCTACGTTAAGTAAGTGAAAATTGTCCCCATGTTAAGGAACTAAAGAGTTCACTTCTGATATGGGCTGGGCTTCAATCCATGGTGAGATGTCTTCATGATGCTTACAGAATTGAGTCTTCTGACCTCTCTCATGTATGTGTGTTCTTGCATGTGAGGAAGATGGACATCAACAGGAGCACCCTAGAGACTCACCACTAGTGGTGTTTACTTGAAGGATATTGTGGTTTTGAGATCCTGTTGAACCACATTTCTTACGTAGAGACTCTGAGACAGTTTGCAAAGACTCTTCCGTTGAAATCCTGAGCTGAGTGCAAAGGTCCATGTGACCCCAGCATGTGTGTTGGACTCTTTCCATTTTCTGTCTATTGCAAATAGATTGCATCCATTAGCTTTAAGGATGAATTCAAAAGAGCAGGATGTACACATTAATCCATGTCAATCATGATTCTCCAGCTGAAATTTTCTATGATGATATTGAAACAATCGATATATATTTAACATGGAAATTAATATTTGTAGGATGATTAGTATTATGTGGATATTGGGATAGTGAGGCAAATATTTAAAATCTATATAAAATATACATGTAACATATAGGTTATATAGAATGACTCATCTTCATGGTTCAAATTGAAATCATTGCACACAAGAAAGACTCAATCGTTACACCAATGCCAAAGTGTGTATAAATAAACTCCCATGCCGGTCCTTGAAATAACTTCACAAATATGACAATTACATCCTGAAAGACTTGAATATGTTTTAACCAAGACCTAGGAGAAATTAAAAATGAGAAATCATTCATAGGAAGCATAGTCTGTTACAATTCAGACCATGAGTTTCAACATCAATTGGTCATTGAAGTTTTCAAAGATGCATCTCTTAGAATGCTGATGGCAAAAAAAAAAAAAATTGAAAAGACCATATGGAACCAAATACCTCCTGATAAATGATTATTGATGAAGGTGAAGGTGAGTTGAATTTTGAGATATCTGTATTGAGTCTTCTTCAAGCCCATTAAAAATTTTTTTGCAAGAATAGATGAGTAAAAAGAAACCTTCTCTTGGTTTGTTTTTAAGGCCCAACGGGGAGTGTCAAAAGGTCTCAGGGGTCGCCACAAAAGGACCTCATAATGTTTATGAAGCCGAGTGTGAGTATTTGCTCTAATGTGGACTGCATGGCCCATGCCCTGAGCACTGTTCATATTTGTGGTCTTGGTGGGCACACACATCAGGGGGTCTGGACACTCGCCACCATTAGCAAACTTCTCCTTCCTCATCAACCTTAGAAAGGCTAGTGAACATGTGAGCATTGGAGTTACCACAGTGTTCGAATAAGGGTTGTTGGTATTAATGATGAGTCAGAAGGAAACCCTTTTATATAGCTCATGAGGTTCTCTGCATGGAAAGCTGTTGAACATTTCTACAAAATTAGCCTTTTTCTCTGACAGATATGATCACTCTTTCTTTTCTTTGAACAAATGTTCTGAATATTAAAAAGACGTGTAATCGACATATTATCAAGGATTTATGATCTGACAGTCTGAAATCCCAAAAAGTAAGAATGAGAATAGTGAAAATAACAGAGAAATATTTCCACTAAATTCAATCAAATTTTAACTTCAGCCAAAGGCAACATAAAAAAATAATAGAGACTTCTATATGTTTGCTTTGACATAACAAACTTTCAAAAACACATCCTATAATATTAAAAGATCAATTTCCTACATGTTTCAATTGATGGAGACAAAAATGTCACATGTGGTATTCTAGTCTTGATCAGAGAAGATTTATTTCTCATTGGAAGATGAGTATACAGCAAAATGTTTCAATAAGGTACAACTATATTATAATATGCATATATTTGCATATTTATACATAGATGTATGTATGTGTTAAAAAAACAGAAGGGGGACTTTTTTATTACATATATATATATATATATATATATATATATATATATATATATATATATATATAGAGAGAGAGAGAGAGAGAGAGAGAGTTAGAGAGATTTAGCTCTTTCTATGCTTCAAGTTGAAAAGTTGAATGTGATGTATTGATTTGGCTTGGGTGGAATTACATGACAATATTGCTTAGACTGCATAAATGGGTCAGAAAATTGCTGAGGATTTGAAAATTGGTTCTGTGGAATGAGTCAGAAAATGTGAGCTCCCAACCTACCATGATTCTGCAGATCCTGCAACCAGGATTTTGGCTCTCAGGAAACCACTTGCCATCCATGAATGCCTAGGCAAATCCAAGGATGGAGACTCTACCCTGTTCAGACTGGGACATAAAATTGTTGGCCTCTCTATGCAGCTTCTGTGCCTAATTCTAATTCAGGACGTGGAACGTTAGTGAAACAGAGATTCTTGGGAAAAAACGGTCCATGATAGTGTATTACCAGCAACTCACAGCAAATGACTTTAATAAAGGTGATAATTTAGAGTTTTAATGTGTTTCTTTTTCAATGACAGATGCAGGACAAAATTTCTTCCGAATCGAGTACTTCTTCAATGATATCATAATATTTTATACTATACATGTGGATGGAAATGGCAAGGTTACTCATATGACTAATGTTAGTGGTAAGTATAAGTGACATTTACCCTTTGAAGCACAGCATAGTAATTTTTTTTTCTTTCTTATTTTTTTAAAGTTGAATTCAGATTATGTGCCTATACTTGGGAATATGCAATGCTGAACCAATTCTTATAGAAAATTATAAAGGACCAATGAATAATATGAAAAATACTTATGTATATTAAAATTCAAATTAATTTTACTCATTTCAGTATTAATGACCATACTGATCTGCACCATCAACCCTTCATTTTATCATAATTGTTTGAATGCTTTCAAAACTTAAAGTTACTCAAGAGCACCACTCATCACATATGCTGCTCCATTCCTGCCAGGGATTGAGACATTTGTGTCTTGCCTCAGAGCAAGCAAAAGCTGAATTTGAACATTTGAGGTCATAGATATACTTTTGAAATTGATGCAGCTTGAAACTTATTTTATTAAAGATTTAAAAAAGCCTTTTTTTTTCTTTTTGTTTGTTTTGCTTTTGCTTTGCATTAGCAGAGACGACCATGCTAGGGTGCTAGTTGAAAAGTTCAGATCAACACCACCCCTCTTCTGATATTGAACACTGGATGAATTGTCCAGAATACTGGGGCACTAACTGTAGAATGTAGACAGAGTTGAAATGAGAAACCACAGTACAGAATATTTCCTAAAGCTTAGGCCCTGGAATTGTTCTGGAAAATGCAAAAATACTAGGCAGACTTGAATTCACACAATAAAGGGTCTTGAAAGCCCTCAGTAGTCCTAATAATTATACATGATATGATTTCCATAAGTGGAGTTTACCCACGTTCCCATGTCACCCATAAATGACCTGGAAGTATTCTTAGTTGGTGGGATCAACTGGTCTACCTGGGACCCAGAGGACGCTTTTTAACAGAAACCTCTTCCATGCTATTCCTCATAAAACACAGCTAAGGAAGACAGGCTGAGTGAAGAACAGAAGAAGAAGTTTGAAGAGCTGACAGTGGCATCCAAGATTCCAAAGAAGAACATAAGAAATATTATTGAAACTGGTAAAGTCACTTTCCCTCTTCCTGTAGTAATCTGAAATGAAGCAGAGGAGAGGGAGCTTCATTCATATCTTCTATTTGCAAAATGCAAATCATTACACATTGAGCAACCACAGTGACCTTGACTTTATCTTCCCTTCTCTTTCACAGATGACTGTCCTGCTGCCTAAGGATCTTGTCTGATGAGCAGATACTTGAGGTTTGTACAATCTGACATTTTGTCCTGTTAGGTATTTTTCCTCTTATGATACGTGGCATATGTGTGAATGAGTGAAATGGTCCCTCCTTCAGGGTTAGAGATGATTATATGTGTTTATCACATGGATAAAATAACATACCTTTAGTTTTCAGAATGGGTTCTTTTATTGGGTGACAGTGGGAGAGATTTTTGTGAAGCCATGGAGAATGGAATACTATTAACATTGGTGAATTCATTACTTTGCTATAGCAAAATCTTCAACATCACTGAAGGAGATTTCTCAAAAGCTTTCAGATTTTGGAGGGAAAGGTACTAGAGAATTAACCCAGGAAGAATCTACCACTGAGTTACATCTCTACCACATCTCATTCATTATTTTCACATGGCCTCTAAGACTTAGAAGCTGGCCTTGAACTTGAGATTTTCCTGCTCTTGACACAGTTTCTGAATCCTGGGATTAGATGCATGCACCATTGCTCCTGGCACAAAAATATCATGTGTTGCACACATGCACATGCACCTTAGAGTCCCTCAAAGCAAGACGTGACCTTGAAAGAATAGACTTTCCTATGAAAGTGACCCCTGTGAAATGCATACATGAATATATAAGTTCCATGAGAAGAGTTATATGTGAGCATTCCTGCACTCCACTACCCAGGATTGGATTTTTCCTTTGCACTCTCCAATATCATGCCAATAAGTTCAGGTTGGCAATATTTTAGTTTATTTTGCTTTTGATTCCTACAGATACTAATGAGATCAGGAATGTTTGCAACATCATCTTCTCAATGTCTCAGAGATCATCTCTATGAAGATAAAATTATGCCCGCTTTTATTGAAATGGTAATTTCTACTTTTCTGTAAAGGGCCAAACTCTGTCTACGGGATTTCTTGTCAGTTCTCTTCTATATTTTTCCTGCTATTCCTGTGTTCCAAATTGATTAATAAATCTGTCCTTATATGCACAAACATGCATCTTCAGATAAGTTTATGAGAATTTCAATGCACAGAAATATCTACAGAAATATTTACTCTGATGCAATATTCAACAGTGGGTCTACAGAAGACAGGAGACTATTTTAGTTAAGGATGATTGTGCAACTGTGGAATGTATCATGAGTACATAGGAAGGGATGGGCTGCAACATCACACAGATGTGAGTATGTTCTTGTTTAGATATGAAAGGTCCCCAAAAGCTCACGTGAGACAATTTAATGAGGTTCAGAGGTGAAATTTTGAGTATGAGTGGTGTGATCTAATCAGTGGATTAATCCGCTTGAATGGACGTACTGGGTGGTGGCTGGGCATGTGGGGTGTGACTGGAGGAGGGAGTCCCTGTGCTGTGCCATGGGGTTTCTATCCTGTCTCTGGTGAGCAGAGCTCTCTATTCTTCCTGGTACCCTGAACTAAGTGGCTATATTCCTCCAGGCCCTTCTGCCATTTTGTTCTGCCACCCACTGGGCCAGAGCCATGGAGTTGGCCAACCATGAGCCCAAATCAGAATTTGAACTGAACCTATGAAACCATGGGCCTAAATAAAAATTCTCCTTCTCTAAAATTGTACTTATAATGTCTTTGTGTCAAAACAGTGAAAACTCTTACTAAAAGTGTTCTTTTATGATGTAACAGAATTTTTTTTTATCAGACATTACTTAAGAGGCCAGGCTATGTATCAAGACTGTGCTTAAAAATGACAAAAAAGGGAAAGAAAATAATAAAATGAGAGAGGCTTACAACATGCAACAAAATGTCCCTTCTAATATGAATGAGTGTTAAGAGTCTGCGTGTCCTGAAAAATGTCGGTTTTCATAATTTTGACAATATTTAAACATTTTTGTGGTTCAGTGGCGTGAATGTACTGCAGGGGTTGGGAGTGAGTTTCAGATATGTCCCCAAGAATCAGGATTAGAGATAGTTCCTCCTGGGTTATTGTGTTGATATAAATTATGAAAGAAAGATGGAGAAGATGAGAGGGAGAGGGAAAGGGAGAGGGAGAGGGAGAGGGAGAGGGAAAGGGAGAGGGAGAGAGGGAGAGAGAGAGAGAAGCAGACTCCAATAACTGAAGACGGGTCCCTGGGGATTTGGAAACCTTAGTGGAAGAATAGGGTGCTCTGATTCAGGAAACAGAGAGGAGAGCTCCAATCAACAAGGAATCTGAAACTTGAAGGGCTCAAATGGGAAGATCAACTCAGTTATTCACTTGGACTGCTTATCAGGAGAATGGGGAAAATCCAAAGGAAATTTACACTCTTAGAAAATTTGGTTGCTACAAGGCTCAGAAAATGCAGAGAAGTTCATTCTGCCCAGAGGTAAATATTATTGGTACTCAGACATCAGCTCTCATGTCTCTGGGGAGATAAATTCTGCCCTGTGATATAGCAGCATGGGGCTTTGCCATGGCAGCCAGGGCCACTACTTCGATGAGGAAGGGATTGAAGGACATGGGAATTCTAATAGATAACGTTCTATTATCAAAAAGATGCTTTGGGGACTTCATGTAGGCATCAACTAGTGCAGTTAATGACATGAAAACGTAATGGAGAGAGTCAATGTTATTTTCGTGGATCACAGGCAGTGCGAATGCATCTACTGTGGTCCTTGCATTGAGTGGGCAGGCCTGGGTCCTCCTGAGGTGCCCTCTTTGGTTGGCGGATGGCCACCATCTTGTCCTGGGATCGCTTGGTATTCTCTCTGTTATCCAGTGTCCATGCTGATCTTTGGAAATTCATATCTCCTCTTTTGACATGAACATGATCCAAATGAAGTAGTCCAAACACTAAATGCCTTTTTTTAGCTTACTTACCCACTGCGGACCCTGGTCCTGTGGGACAGATTTCAGTGTAGGAATTGTCAGACAGAGGATTCAATTCAGCCCCTACCAGTAACTTCATCTTCTCTCTGATAAACGTCTTAATGAAATTGATAGATTATCAGAGAGCTACATCATCTTATATGTCTTGGGTAAATCACTTGATCAGTAGCAGTTAACCTTTAAATGTATGGCTGGTTTCATTTGGGGGACATTATGCTACATATTTCTCACTGCTTTGAGTGGACATAGGTTTACTTCATATAATTTCATTCTTAATTTCTTTGATATGCCAGAACAAAATAAGGGGAGCTAAATCACTGAGCCACATTCCCAGCCCTTTTCATACTTTATTTTGAGATAGAATCTTACTAACTTGCTTAGAATCTCACTAATGATTGAAGGAGCTTATCTCAACCACATGAAGGCCATTTATAGCAATCCCAAGGTCAATATAGTAGTAAATGGACAAAAACTAAAAGACTTTCTATTTAATTCAGGAACAATATAAGTGTGTCCACTGCCACCATTTTATTAAATATAGTCCTTGAAACATTAGCCAAAGTGATCAAACAAGAAAAGGAAATCAAAGGATATAAAAAGCAAAAAATAGAAGGCCAACTATCTGTAATTGCTGATAATATTATCATATTCACAAAATTAAAAACTGCACCACAATAATTCTAGAGATTACAAATGAGTTTATCAAAGAATCAAGATACAAGATAAACACATATTAAACTGATAGATTTCCTACACAGGTAATTCAGGAGGCAAAGAAATTCGGAAAACCATTCCATTCACAAAAATCTAAAAAAAAAAAATTTTGGAAACCATCTAACCTAGAATTTAAAAGAGCCCTACAAGGAAATTCACAAAACATTGAAGAAAGAAATTGAAGAAAATTATAGAAGAACATTCCATGTTCTTGGATAGGCTGAATTGATATTGTAAAACTAGACATCCTACCAAGAGCAATAAACAAATGCATAGCTCCCCATGAAAATATGAATGATATTTTCACTAAACTGGAAAAAATAGTTATAAATTCATTTGTAAGAATCAGAGAACCTGAGTAGGGAAAGAAATAGTAAGCAAGACTCTCAAAGCACAAGACACCAAAATACCTGATCTGAAAAGAACACTACAGAGCTCTAGAGCAAACAGAGCATGGAAATTCCACCAATATGGGCATGAAGACCAAAAATAGAATAGAGGTCCCTGAGACAAATTTCCATGAGTATAGCTATCTGATGTTTGACATGTTGCCAAGAATATATTCTGGGGGATGAGAGATGCTTTACAAAATGGCACAGGTGAACTGGATAGCTATTGGTAGACAAACAAAATAGGACCTGCATTCTTCACCCTGCACAAAACCTGTATCAAAATTTTTCAAATACGTAGGAATTGAACAAAAGACTTAAAAACTTTCAGAAGAAATCCCAGGTCATAAAAAAAAGGACCAGTGTATTTTAGCTGTTGACAGGATCCTCACAATTGCCCTTGGTGAAGATTCTATAGTAAGTGTCCTAATACTTTCAGAGTTTTTGGCTGTGGTTGATCTAATGTGGTTCTTGACCCAGAGATAATTCCACTGGATCACTTTTAAAAAGCATGGATCTAAATAAAACAAAACAAAACAAAATATCATACATTGGCAAGAGGCTAGCATTTGTATGATTATTATCATTTTTTTGTAATATCTTCTTAAATTTACACTTGGAATTTTTGAGAGATGCCTTGTTACCTTGCATTTGAGGTAGAGATACATAATATAATTTGATTAGGCCACAGGGTACCATCTTTGATTTTAGAAGTATCTGTGACCATTCAACTAAAATGTTAGAGAAGTGATACAGGATCTTGAACAGATGTTTGGTTCTTTATCTTCCCTTCAGCCATGGGGATCAAAGAGGAAATAAACATTACTATCCTTGGAATCATTGACAGGCTTTGTTGAAGAGCTATACATAAATGTCAATTATTTGGCCAAACTAAAGCTTTTCCTATATCCATAGAATTATGTAAAGAACAGGAGTTCTTAGAGAGCTCATCCCTGCTAACCAGGAAACAGTGAGCAGACAGAAGATCTCAGGATGAAAACAATGGATTCATTGCCTGTCATGTCAAGTCACCAATGTGATATACAGGGGCATCCAACTCGTTCTGTCCAGTACCCACCTCCCCTGAGCTTATGCAGTGAGGAAGACAGATCTCATCAAGATGAAGATATTTTTTCTGGATCTCAGATTAAGCTTATCTGTGCTTCATCCCAGATTGACCCAGCAGAGGTACCTGGATGGCCTGTCTCAGGGTGATCTCTCTCTCTGTGTGTCTCTCTCCTTCTTTGTCTCTCTTCCCACATTTCTCAATATATGTTACATGAGATTTTATGAGCATCTCAGTCCACACACATCTATATCCATGATATTAACCTTCCCTGTTCATGTAATCCATCTCTTTCTATGACTATCACATTCCTCTTTAAGTAAATAAATGTAAAAAAACTTAATCTGCCAAAGTACTATCTATTACTTACCATATATTTGCTGATGTCTTTTAGTTCTTTCAAAGCCTCTCAATTCAATTCAAGACTTTATCTGATACAATTCTACCTTGTGGAGAGCCGGGCTTGCATGGTGACCTCATTGTTGGGAGTCGCCCCAGCTCCAAAGATTAACTTCCCCAATCCCCAAGAAGAGCTGTTCAATGGTGAGCCCTGCTGGCTCACATGACCCTGCCGTCCAATGTTGAGCCCTGTTGGCTCACCTGATCCTTGCCCACCAATCAGACTAACCCTGCTGGCTCACCTGATCCTTACCGTCCAAGCAAAAAGCACCCCGTGACAACTGTCAACCACACCTGGCTCTATAAATATGCAGAGCTCTTCCTCAATAAATGGGCATTTTCTCCCATGGCAAGCCTTGATGGTTCTTTCATTCGTGATTAGATTTAACTTTTCTTCTGAGCTAAACCAGCTGCAATGGTTATAATAAGTGTGGACGAGAGAAGAACAAGAGGAGCCAGTAGCCATTCCCAGGGGATCTTTCCTTTGCAGGTTACCTGGGACTAGCACACCATTCTCGTGGGAGCTGATGACTTAGAGAAGATTAGTGAATATGGAGAGATGAGGTTCCATTTCCATCACTTAGATTGTAGTGATGGAGGCAACAAGATCGACTTCCTCTTGTACTCCAAGTAAGTGACAATCGCCCCAATGTAATAGAACAATGGGGATCACCTCTGACACAACAGACATCACTTCTGCACTCAATTCTGGGTTTGTGTCTGTGTCCCTGCTTGGAAAGAACTATGTCCTGAATTCCCAGAAGATGGAGAGAGAGGACAGAATATGAGGAATTTATATTTCAGAATTAACTGGAGCAGCAGCATTTATATGAGGGTTGGGGCTCTGATAATTGAGACAGGAAAAAATAAAAGTGTGTATATTAATGTCATGTGCATATATATAGATTGATTAGGTGGAATATTATATGTTGGTAATATTAAGGGTTTAACATTGTTTACATAATATTATGGGCATCTATTATGTATGTATGCATATGCATAGAAATATTATATACGTATTATATACATCTATTATGCATGCATGAATAGATATACAAATATTATTCACCTATATTATATGCATGCTTAGTCATGTGCATATATTTTCTTGTCATCCTGAAATGGGAGTCTCCTTGCAAACCCTCCACTGGCTACATGGTCAGACCTGCAGAACTTTTTGGCTGTCCTAATGGCAATGAGAGCTCAGGTTATGTGGTGGGTTCAGGGCAGTGATTACACAGCTGGACAATGTCCTGGAGTCTTCAACACAACCTGAACTGTTGAGAGCCACAGCCAAAGGGGCCCCAGCAAACTTCCAGTTGCCGGCTGATGATCCAGCTGCCAGCTGATGATCCAGCTGCCAGCAAACTTCCAGCTGCCGGCTGATGATTGGCTCACTGCGGCCGCAGCAACATCTAGCTGATTGGCTCCTCTGCGGTGATGTTCATTGGGCTGTTTCCCTGCCCATCAGACTGCCAGCTGATGATTTGTTTACAGCGGCCCCAGCAACATCTAGCTGATTGGCTCCTCCACGGAGCTGCTCATTGGGGGAATTCTTTGGCTCTGCCCACGCAACCCAGCCAATCGGCCTCAAGAGAACGAGAATTGTGGGAGGTTGAGAGGCTGGTGTGGGGGGGAGAGGCTTGTGGAAGCCGGTGGTGGCAGTTGGGCTCTGAGGGTTTTTTCCCTGAGGAGCTGTTTTGTTTGGTGTTTGTAGTTCTAAAAATAAAGTTAGTTTCTTTTGACAAGTGGCTCTTGAATTGTGCCCAGCCAGACTGCGGCATTAACCATGCCATCCAGAGCTGGTAATTGCCATGGTTGAGAAATCCTGCCATAGATAACCCAGAAATGTCCCAGATCATGGAGACGTGAAATGCATGGAAGAGTGAAATCATTAATTGATTTTCCCATCTCATTTACCTTCTCATTCATTCCCTTAAGCAAGTGAAATATAAATATTTTTGCAAGAATAGATGAGTAAGATGGGCTTCTCTTGGTCCGTTTTCAAGGTCCAATGGGGAGTTTCAGAAGTTCTTAGTAAGATCTTCCAAAGGCCCTCATGATATTTACAAAGCTGAGTGTGAGTATTTGCTCTAAGATGGACTGCATGACCAAATCCTTGAGGGGTGTTCAGATTTATGTCCTTGGTGGGCACACACATCGGGGGGTCTGGACACAATTAGCAAACTTCTCCTTGCTCATGCAACCTTGGAAATGCTGGTGAACTGGTGTGCATTGAAGTCACCAGAGAGAGTTAGAATAAAGTCCATATTATCTCAGGTTCCCAAGTGGGATGTTGGTACTAATGATGAGTCAGAAGGGTTCCCTGTTCATAGAGCTCATGGGGGTCTCTGCGTGGAGAGCTGTTTAAAATGACCTTAAGTTACAACATATTTTTTTTCAAAATTAGCCTTCTTCTCTACCAGATATGATCATACCTGCTTTTAATTGAACAAACTATCTGAATATTAAAAGATGTGGAATAGACTCAGTATTAAGGATTTATGCTCTGACAGTCTGAAATCCCAAATGTAAGAATGAGAATAGTGAAAATAACAGCAAAATATTTATAGTAAATTCAACCTAATTTGAATTTCAGCTAAAAGCAACCGCCTAAAATAATGCAGACTTCTGTATTTAGGCTTGAAATTAACCAATTTTGAAAAATACTTCCTACCATGATTCTACAGATCCTGCGACCAGCATCTTGGCTCTCAGGAATCCACTTGACATCCCTGAATGACTAGGTGATTTAAAGAACAGGGACCCTTTACCATGTTCAGATGGGAACATAAAATTGTTGGTCTCTCTCTGCAGCGTCTGTGCCTGATTGCAACATAGGATGTGGAACGTTAGAGATTATTCTGGACCAAAGTGTTCAGAATAGTGTTCCAGCAAGTCACACCAAAGAATTTTTTAAGAAAGGTGATAATTTAGAGTTTTGAAGTGTTTCTTTTTCTATCACAGACAAAGAGCAAAATTTCTTCAAAAGCGAGTTCTTGTCTGATAGTGTCATAGTATTTTATAATATAAATGTGGGTGGAGAAGGCAAGGTTACCCATATGACTGTGTTTGCTGGTAAGTATAAGTGACATTTATCATCTGAAACACAGCATAGTGATTTCTTTTCCTTTTTTTGTATATCTGGGATTTGAACCCAGGGCCTTGGGAGGCAAGCAGTCTACCAACTGAGCTATTGCCCCAGCCCCTATAATAAATTTTTTTCTGTATTATAAGTTCAGGAGAGAAGTATGAGCACATATGTTCTTTTTAGAACTAAAGCTAAAATAAAGAAATAAAGATTGTAAAAAATATCTAGCACTAGTAATAGTACAGAAATGTATTCCCACTTTAGGGTCCATTGAATGAGGTGTACTGAGACATTGCCTTCCAAGAAATAGAGACACATTTCATATGATGCCCTACTGAAAGGCACTTCTAAAACGTTCAAACCCTTAAAATGAATGAAGAGATTTATTCTCTCTCTCTCTCTCTCTCTCTCTCTCTCTCTCTCTCTCTCTCTCTCTCTCTCTCTCCCTCTCTTTTACTTTGTTTTTTGCATTAGCAGAGATGAGTATGCTAATGTGCTAGTTGGAAAGCTCAGATTTACACCACAATTCTTGTGCTATTGGATATTGGATGAATGATCCAGAATCCTGGGTCATAGACTCTAGAATGTAGACAGAGTTGATAGGAGAAGGCAGAGTATAGAATAATTTCCAAAGCTAACCCCCTGATAATACAAAAACATTACGCAATATTGAGTTCACACAATAAAGAATCTTGAATATCCTCAGTAGTCCTAAGAATTACAGGGTGATATGATTTCCATAAGTGGAATTTACCCACGTTCCCATGTCACTCATAAGTGACTGGAAGTAGTATTAGTCAGAGCATGGAGATGGTGGGATCAACTGGTCTACCTCGGACCCAGAGGATGCTTTCTATCAGAAACCTGTTCCACATTATCCCACAAGCAAAACAGCTCAGGAAGACAATTTGAGTGAAGATGTGCAAAAGAAGTTTGAAGAGCTCACTGTGGAAAATGACCTTCCAAAGGAAAACATAAGACATGTTATTGAAACAGATAAAGTCGCTTTCCCTGTTTCTGTAGTATTCTGAAATGAACCAAAGGACAGGGAGCTTGATTCATATTTTTTGTTTGCAAAATTTAAATCCTTAGATATTGAGCAACCCCACTGATCTAGATTTTTCTTCTTCTTCTCTTTTCCAGTTAACTGTCCTGATGTCTAAGGACCTTGCCTGATGAGCAGACACTTGAGGTTTATACTTCATGACATTTGTTCTGTTAGGTATTTTTCCCCTTATGACACTTGGCATATGTATGAATGAATGAAATGTTCCCTCCTTCAGGGTTACAGATGAGTATATGTGTTGAAAACATGGAATAAACACCACTCTATTAGTTTTCAGAGTGGGGTTCTTGAGTTGGTAGAGAGTGGGAGAACATTCTGTGAAGCCATGGAGAATGGAATAACCTTAACATTGGTGAGTTCCAGTGGAAATAAACTACCCTGCTTGGAAAATCTTATATAACCCTATAGAAGATTTCTCAAAGTCTACAGTTTTGGATGTGAGGATCTACGGGTTAAACCCAGGGACTCTCTAGCCCTGAGTTACATCTCAATCCCATCTTACTCTATTCTGACACCTCATCCAAGATTCAGAAAACTCACCTTGAACTGGAGATCCCCACCCATTAGTCTGCTGAGTCCTTGAGATTACAACCATGCACCATTGCTTCAGGCACAAAATTTATAATTTGTTGCACACATGCACATGCCCTTTAGAATGTCTCAAAGCAAGGGTGACCTTGGTAATGTAGATTTTCTTATGAAAATGATCCCTGTGGAAACCATACATGAACAGACAAAGTCCAGAGAGAAGAGCTGTGTGTGAGCGGTCCTGCACTCCACTACCCAAAAGTGGATCTTTCCTTTTCATTCAAACACCACCCAATATCATGCAACTGAGATGAGGTTGGTGATAATTTAATTTTTTTTTCAATATTCACAGATCCTAATGAGATCAGATATGTTTGCAACATCATCTTCTAAAGGACTTCAGAATCATCCACATGACGACAAAAGACTCTCTGTTTAATATTAAGATTTCATCATTTCTGAAAAGGAGCAAACTCTACCTTAAGAGAATTGCTGTCTGTTCTCTTGAATATCTTTCCTGCTATTCCTGTATAACTAATTGATTAACAAATTTGATTTTATATGCTCAAATATGAGTCTTTGAATACGTTAATGAGGATTTAAATGCAAAGAAATGCCTACTTCACTGTACGTATTAAAAATCAGGATGTATAAGAAATCAGGAGGTCATTTTAGTTAAGGGTTAGGATAGGGTAAGGGATGGGCTGCAACATCACAGATGTGAGTGTGCTGTGGTCAGTCATGAGGTGTCCCTCCAAAGCTCCTTTGGGTGATCATGCAAGAAGAGTCAGAGATGAAAAGATAAAATGACAATGCTGTAAACTAATAAATGGATTAATCCACTTGAATGCACTCACTGGTTGGTGACCTAGGCAGGTGGGTATTGCTGGAGGAGGGGTTCCACCTGCTCACCTGTCCCTGGTGAGATGAGGTCTCTCTGCTCCCTGGTGCCCTATCCTGAGCCGCTGTCCTCCTCCAGGCCCTTCTGCCATTTTGTTCTCCCTCCCCTTGGGCCAGAGCCATGGAATTGGCCAGCCACAGTTTGAACTTCTAAAACGCTGAGCCCAGATAAACTTTTCCCCCTCTAAAAATAGTTCTAGTAAGACATTGCATCACCACAGTAAGACAGCTGAGTAAATTTACTGATGCAGTGAATTTTTTTTTAATCAGATATCCCATGAGAGGCCAAGCTTCATGTCCAGACTGCTAAAAAAAGAGAGAAAGAAGATCACACTAGAGACTGAGAGAATGTAAAAAGATGCCCACCTAACAAGGATGAGGGAAAGATCCCCATTAGTTACAATCCTCCTAGTGTCAGATAATAATCAGATCATTATGTGTTTGAGATGTAGGGTGGTGCCCCTGGGTGTTTGGGTTAAGGTTAAGAAATGTTCTGAACACCAACATTGAGAGAGAGTTCCTTCTGTCAAAAGATAAATATTCCCTATATTTCCCAGGACTGTGGTTCTTAGTCATCAATGAGGGAGAGACAGGTGACATCTGACATGGGGCCAGGGCACAAGGAGATCACCAAGGAAAGTCCCCATTTGCAGACTTGGACACATCATTCACAGAGTCCAAGGACTGCAGAGGGTCTCATATGATCAAAGAACAACCATCAGAAGGTGCTGGCATATGTTATTGTCCCATAGGAGGTGGACAAAATGCTAATGAGCAGAAAAGGAACATTGTCCCTTTGAGAAAAGTCTCCCTTTAGGAAATGCCCCTTCCTAAGGCAGATTCGTAGGAGGAGAAGGGAGGTGGGTGTTGACAAACCTACAGGAGGAGAGTCAGCAGAGACAGATCCAGGCAGGTGACACGTGTGCATACAGGTGCCTGGGGACTTGCAAACTTCAGGCAAGATCAGGAAGTCTACCCTCTGCTTTCTCAGGGACACACATTTGCAACTATAGTAATTAAAAATATAATAATTTTTACAAGAATATTTTGGAATGAATGAAGAACTTCATTGGCTGCATATCATAGAGGCCAACAGTCCTGCATAATTATTTCAGACAAAATATTCTAGAAAAAGTTTTTCTAAATTTCAAGTATTTCAAGAACTCCAAGCCAGAGAAGTCCTGATGACCCTGTGTGGGTGCACTATGTTTAAATGTGGAAAAATCTATAGTGTCAGAATAGCCTTGCAAGCAGCAGAAAGGTGACCACACAAATATAAAATGATCAATTCCCTGTGTGTCCTCCAATTTATCACAACTCAGTCTTGGGATGGTGCAGGACTGTAATTCCAGGTAATCAAATACTGAGGCAGAAAGATCACAAGTTCCAACCCCAGGAATATAGCAAGACCCATTTTCTAAATTAAAAAAAAAATAAAATATTTGGGGATGTAGTTCAGTTCTAAGACATCCTGTGCTAAAACCACAGTCCTATAAAAACAAAACACAACAACAAAAGATAGAATATACATACATGCATAGATATATGTACATATTTATTTATATTTACATACATAAATATACACATATAAATGAATGAATAAATAAATATATAATAAGTGTAGATCATATATATATAAATATTTTTGAGAGAAAGAGAGAGCAAATCCAGAGATCATAAAATAATAGTGAGACAAATTCAAAGTGCTGAAATAGACAAAAGACTATGCAGCAACATTGTTCTTCAAAAAGTGGGTCCCGTTGGCTGAAAACGTCCCTACATTGATTAAAAGTAAATAAAGAAGTCAGGAATTGAAACTTCAAGGGCTCCAAGGTTAGGGTCATATGAGTCAGCCCCAGGGCAGCACAACAGGGGGATGGGAAAAGCCACAGGAAATGGGAACTCTTAGTAGACTTGGGTGGTGGAGGGCTGAGAGCAGGCAGTGGAGAGCTTACTGCCCAGAGGTGAAGGTCATTGATCCCAGAGGTGCCCACTCAGAGGTCAGCCCTCAGGGCTGTGGCAAGACACACCTGCCCTATAAGCCAGCAGGGTGGGGCTCTGCATGGCAGCCCCAACCACTAACTCATCCCACACAGTCTTCACAGTAGGTAAAGATGAAGGGTGTGAAGGACATGAGTGTTTTAATTTAAAAACTCTCAGTCACCACAAAGAAACTTGCTGACCTTCAAGTGGGTGTCTACTGATTTTATGAATGCCATGAAAACATAATAGTGTGAGTCAGTGATCTTTTCATGGATCACAGATGACAGAAAAGTGTCCATCTGTGACCGTTCCAGTGACTGGACTGGCCTGGCTCCACTGAAGCTCCCGCATGGGCTGGCACATGGCCGCCATCTTGTCCTGGGCTCACATGGTTCTCTCTCTTCTCCACCATCCATGCTGCTCCTTGGAAGTTCACATTTCCACTTTTTATAGGGACATGATCCATACTGAGTTAGTACACACCCCAAGTGCCTCAGTATAGTTAAGTTATTTATTGGGGACACTGGTCCTGTGGGACAGATTTCAACATAGGAATTGTTCAGCAAGGAACTCAATTCTGCCCATGTCAGAAACTCCACCTTCTCTCTAATAAAGGGCTTAATTACATTGATTGACTATGAGAGAGCTACATCATCTTTTATCTCTTGGGTAACTCACTGGGCCAGGAGAAGTTAACCTTCCATTGTATGGCTGGTTTCCCTTGAGTAATATTGGGCTACATGTTTTTCTTTTCTTTGGATGGACACAGGTTTTCCCAACGTTTTGATTTTCATGAATTTTTTTTGTTCCCAGGGATCAAAACAAGAGGAGTTTAACCACTGAGGCACATTATTAGCACATTTTATATTTGATTTTGAGACACAGTCTCACTAACATGCTTAGAGTCTTACTACTAATTGAAGTAACCTACGTCCATGACAAAAAGGGCATTTATTACAAACCCAAGGTAACTATTATACTTAATGGAGGAAAAAACTGAAAGAATTTTTCTGTCATTTATACACCACAAAAGACTTTTACTTTCACTAATCCTATTTGAGATAGTCCTTGAAACATGAGCTACTGTGATCAGGCAAGAAAAGTAAATCAAAAGATATAAATAGGAAAAAAAGAATTCCAAATATCTCTGATTGCTGATGGTATAATCATATTTAGAAGATGCAAAAACACCATCAGAAGCCTTGTAGAGCTTATAAATGTGTTTAGCAAAGAAAAAAGATACAAATTCAACATGTATAAACTAATAGATGCCACAGCAATTCAACAGGCAAAGAAATTTGTGAAACCTTTCCATCCACAATAATCTCAAAAAATTAAATAGTTGATAATTATCTATGCAAGTAGGTAGAAGAGCTGTACAATGAAATGCAGTGCACACTGGGAAAGAAATTGAAGAAGTCCATAGACAATTGAAGGACCACTCATGTTCTTGAATAGGCAGAGTTAATATCGTAAACATGTGCATTCTACTAAAAGCAATGTACAGATTCAGAGCAGTCCCCATGAAAATAAAAAAGACATTGATCACAGAATTAGAAATAAAATGTTCTAAATGCATTTTGAAGAATAAGACACCCAGAGCAAGAAATGAAATCATAAGATTTCAAAGCAGGAGGCCAAGAAATACCTGGTATAAAAATATACTACACAGCAGTATTTCAAAAAGAGCCTGGTAATTCCCCCAACATGAGGATGAAGACCTAAGAAATAGAACAGAGGACACTGAGACAAAGTCACATGAGTCTAGGCATCTGATGTCTGACATTTGACCGAAATACATTCTCAGGGAAGTCAGACTTTTTAACAAATGTCAGGAGGGAAACTGGATAGCTATTTGTAGAAAAATAAAATAGGACTCCTGTCTCTCAACCTGCACAAAACTCACATCAAGTTAGTTCAAAAATGTGGGAAATAGACAAGACACTTCCAAACTTCCAAGAAAACCAGGGTCAAATATCCAACCTACAGGATCCTCACGGGTACCGTTGGTGTAGATCCTATAGCAAGTGCCCTGATTCTCTCAGTGTGATTGGCTGTGGTTGATCTATGTGGTGGTTGACCCAAGGGGAATTCAACTGGATAACTTGACGGAACATGCATCTCAGTTGAAAAAAAACATATATATATATATATAAAGGAATTATTATTGTTATTAATTTTTTGGTAATATCTTCTTAAATTTAAACATGGACCTGTGTGAGAGATGCCTTGTTACCTTGCACTTGAGGTAGAGGTACAGTAATCCTATTTGGTAAGACCACAGGGTATTATCTTTGATTTTAGAAGTAACTTTAAGAATTCGACCCAAATATTAAAGAAGTGATACCGGAGCCTGAATAGACATTTTGTCCTTGATCTTCCATGACAGCCATGGGAATCAAAGAGGAAATACACATTACTGTCCTTGGAGTCCATGACAGGCTTTGTGCATGAGTGTTATATAGAGGTCAATGATCTGGTCGAACTTAAGCTTTTGCTAATATTAATCTCATTATTTAAATAACAGAAGGTCCTGGACAGTCCATCCCAGCCAACCAGGAAGCACTGAGCAAACAGAAGGTTCAGGATGAAAAACAATGGATCCATTGCTGCTCATGCCAAGCCGTCAACACTATATAAAGAGGCATCACACTCATTCTGTCCACTCACTAACCTCCCCTGAGCCCCTGAAGGACAAGAAGACAGATCTCATCAAGATGAGGACCTTTCTGCTCGCTCTCGGATTCACTCTGATCTGTGCTGCTTCATCCCAGTTTGATCCGGAAGAGGTACCTGGATGGGCTGATCTTGGGGGTGTTCTCTTCCTGGCTCCTTCTTTCTCTCTTTCTCCCCAAATTTCTCAATTTTAAGTGACATGGGATTTCAGGAGCATCTCATTCCACATCCATCTACAATCATGAGATGATCCTTCTCTACTTCTGTATTCCGATTCTTTCTCTGACTATCCCATTTCTCCTGAAGTAAGGAAGTTAATAAAACTGAAGGTACCATAAGGTGACACAGTGTCACCTACTAGGTCCCATGCATTTGGTGATGTTGTCCAGCTGTTTCAGAGCCTCTCAATTCCATGCTCCCTGTGGGAATGTGACCTTATCTGATGGGATTCTTCCTTTGGAGAGCAGAGCTTTCGTGGCTACCTCCTGACTGGGTTTGTAGTTTGCTTCTCAGCTAAACCACCTGAAATGGTTCTAATAGGTGTGGATGAGAGATGAGGAGGATGAGTCAGCAGCCATTCCCAGGGGACCTTTTCTTTGCAGATCACAGGGGACTGGCGCACCGTTTACTTAGCAGCTGATAATGTAGAGAAAATTAGTGATGAAGGAGATCTGAGAGTCCAACTCCGTCACCTTGAATGTATTGATGAATGTGAGAAGTTAGTCGCCAACTTCTATGTCAAGTAAGTGAAAAAACTGCCCCCATTTGAAGCAACTGAATAGTTCACTTCTGACACGTGGGCTGGGCTCCATTCCATGGTGAGTCGTCTTGATGATGCTCACAGAATGCAGTCTTTTGACCTATCTTCATGGATCTGTGTTCTTGCTTGTGAGGAAGCAGGACATCAACAGGAGCACCCTAGACATTCCCCTCTATTGGTATTTTTTTAAAATAGATTGGGGTTTTGAGATGCTGTTGAACCACATCCCTTAACATAGAGACCCCGAGACAGTGAGCAAACATTCTTCCCCTGGAATCCCAAGCTGACTGCAAAGGTCCATCAGACCCCAGCATGTGTGTTGGACTCTTTCCATTCTCTGTCTATTGACAATAGATTGCACCCATTAGCTTTAAGGATGAATTCAAAAGAGCTGGATCTACACATTGATCCATGTCAATCATTATTTTTCAGCCACATTTTCTATGACAAAAATTATATATATATTTGAATTGGAAGTTAATATTTGTGGAATGATCATGATTATTTGGTTATTGGGATAGTGCGACAAAAATTCAATATCTCTATAAAATGTAAATGTAATATATATAGGTGTATATAGAATGCCTCATCTTCATGGTTCAAACTTAATTCATTGCCCATAAGAATGACTCAATGGTTAATTCGATGACAAAGTGTGTATAAATAAATAACTATGATATTCCTTGAAATCAAAACACAAATATGACAATTACATCTTGAAAGACTTAAATATTTTTCAATCAAGACCAGAAGAAAATAAAAATTAGAACTCGTTCAAAGGAAACAGAGTCTGTTTATGATTCAGACAATGAGTTTCAACACCAATTGGTCATTGAAGTTTTCAAACATGATTCTCTTACCCTGGTGATCTCAGCTCCCTCCAAAAAACAAATTGGAAATGACAATATGGCACCCAAATACCTCCTGTTAACATAATTATTGATGAAGTTCAAGTTGAGTTGAATGTTAGATATTCATATTGGGTCTTCTTCAAGCCCAATACAAAGATTTTTGCAAGAATAGATGAGGGCAAATGGACTTTCTCTTGGTTTGTTTTTAAGGTCCAACGGGGAGTGTCAGAATTACTCAGTGGAGTCCACAAAAGGACCTCAAAATGTTTTTGAAGCCAAGTGTGAGTATTTGCTCCAAAGTGGACTATGTAACGCAAACCTTGAGGGTTGTTCTGATTCCTGGTCTTGGTGGGCACACATATCAGGGGGTCTGGACACTGGCCACCTTTAGCTATCTTCACCTTGCTCATGCCACCTTGGAAATGCTGGTGAACTGATGAGCACTGGAGTCACCAGAGAGAGTTAGAATAAAGACCATATCACCTCAGGTTCCCATGTGGGATGTTGGTATCAATGGTGAGTTAGAAGGGTTCCCTGTTTATATAGCTCATGGGGTTTTCTGCATGGAGAGCTGTGTAAAATGACCTTAAATAATACCTACGTTCCTGCAAAATTAGCCTCCTTCTCTGACAGATATGATCACTCTTGCTTTTCATTGAAAAAAGAACCTGAAAAAGATGTGTAAAAGACACACAATCAAGGATTTATGATCCAACAGTCTGAAACCCCAAAAGTAAGAATAAAAATAGTGAAAATAACAGCAAAATGTTTACATTAAATTCAACCTAATTTATACTACAGTTAAAATAACCCAAACGATAAGAGACGTCTATATTTTTGCTTTAACATAATAAATTTTCAAAACCACATCCTATAACATTAAAGGACCAATTGTCTACCTGTTTCATTTGATGGAGACAAAAATGTCCAATGTGGTATTTTAGTCTTGATCAGAGAAGATTGATTTTCCATTGGAATATGAATATACAGCAATGTGATTCAATAAGGTATAACTAAATTGTAATATGCATATTTATGTGTATTTATACATATACGTATTGAAATAGAAGTGTGACTTTTTATAACATGAAATATGTATAATTATGTATATATATAAATTGAGAGAGAGAGAGAGAGAGAGAGAGAGAAAGATACAAATATCCAGCTCTTTCTAAGGTTCAAGTTGAATGTGATGTATTCATTTGACATGGGTTGAATACATGACAATATTGCTTAGACTGCATAATTTGGTCATAAAATTGTTGAGGACTAAAACATTGGCTTCTGTGGGATGATTTAGAAAGTGTGAGCTCTCAAACTACCATGATTCTGCAGATCCTGCAACCAGGATCTTGGCTCTCAGGAAACCACTTGCCATCCATGAAGGCCTAGGGGATTCCAAGGTCAGGACTCTTTACCACATTAAGATGGGAATGTGGAATTGTTGGCCTTTGTCTGTACCTTTTCTGCCTGATTCTAACAGCACATGGAACTTCAGTGAAACAAAGATTATTCTGGAAGAAAATATCCATAATAGTGTATTGCCAGCAAGTCATACCAAAGATATTTTCAAGAAAGATGATAATTTAGAGTTTTGAAGTGTTTTTTTTTTTCTATCACAGACAAAGGGCAAAATTTCTTCAAAATCGAATACTTGTCTGATGGTGCCATAATATTTTATAATATAAATGTGGATAGAGACGGCAAGGTTACGCATGCGACTCTGCTAGGTGGTAAGTATAACTGCATTTATCATCTGAGACACAGCATAGTAAATTCTTTTTCTTTTCTTTCTTATTTTGTTTTATTTAATTTTTTTACTTATTTTTATTTTTGTAGTGCTGGTGATTATACCCAGGGCCTTGTGTATGGGAGGCCAGCACTCTACCAATTGAGCTACAGCCCCAGCCCCTACAGTAATTTCTTTTATGTTATCAGTTCAGGAGAAAAGTATGAGTATATATATATATATATATATATATATATATATATATATATATATATATATATATATTTGTACCTAAAGCTAGTACAAAGCTTGTGCTAAAAGCTAGTACTAGGACTACTACAGAAATGTGTTCCCAGGGAAGGGTCCATTGAGTGAGGTGTACTGAATGTTGCCTTCCAGGAAATAGAGACACATTGCATAGAGTGACTTACTGAAAGTCACTTCTAAAAGTTGCAAACCTTCAAAAATGAATGAGGAGATTTTCTTTTTTCTTTTATTATTTATTTATTTATTTGCTTTGCATTAGCATGGATGACAATGCTAATATGCTAGGTAAAAACTTCAGATAAATTGCACCGTCTTTTAGTCTTGAATATTGGATGAATGGTCAAAGTATCGTGGCACAAACTGTAGAATGTGTACACGGTTGAAATGAGAAGCCACTGTATAAAATATTTCCCAAACTCAGGCCCTGGATTTGTTCTGGACAATGAAAAAAACATTAGGCTGGACTGTGTTCACACAATAAAGAGTCTTGAATGTCCTCAGTAGTGATAAAAATTACAAATGATATCATGTTCCATAAGTGGAATTTACCCACATTGCCATGTCACCCATGAATGACCTGGAAGTACTATTAGTCAGAGCATGAAGATGGTGGGATCAACTGGTCTACCTGGGACCCAGAGGACGCTTTCTAACAGAAACCTCTTCCGCGTTATCCCACATGCAAAACAGCTAACACAGGCGTTCTGGGTGATAAACATAAGATTTTTGAAGAGCTGACGGTGGAGAAGAACATTCCAAAGCGAAACATAAGAAATGTAATTGAAACAGGTAAAGTTGCTTTCCCTGTTCCTGTAGTATTCCGAAATGAACCCAAGTAGAGGGAGCTTGATTTATATCTTCCATTTGCAAAATTCAAATCCTTGAACATTGAGCAATCCCAGTGATCTATTTTTTCCTTCCCCTTTCTTTCCTAGATAACTGTCCTGATATCTAAGAACCTTGCTTGATGAGCAGACACTTGAGGTTTGTACTTTCTGACATTTTGTTTTCTTAGGTATTTTTCTCCCTCTTAGGATAGTTTGCAAATGTTTCAAGGAGTGAAATGGTCCCTCCTTCAGGGCATTGAGATGACTATTTGTGTTTAAAACATGGATCAAACAACACTCCTTTAGTTTTCAGAGAGGGGTTCTTGAGTTGAGAGAGAGTGGGAGATTTCTTTGAAGCCATGGAGAAGGGAATAGTCTGAACATTGGGGGATTCCAGTGTGAATAAACAACCCTATAATGGAAAATTTCCAATAACTCTGGAGGAGATTTCTCAAAGACTTAGAATTTTTGGAGGTGGGAAACTAGAGGTCAAACCCAGCGATTCCCTATTTCTGAGTTACATCTCTATCCCATCGTATTCTGTATTCTGAAACAGCATCTAAGATTCAGAAACTCACCTTGAACATGAGATCCTTATTCTACACCCAACTAACTCACTGGCATTATAAGTATGTACCATTGTTCCAGACGCAAAATTTTTAATTTGTTGAACACATGCACATGCCCCTTAGAAGCTCTGAAAGCAAGGGTGGCTTCGGAAATGTAGAATTTCCAATGAAAATGCTTCCTGTGTAATGCATACATGAACAGACAAGGTCCAGAGAGAAGAGCTCTGTGTGAGCAGTCCTGCACTCCACTACCCAGCAGTGGATTTTTACTTTTCATTGAAACGTTACCCAATATCATGCAACTGAGATCAGCTTGGAGATATTTTAATTTTTTTCTTTTAAATATTGACAGATCCTAATGAGATCAGGAATGTTTGCAACATCATCTTCAAAAGGACTTCGGAATCATCTGCATGAAGACAAAAGACTCTCTCTTTAAAAATTATGATTTCATCCTTTCTGAGAAGGAGCAACCTCTTTCTTAGAGAATGGCTGTCTGTTCTCTTTAATATGTTTCCTGTTATTCCTGTATTACTAATTGATCAATAAATTTGATGTTATATGCTCAAATGTGAGCCTCTGGATTCGTTAATGAGGATTTAAACGCACAAAAATACCTACTTCATTGTACCTATTGAAAAGCAGGATCTATAAATAAACAGGAGGTCATTTTAGTTAAGGAGGATTGTGTGATGGCTGACTTCCCATGAGGATAAGAAAGTGGATGGGCTGCAACATTGCAGATGTGAGTGTGCTGTGGTCAGTTATGAGGTGTCCCTCCAAAGCTCCTGTGTGAGATCATGCAAGAATAGTCAGAGATTAAATGATAAAATATGAATGCTGTAACCTAATAAATAGATTAATCTACTGGAATGGACTCACTGGGTGCTGTCTCTAGGCAGGTGGGTGTTGATGGAGGAGGGGGTCCCTGGGCTGTGCCTTAGAGGTCTTTATCCTGTCCCTGGTGAGCAGAGCTCTCTCTGCTCCCTTTTGCCCTGTCCTGAGCTGCTCTCCTCCTCCAGGCCCTGCCGCCATTTTTTTCTGCCTCCTCTTGGGCCAGAGCCATGGAATTGGACAACCGCTGTTTGAACTTCTAAAACACTGAGCTCAATAAACTTTTCCCCCTCTAAAAGTAGTTCTAGTAATACATGCATCACCGCAGTAAGACAGCTGAGTAAACTTACTGATGTGGTGAATATTTTTTTTTTTATCAGATATCTCATGAGAGGCCAGGCTTCATGTCCAGACTGCTGAACAAAAAAAAGAGAAAGGAAAGTCACAGGAGAGACTGAGTGAATTTAAAAAAAAAATGCCCACCTGAAAGGGATGAGGGAAGCATCCCCTTTAGTTACAATCCTTATGAGTTTGAGCTGCAGGGTGCTGCCCCAGGTTGTCTGGGCTGAGCTTTAAAAATGATCTGAACACCAATATTGAGAGAGTCCCTTCTGTCCCTAGATAAATATTCCCCATATTTCCCAAGGCTGTGGTTCTTAGTCACCGATGTGGGAGAGACAGGTGACATCTGATATGGGGCCAGGTCACAAGGAGATCAGCAAGGAAAGTCCCCATTTGCAGACTTGAACACATCATTCTCAGAGTCCAAAGCCTGCAGAGGGTCTCATATGATCAAAGAACAACCATCAGAAGGTGCTGGCGTATGTCATTGTCCCTTAGGAGGTGGACAAAATGCTAATGAGCAGAAAAAGAACATTGTCCCTTTGAGGAAAATCTCCCATTAGGAAATGCCCCTTCCTAAGATAGATGCCAGTTCCCGGTGACCTGCAAAGAAAAGATCCCCTGGAAATGGCTACTGGCTCCTGTTGTTTTTCTCTCATCCATATTTATCATACCCATTGCAGCTGGTTTAACTCAGAAGAAAAACTAAATCCAATCATGAGGTCGGCATGCAAGGTCTGCACTCCACAAGGTAGAATTGTATTGGATAAAGTCACAACTCAGATTCCCACAGAAGCATGGAATTGAGAGGCTCTGAAACAACTAAGTGATATCAGCAATTATATGGCAACTAGTAGATAGCACTTTGGCAGATTAATCTTTATTTTACATCTATTTACTTAAAGAGGAATGTGGTAGTCATAGAAAGAGTTGAAGTACATGAACAGGGAAGGTTAATATCATGAATATAGATGTATGTGGAATGAGATGCTCATAAAATCTCATGTCACATAAAATTGAGAAATGTGGGAAGAGAGAGAGAGAGAGAGGAAGAGAGAGAGAGAGAGAGAGAGAGAGAGAGAGAGAGAGAGAGAGAGAGAGAGAGAGAGAGAGAGATCACCCCAAGATTAGCCCATCCAGGTACCTCTGCTGGGTCTATCTGGGATGAACACAGATCAGGCTGAATCCAAGAGCCAGAAGAAAGTTCTTCATCTTGATGTGATCTGTCTTCCACTCTGCAGAAGCTCAGGGGAGGTGGGTACTGGACAGAAGGAGTTTGATGCCCCTTTATATAGCATTGGTGACTTGACATGAACCCATTGTTTTCATCCTGAGATCTTCTGTCTGCTCAGTGTTTCCTGGTTGGCAGGGATGAGCTCTCTAAGAACTCTTGTTCTTTACCTAATGCTATGGATATTGCAAAAGCTTTAGTTTGGCCAAATAATTGACCTTTATGTATGGCTCTCGCACAAAGCCTGTCATTGATCCCAAGGATAGTAATGTTTATTTCCTCTTTTCTCCCCATGGCTGAATGGAAGATAAAGAACAAAACATCTATTCCAGTTTCTGTATCACTTCTCTAACATTTTAGTTGAATGCTCACAGATACTTCTAAAATCAAAGATGGTACCCTGTGGCCTAAACAAATTAGATTATTGTATCTCTACGTCAACTGCAAGGTAACAAGGCATCTCTCAAACAAGTCGAAGTTTAAATTTATATTACAAAAAATGATAAAAATCATACAAATGCTAGCCTCTTGCCAATGTATGATTTTGTTTTGTTTGGTTTTATTTAGATTCATGCTCTTTCAAGTGATCCAGATGAATTATCCTTCGGTCAACAACCACATTAGATCAACCACAGCCAATCACTCTGAAAGTATTAGGAAACTTGCTATAGGATCTACACCAAGGACAACTGAGAGGATCCTGTCAGCAACTAAAATACACCTGTCCATTGGATTTATGACCTGGGATTCCTTCTGGAAGTTTGTAAGTCTTTTGTCTAATTCCTACATATTTGAACAATTTTGTTACAGGTTTTGTTCAGAGTAACAAATATGGGTCCTATTTGGTTTTTCTACCAATAGCTATCCAGTTCACCAGCGTCATTTTGTAAAGCATCTCTCATCCCCCAGAATATATTTTTGGCAACATGTCAAACATCTGATAGCTATAGTCATAGGAATTTGTCTCAGGGACCTCTATTCTATTTTTGGTCTTCATGCCCACATTGGTGGAATTTTCATGCTCTGATTGCTCTAGAGCTCTGTAGTGTTTTTTTCAGATCAGGTATTTTGGTGTCTTCTGCTTTGAGAGTCTTGCTTACTATCTCTTTCCCTGCTCAGGTTCTCTGATTCTTACAAATGAATTTAAAACTATTTTTTCCAGTTTAGTAAAAATATCATTCATATTTTCATGGGGAGTGCTATGAATTTGTTTATTGCTCTTGAAAGGATGTCTAGTTTTACAATATTAATTCAGCCTATCCAAGAACATGGAATGTTCTTCTTGTATGATTTTCTTCAATTTGTTTCTTCAATATTTTTTGAATTTTCTTGTAGGGCTCTTTTAACTTCTTGCTTAGATAATTTCCAAGAATATATTTTTTCAGATTATTGTGAATGGAATGGTTTTCTAAATTTCTTTGCTTGCTGAATTAACTGTGTAGGCAATCTATCGGTTTATATGTGTTGATCTTGTGTCTTGCTCTTTGATAAACTCATTTATAATCTCTAGAATTATTCTGGTGCAGTTTTTCAATTTGTGAATATGATAATATTATCAGCAATTACAGATAGTTGGCCCTCTCTTTTTTGCTTTTTATATCCTTTGATTTTCTTTTCTTGCCTGATCACTTTGGCTAATGTTTCAAGGATTATATGTAATAATATGGTGACAATGGACACACTTGTACTGTTCATGAATTAAAAAGAAATTCTTCTAGTTTTTCTCCATTTAGTACTATATTGACCTTGGGATTACCATAATAGGCCTTTATGGGGTTGAGAGAAGCTCCTTCAATTACTAGTGAAATTCTAATAAAGTTAGTGAAATTCTATATCAAAATAAAATATAAAAAGGGCAGGGAATATGGCTCAGGGATTTAGCTTCCCTCATTTTGTTCCCTAGTAACAAAGCAATTAAGAATCAAATTATATTAAATAAACCTATGTCCATCCAAAGTAGTGAGAAATATGTAGCATAATATCTACTAAATGAAACCAGCCATACATTTGGGAGTCAACTCCTCCTGAAGAAGTGATTTCCCCAAAAGATATAAGATAATGTAGCTCTCAGATAATCAATCAATTACATTAAACCCTTTATCAGAGAGAAGATGTAGTTCCTGATAGGGGTTGACTTGAGTTCCCTGTCTGACAATTCCTATACTGAAATCTCTCCCACAGGACCAGGGTCTCCAGTGGGTAATTCAGCTAAAACAAGGCGTTTTTTGTTTGGACCACTTCACTTGAATCATGCCCATGTCAGAAGAGGAGATATGAACTTCCAATGATCAGGATGGACGCTGACTAAGAGAGAATACCAAGCGATCCCAGGACAAGATGGTGCCCATCGGCCAACCACTGAGGGCACCTCAGGAGGACCCAGGCCTGCCCACTCATAGCAAGGACCACAGTAGATGCTTTCCCACTATCTGTGATCCATAATAATAACATGAACTCTCTCCATTACGTTTTCATGTCATTAACTGCACTAGTTGATGACTACATTAAGTGCACCATGCTTCTTTTTGATAATGGAGAGTATTATATTAGAAAGCTCATGACCCTTAATCCATTCCTCATCATCCATGGTGAGGAATGTAAGGGATGAGTTAGTGGCCATGGCTGCCATGGCAAAGCCCCATGCTGCTATATCACAGGGCACAATTTATCTCCCCAGAGACGTGAGGGCTGGCGTCTGTGTACTAATAATCTTCACCTTTGGGCAGAAGGAAGTTCTCTGCATCTTCTGAGCCTTGCAGCAACCAAATTATCTAAGAGTGCAAATTTCCTTTGGATTTTTCCCATTCTCCTGATAAGCAGTGAATACCTGAGTTGATCTTACCATTAGAGACCTTCAAGTTTCAGATACCTTGTTGATTGGAGCTCTCCTCTCTGTTTCCTGAACTCAGAGCACTCTACTCTTCCACCTAGGTTTCAAAACCCCAAGGACCTGTATTGGAAACTGCCTAGCACTCTCTTCTCACAGTTGTCATCTAGATTTGGGATGACACACCTCCCATCTCCTATAAGACATTGGTCTTAGGGAGATACATTTCTTTCTTCTCAATCATTTGCAAAAATCTACTGGGTCTATTCAAATATATAGAAATTTGTGGGGTGGGCTGTTCATGAGCATTTTTTCCACATACAGGGACCCTTACTTTAAGTCAGCATCTTCTGATGATGAATCCTTCATCAAAGGAGACCTCTGCAGTCATTAGACATGGACAAGAATCTGTCCAAGTCTGCAAATGGAAACTTCACTCAATGCTCTTTTTTGCTTTGATGCTATATCTGATTTCACCTGTCCTGTGCATAATGATGACTAAGAACTGCAGTCCTGGGAAATGTTGTCCAGATCTCTGATCTTTCCCCTCTCCAGTCTCTGTCTCTGTCTCTGTCTCTGTCTCTCTCTCTCTCTCTCTCTCTCTCTTTCTCTCTCTCTCCCTAACCCTATACTATCCCTATCCCTATCCCTCTTCTCTAATCTTCTCTTTCTTTCATAATATATATCAACACAGGGACCAGGATGAACTCTCTCTAAACCTTATCATTGAGGACATTTCTGCATCTCACTCCCAACCCCTGCAATACATTCATGCAGCTGAACCACAACAAGATTTGAACATTGTCTGATATTATATAGATGAACATTTTTCAGTCCAAACAGGCTCTTCACTCTCATTCATGTAAAAAGAGACATTTTTATTGCATCCTGTAAGTCTCTATCATTACCTATTTACTTTTCTTATTTAAGTACAGTCTTGATACACAGCTTTGTCTCTTCTATTATATACGATCAAAAAATGTTTTTTTTTTCTGCTGCATCATAAAAGAACACTTTCAGTAAGGATTTTCACTGTTGTGACACAAAAAACTTATGAGTACAATATTAGAGGAGGAGAATTTTTATTTGTTGTTCATGGATTCAGAGGTTCAGTCCATGGTGGGCTGACTACATGGCTCTGGCCCAAAGAGAGACAGAACAAAATGGTGGAACAGCCTGGAGGAGAATAGCAGCTCAGGACAGGGCACCAGGAAGCAGAGAGCGCTCTGCTCACCAGGAACAAGATAAAAATCCCAAAGACACAGCCCAGGGACCACCTGCTCCAGCCACACCCCACCTGCCTGCAGTCTCCACCCAATGAGTCCATTCAAGTAGATTACTCCACTGATTTGGTCACACCTCTCATACCCAATCATTTCCCCTTGAACATCATTCCATTGTCTCACGTTGTCTTTTGGGGTCCCTTCATATATAAAGAATAACACACATTTGTGTGACGTTGCAGCCCATTCCTTCCTCTGTACTCATGATATATTCCACAGTTACACAATCATACTTAACTAAAATGATCTCCTGTCTCTTGTAGACCCACTGCATCAGAATGGATATTTCTGTCAATTGAAATTCTCATAACCTTATCCAAAGACACATATTTGTGCATATGAGGTCAAATTTATTAATCAATTAGAAATAAAATAATAGCAGGAAAGATATAGAAGAGGACTGACAGGAAATCCCTTAGACAAAGTTTACAACTTTACAGAAAATAAGAAATTACAATTATAATAAAAGAAGGGCATTTTATCTTCATAGAGATGATTCCTAGTCCTTGAGAAGATGATTTGCAAACATTCCTGGTCTCATTTGGATCTGAAGGATTCAAAAGAAATTCAAATATTTCCAAGTAGATCTTAATGACATGATATTTGGAATGTTAGAATGCAAAAGAAAAAATCCAGTCCTGGGTAGTGGAGTGCAGAAACGCTCATACACAACTCTTTTCTCCAAACTTATATGTTCATGTATGGGATCTACAGGGGTCACTTTCATAGGGAAGTCTATACTTGCAAGGTCTCTTCTTGCTTTGAGAGATCCTAAGGTGTGCATGTGTGCAACACAATATTTTTGTGTAACTCAGTGGTAGATTGTTCCTGGGTTAAATCTCTAGCACCTTTCCTTCCAAAATCTTAAAATCTTTGAGGAAAATTCTTTAGGGAGATTGAAGATTTTGCCATTGCAACGTAATAAAGTCACAAATGTTAATACTATTCCATTGTCCATCGTTCCCAAACCACTCTCCAATTGTCTACTAATAAAAGATCTCACTCTAAAAGCTAAAGGGGTGATGTTTGACCCGTGTTTTAAACACATATAGTAAAATCAACACCCTGAATGAGGGATCATTTCACGCATTCATACCTATGCCACATATCATAAGAGGAAAAATACCTAACAGAACAAAATGTCGGGAAGTACAAACCTCAAGTGTCTGCTCATCAGGCAAGGTCCTTAGGCAGCAGGACAGTCATCTGGGAAAGAGAAAGGAAGAAAAAATCTAGGTCTTTGTGGTTGTTCAATTGTAATGATTTGCATTTTGCAAGTGGAAGATATGAATCAAGCTGATTGGCTTTTGGTTCATTTCAGAATTATACAGGAAGAGGAAAAGTGACTTTACCAGTTTCAATAATATTTCTTATGTTATCCTTTGGTATGTTATTCTCCACTGTCAGCTCTTCAAACTTCTTTTGCACATCTTCACTCAGCTTGTCTTCCTTAGCTGTTTTGTATGTGGGAAAACGTGGAAGAGGTTTCTGTTAGAAAGCATCCTCTGGGTCCCAGGTAGACCAGTTGATCCCACCATCTCCATGCTCTGACTAACACTACTTGCAGTCATATATGGGTGACATGGGAATGTGGATAAATTCCACTTATGGAAATCATATCATCTTGTAATTCTTAGGAATACTGAGAACATTCAAGATCCATTATTTTGTGACCTCAGACATCACTAATATACATGAATTCTCCTGAACACCTTCAGGCCCTAAGTTTTGGGAATTATTCAATAATTCAAGCCAAATTCTCATTTGAACTCTGTCTGCATTTTACAGTCTATGCCTTAGTATTCTGGACCATTCATCCAATATTCAATAGCAAAACGGGGGTGGAATTAAACTTTCCACCTAACACATTAGCATCATCTTCTCTGCTAATGCAAAAAAAAAAGAGAGATAGAGAAGAAGAAGAAGAGTTAGAAACTCTCCTCCATCTTTGGAAAATTAAGAACCTAGCTCCATCTATTTCAAATGTTTGTCTAAGACCTCAAAGGTTCAAATGCATCTTTTGTTTGCTGTGTAGAAAGACTCAAATGTCTACATCCCCATCAGGATTGGAGCATCACATATGAGGGGCTGGTCTTATTAAGTATTTATTTAAAGAACAAATATGTGTAAGTTTGGAAACTATTGAAACAATTATGATAAAACCAAGGGTTTTTGGAAAAGATCACTGTGGCCATTAATAATGAACTGAGTGTACCAAATTTGACTTTTTACATGTACATACGTATTTTTTTCCATATTTTTCACTGGTGATTAATAATTTTCTATAAGGTTGGGGTTCACAATTGCACATTCACAAGTATGGGAATATAATAGGAATTTTACTTCAAAATCTTGGTTCAGTAAGTGCCCAAAATCCAGTTATACTACTGTGTATACCTCTATGAAATCTGCAGAATGTGGTCTGCAACATTTAGGAGTGAAATTTGATAGGACTCCATATAAAATACATCTCTCATTTTCAGAGAGACAATCCCTCAGTACACCTAAGTCAATGGGATCTACTGTGGGAACACATTTCTGTACTAGTGCTTTAGTTCAGAAAACCTATGCTCATACTTCTCTCCTGAATTGATAACATAGAAGAAATCACTGTGCTGTGCTTTAGACAGTAAAATCACTATATTTACCTGCAATCAGAGTATTATAGGTCACCTTGCCATCTGCATTCACATTTTTATTATAAAATAAAATGGCACCATTTGAGACATACTTCACTTGGAAGGAATTGTCACCTGAGTCTGAAAAAGAGAAAGAAACACTTGAGAAATTCTTGGTCTATACAAAAAGGATGTAAAATAAGCATATAACAGTGCTACAGCCACATCAACATTTATATCAGCTCAGCTCCCAGTAGCCAAGCTATGGAACCAACCTAGGTGCCCTTCAACAATTGAGTGGATAAAGAAAGTGGGATCCATATGCAAAATGTAATATTACTCAGCCTTAAAGAAGAATTAAATCATGTCATTTGCCAGTAAATGGATGGAGCTGGAGAATATCATGCTAAGCGAAATTAACCTACCCTCCAAAAAAACAAAAGCTGAAGGTTTTCTCTAATTTGCAGATGGTAATTCACAATGGGAGGGAGCTAGGGAAGAATAGAGGTATGTTGGATAAAGCAGAGTAAAGGAACTGAAGGGGGCATGTGTGTTACCCTGTATACTCATATCACAACATGACCCGTGTGATATTACATGAAGTATAACCAGAAGAATGAGCAATTATACTCCATTACATATGATTATATATAGATATAGATATACATAGATAGAATATAGACATGAACACACACACACACATATATAGATAGATAGATACATGTCATAAAAATGTTACATTTCTATTATATATATATATATATGTATTCTAAGTGTATAAGTAAGCATATATACATATGCACATGTAAATATATAGAGTTGTATTTTATTAAATCATATTGCTGTATATACATGTCATTTCTTTCAAAGTTCCAGCTATTGAACTCAGGGGCATTCAACCCCTGAGCCCCATCCCCATGCCTATTTTGCATTTTATTTAGAGACAGGGTCTCACTGAGTTGCTTAGGACCTCACTTTTCCTGAGGCTGGCCTCCAACTTACAATCCTCCTGCCTCAGCCTTCTCATAGATATAGAATTGTGTATTATTTTTCATGTTGTTTTTAACTTGAGTTCAAGTTACTTCGAATGCAGTGTGAATATTTCACTGCTATTTTTTTTTAGTCTCATACTTCCATTGGGGATTTCAGTCTATCTGACCATAATTCTGTAATGGTGTATATATTACATATCTTTTCAATGTTTAGATAATTTGTTCATTGAAAAGCAATTGTGATTGATCATATCTGTCAGACAAGAGGAAGGGGAATATTGAAAGAATTATTTGCTGTAATTTAAGGTAGTTTTAAGTAGCTCTGTGTGCCAGAGCACCCCATGTGCGACATGAATGGGGAATATTTCTGACTCATCATTAATACCAACACCCACTTGGGAATCTGAGATGATATGACCTTATTCTAACTCTCTCTGGTGTCTCCAATGCCCACTAATTTACTAGAATTTCTAAGGTTTATACGAGCAAGTAGCAACAGAAAGGTGGGGAGCATCTACACATGGCGATATGTGCAGTTCCCAGGACCATGAATTGGCATGCACACCATATTCTGAGTCATGCAGAACACAAAAGAGCAAATACTCACAATGAGTTTCATAGACCCCATTAGCGCCTTTGATTGCCACGAGTGAGAACTTGTGACACTCTCCGTTCAACCTTAGAAACAAAACAAGAGAAGCCTCCTTTGACTCGAGTATATTTGGAAAATATTGTATATTTGGCTTGAAGAAGAGTATGATTGAGATGGTAGAATAAATTGATGATTTCACTCTTCCATGCATTCAACATTTCCATGTTATGGGATGCTCCCTGATGTTCTATGGCAGGGTTTCTCAGCCTTGGCATTTCCTCGCTCTGGGTGGGATGGGTCAGGTTGTGTTGGAGACGCTTTTGAATTCATCCTTAAAGCTAATGGGTGCAATCTATTGGCAGCAGACAGAGAATGGAAAGAGTCCAACACACATGCTGGGGTCTGATGGACCTTTTCCCTCAGCTCAGGATTCCAAGGGAAGAGACTTTGCTCACTGTCTTGGGGTCTCTATGTTAAGGGATGTGGTTCAACAGGAACTCAAAACCACAGTCTCCTTCAAGAAAAAGGTCAGAAGACTCCATTCTGTGAGCATCATCGAGACGTCTCACCATGGATTGGAGCCCAGCTCACGTGTCAGAGGTGAACTATTCAGTTCCTCAATATGGGAACAATTTTCACTTACTTGGAGTATAAGGTGATGAGTAACTTGTCGCATCCATCAATACATTCAAGGTGACGGAGATAGACTCTCATTTCTCCACCTTGTTCAATTTTCTCTACATGATTGGCTGCCATGAGAATGGTGCGCCAGTCCCCGGTGATCTGCAAAGGAAAAGTCCCCTGGGAATGGCTACTGGTTCCACTTTCTTGACTCTCATCCACACTTATTAGAACCACAGCAGCTGGTTTAGCTCCGAAGCAAAAAATCAATTCCAATCAGGAGGCAGCCATGCAAGCTCTGCTCTCCAGAGGTAGAATCCCATAGGATAAGGTCAGATTTCCACAGGGAGCATGGAATTAAGAGGCTCTGAAACAGCTAAACTACTTCAGCAAATTTATGAGATCTACTAGGTGGCACCTTAACTTTTTATTAACTTACTTATTGCAGGAGAAATGTGATAGTCACAGAAAAAGTTAGAATTCAGAAGTAGAGAAGGATCATCTCATGATTAGAGATATAGGTGGACTGAGATGCTCCTGAAATCCCATGTCAATTAAAATTGAGGTATTGGGGAGAAAGAGAGAAAGAAGGATCGAGAAAGAGATCACCCCCAAGATCCACTCTTCCAGATACCTCTGCTGGGTCAAACTGGGATGAAGCACAGATCAGAGCGAATCCGAGAGCTAGCAGAAAGGTCTTCATCTTGATGCAATCTGTCTTCCAGTCCTTCAGGAGATCAGGGTAGATGAGCAATTGAAGAGAACAAGTTTGATTCCTCTTTATATACGATTGATGGCTTGGCATGAGCAGCAATGGATTCATTGTTTTTCATCCTGAACCTTCTGTCTATTCAATGTTTCCTGGTTGGCTTGGATGGACTGTCCAGGAGTTTCTGTCATTTAATTAATGAGATTAATATTAGCAGAAGCTTAAGTTTGACCAGATAACTGACTTCCATATAGACTCATGTATGTCCCTGAGAAAGCACAGGGTAGGCTTCAATCCTCTTTGTTCAGTTCTTTTAAACACCTGAATAAAACAACACACAGGCTGTGCCCATGGGTCCTGAGGTCTGCTGAACATGCACTCAGAGCCCAGAGACTTCACGTCTAGCCAAGGGTGATTCCTGCCCTGGTCTGTGTTCCCTGCATTCACAGCCCATGATCTTGCCCAAGGTTTCCAAGTCCCCAGGCACCTGTCTGCACACGTGTCACCTGCCTGGAGCTGTCTCTGCTGACTCTCCTCCTGTAGGTTTGGTAATATCCACCTCCCTTCTCCTCCAAGGCATCTGCCTTAGGAAGAGGCATTTTCTAAAGGGAGACTTTTCTCAAAGGGACAATGTTCTTTTTCTGCTCATTAGCATTTTGTCCACCTCATAAGGAACAATGACATATGCCAGCACCTTCTGATGGTTGTTCTTTGATCATATGAGACCCTCTGCAGGCTTTGGACTCTGTAAATGATGTCTCCAAGTCTGCAAATGGGGACTTCCCTTGGTGATCTCCTTGTGCCTTGGCCCCATATCAGATGTCACCTGTCTCTTCCACATCGGTGATTAAGAACCACAGTCCTGGGAAATATGGGGGAATATTTATATAGGGACAGAAGGGACTCTCTCTCAATGTTGGTGTTCAGAACATTTCTCAAACTCAGCCCAAAACCCCAGGGGCACCACCCTGTAGCTCAAACCCATAGTGATCTGAATTATTATCTAAAACTAGGAGGATTGTAACTAAAGGGGATGCTTCCCTCATCTCTTTCAGGTGGCCATTTTCTTTACATTCTCTTAGCCTCTAGTGTGACCTTCTTTCTCTCTCTCTCTTTTTTTTTGTTTGTTTAGCAGTCTGGACATGAAGCCTGGCCTCTCAAGGGATATCTTATTAAAAAAAAATTCCCCTCATCAGTAAATTTACTCAGCTGTCTTACTGTGGTGATGCAATGCCTCATTAGAAATGTTTTTAGAGAAGTAAAAGTTTATCTGGGCTCAGTGTTTTAGAAGTTCAAACTGTGGTTGCCAATTCCATGGCTCTGGCCCAAGGGGAGCAGAACAAGATGGCGGCAGGGCCTGGAGGAGAGGAGCTCAGGACAGGCACCAGGAAGCAGAGAGAGCTCTGCTCACCAGGGACAGGATAGAAATCACAAAGACACAGCCCAGGGACCCCCTCCTCCAGCAATACCCACCTGCCTAGAGGAGCACCCATGGAGTACATTCAAGTGGATTAATCCATTTATTAATTTACAGCCTTCACATCTTATCTTTTCATCTCTGACTATTCTTGCATGATCACACACAGGAGCTTTGAAGAGACACCTCATGACTGACCACAGCACACTCACATCTGTGAAGTTGCAGCCCATCCCTTCCCCTATACTCATCCTTAACTAAAATGACCTCTTGTTTTCTTATAGATCCTGATTTTAATAGGTACAGTGAAGTAGGGATTTCTGTGCATTTAAATTCTCATTAATGGATTCAAAGACTCGTATTTGAGCATATACGATCAAATTTATTAATCAGTTGGTAATACAGGAATAGCAGGAAAGGTATTCAAGAGAAAAAACACCAATTCTTTAAGACAGAGTTTGCTCCTTCCTAGAAATGATGAAATCATAATTTTAAACAGAGAGTCTTTTGTCATCATGCAGATGATTCTGAAGTTCTTTATAATATGATGCTGCAAACATTCCTGATCTCATTAGAATCTGTCAATATTTTAAAAAAATAAGGTATCACCAAGCTAATCTCATTGGGTAGTGTTTAAATGAAAAGGAAAAATCCACTCCTGGGTAGTGGAGTGCAGGACCACTCACACACAGCTCTTCTCTCTGGACCTAGTCTCTTTATGTATGGATTCCACAGGGATCATTTTCATAGGAAAATCTAAATTTCCAAAGTCACCCTTGCTTAGAGAGTTTCTAAAGAGAATGTGCATGTGTGTAACAAATTATAAATTTTGTGCCTGAAGCAATGGTGCATGGTTGTGATCCCAGGGACTCAGAAGGCTAACGAATGGGGATCTCAAGTTCAAGGTGAGTTTCTGAATCTTGGATGAGGTGTCAGAATAAAGAATAAAATAAGATGGAGAGGTAACTCAGGGCTAGAGAGTCCCTGGGTTTAACCCCTAGATCCCCACCTCCAAAACTGTAGTCTTTGAGAAATCTCCTCTAGGGTTATTGAAGATTTTCCAAAGCAGGGTAATTTATTTACACTGGAACTCACCAATATTAAGGCTATTTCATTCTCCATGGCTTCAAAGAAAGCTCTCCCACTCTCTCCCAACTCAAGAACCCCACTCTGAAGACTATTAGAGTGCTGGTTGTTCCATGTTTTCAATACATATATTCATCTGTAACCCTGAAGGAGGGATCATTTCATTCATTCATACATATGCAATGTATCATGAGGGAAAAACTACCTAACAGAACAAATGTCAGGAAGAAAAAAACTCAAGTGTGTGCTCATCAGGCAACGTCCTTAGACATCAGGACAGTTATCTGGGAAAGAGAAGGAAAGGAAAAATCTAGATCAGTGGGGTTGCTCAATGTCTAAGGATTTGAATTTTGCAAAAGAAAGATATGAATCAAGCTCCCTGTCCTTTGGTTCATTTCAGAATACTACAGGAACACGGAAAGCGATTTTACCTGTTTCAATAACATGTCTTATGTTGTCCTTTGGAATGTTATTTTCCACCGTCAGCTCTTCAAACTTCTTTTGCACATCTTCATTCAGATTGTCTTCCTGAGCTGTTTTGCATGTGGGATAATGTGGAACAGGTTTCTGTTAGAAAGTGTCCTCTGGGTCCGAGGTAGACCAGTTGATCCCACCATCTCCATGCTCTGACTAATAGTACTTCCATTCATTTACGAGTGACATGGAAACGTGGGTGAATTTCACTCATGGAAATCATATCATCCTGTAATTCTTAGGTCTATTGAGGACATTCAAGATCCTTTAGTGTGTGAACTCAATCCTGCCTAATGTTTTTGTATTATCAGGGGCTAAGCTTTGGAAATTATTCTATACTGTGCCTTCTCCATTCAACTCTGTCTAAATTTTAGTCTACTCCCCAGGATTTTGGATCATTCATCCAATATTCAATAGCACAAGAGGGGTGGTATTGATCTCAGCTTTCCATCTAGCACATTAGCCTACTCATATCTGATAATGCAAAAGAAAAAAGAAAGAAAGAGAAATAAAGAAGAAAGAAAGAAAGAAAGAAAGAAAGAAAGAAAGAAAGAAAGAAAGAAAGAAAGAAGAAAGAAAGAAAGAAAGAAAGAAAGAAAGAAAGAAAGAAGAAAGAAAGAAAGAAAGAAAGAAAGAAAGAAGAAAGAAAGAAAGAAAGAAAGAAAGAAAGAAAGAAAGAAAGAAAGAAAGAAAGAAAGAAAGAAAGAAGGAGATAATCTCCTCATTCATTTTTAAGGCTTTGAAAGTTTTATGAGTGCCTTACAGTAGAGCATCATAGGAAATGTGTCTCTATTTCATGGAAGGCAATATCCCAGTACACCTCACTCAATGCACCCTAATGTGGGAACACATTTCTGTATTAGTACGAGTACTAGCTTTTAGTACAATCTTTATACTAGCTTTAGTTATACAAGTACATATATGCTCACACATCTCTCCTGAACGTATAATACATAAAAAAAAATATTATACAGGCTAGCGCAATAGATCAGTTGGTATACTGCTTGCCTCACAAGCACTGGGTTCAAATCCCAGATATACAAAAAAGGAAAAAGCAATCACTGTGCTGTTTTAGACTACAAATGTCACTTATACTTACCAGCAAGCACAGTCATATGGGTAACCTTGCCATCTCCATCCTCATTTACATTGTAAAATACTATGACACCATCAGAGAAGTACTCGATTTTGAAGAAATTTTGCCCTTTGTCTCTGATAGAAAAAGAAACACTACAAAACTCTAAATGATCACCTTTCTTATAACATTCTTTGGTGTGACTTGCTGGGAACACACTATTTTTTGCCCTTTGGTCCAGAATAATCTCTGTTTCACTAATGTTCCACATCCTATATTGGAATCAGGCACAGACACTGCAGAGAGAGGCCAACATTTCCATGTCCCCATCTGCACATGGTAAAGGGTCCCTGTCCTTCATTCATAGATGGTAAGTGGTTTCTTGAGAGCCATGATCCTGGTTGCAGGATCTGCAGAATTATGATAGGAAGTATTTTTCAAAATTTGTTATTTTCAATCCTTAATATAGAAGTCTGTTTTACTAGGGGGGTTGCTTTTAGCTGAAGGTCAAATTAAGTTGTATTTAGTATGAATATTTTGCTGTTATTTTCACTATTCTCATTCTTATATTTGGGGTGTCAGACTGTCAGAGGATAAATCCTTAATAGTGTGTCTATTCCACATCTTTTAATATTCAGATTGTTTGTTCAATAAAGAGCAGATGTGATCATATCTGTCAAAGTAGAAGGCTAATTTTGAAAAAAATGCTGTAACTTAACATCATTTTAAACAGCTCTCCATGCAGAGACCCCCATAAGGTATATAAACAGGGAACCCTTCTGACTCATCATTAGTACCAACATCCCCTTGGGAACCTGAGATGATATGAACCTTATTGTAACTCTCTCTGGTGACTCCAATGCTCACCAGTTCACCAGCATTTCCAAGGTTGCATGAGCAAGAAGTTTGCTAATTGTGGCCAGTGTCCGCACCCTCCGATGTGTGTGCCTAAAAAGACCATGAATCTGAACACCCCTCAAGGATTAGGTCACACTGTCCACCTTAGAGCAAATACTCACATTATGCTTCGTAAATATCATGAGGGCCTTTGGATGGTCTGACTTTAAGAACTTCTGACACTCCCCATTGGACCTTGAAAACAAACCAAGAGAAGCCCATTTTTGCTTACCTATTCTTGCAAAAATCTTCATATTTCACTTCAATAAGGATAGGAGTCAGAAAATAACTGAGATGGGAAAATCCACTGATGATGTTTCTCTTCCATGTATTGAATGTCTCCATGATATGGGATGTTTTTGGATGATTTATGGCAGGGTTTCTCATCCTCGGCAATTACCAGCTCTGGTTGGAGTGGGTTAGGTTGTGTTAGAAACTCCTGGACATTGTCCCGCTTCATAATCACTGGGCTGAACCCAAAAAATAATCTTACCTCTCACTGCCATTGAGACAGCCAGAGATCTGCAGGTCTGACCACGTAGCCAATGGGGGGGTTTGCAAGGAGACTCCCACTTCAGGATGACAAGAAAATGGTTGCACATTCCTGTGCATGTACACATACTATAGGTGCATAATATTTCTATGCATAGGCATGCATATATTATAGATGTACCTAATATGTATATTAACAATCTTAAGTCTTTAATATTACCAATATTCCACCTAAACAATCTCTATATATGCACATGATATTAATATACATACGTTTATTTTTTCCTGTCTTAATTATCAGAGCCTCACCTCTCATATAAATGCTGCTGCTCCTGTGAATTCTGAAATATAAGTTCCTCACACTCTGTCCTCTCTCTCTCTCTTCTGGGAATTCAGGATACAGTTCTTTCCAAGCAGAGACACAGACACAAACACAGAATTGAGCACAGAAGTGACCTCTGTTGTGTCAGATGTGTCCCCCGTTGTTCCATTACATTGGGAATGATTTTCACTTACTTGGAGTACAAGAGGAAGTCGATCTTGTTTCCTACATCACTACAATCTAAGTGACGGAAATGGAACCTCATCTCTCCATATTCACTAATCTTCTCTAAGTCATCAGCTCCCACGAGAATGGTGTGCCAGTCCCCGGTGACCTGCAAAGAAAAGGTCCCCTGGGAATGGCTATGGGCTCCTCTGGTTCTTCTCTCATCCACACTATTTATAACCATTGCAACTGGTTTAGCCCAGTAGAAAAACTAAATCCAGTCAACAGATCGCCATGCAAGCTCTGCTCTCCACATGTTAGAATTGTATCAGAGAAAGTCACGACTCAGATTCCCACAGAAGAATGGAATTGAGAGGCTCTGAAACTAAGAAATATCAGCAAATATATTGCAACTAGTAGATAGCATTTGGGGAGATTAATTTTTTACATTTATTTTTCATTTGGTTTTATCTTTGTCTTCACCTGCACTGGGATGAAGATAGGAATTCTGGCAATAATGGCTAAAGAAAAAATTTTGTAACATTCCAGCAGGCACTTAAAAAAAAAACAATTTTCTGAACAATTTACATTATCCTGAATAGAATTATTAAATATAATAAAAAGTAAAGGTGAAAGTAAACAAACAGATCTTTTGACCTCCTTTTGTGTTCATATATTAAAACAATCCTCAACAGCTGTTTACCCAATTTAAATTAAATCACGTGAATAAGAAAAAAATATTTGGATTCATTTACTCATGAGCACTGTTCATATATGATGTATGGACATACACACATACAAACATACAACACAAAACACAATTGTGCACACATAATGTACTACATACAACACATAATAGTAAAGGCCATGTAACTTTTTATAGGTGAAATCTCCATTGCAATGATTACAAACTCCATAGTCAAAAAATAGAACTGATCATCAAAACATTAACTTAGCACTGTATGAGCTAAAAAAACAAAATAGAACTTCATTATGTGGGAAAGGGCAATCATAAAATAGATATTGAAAAAAGCATCCTGGTTTCATTAGCCTCCAGGTGTGGGAGAACCACTCAGTTGTAAGGATAGCCAAACTAGAGTTCTGGATATGAGCTGTTATGGATTTGAGCCAAATCATCTTTTTTTAGTCTGTAGAAATCGATTTAGTTAATCTCTCTGGATTCCAAATTGGCTGCTATTCTCCCTGTGGAAAAACACAAACATACCCCTGACTCCACACAATCACCGGGTTAGGACCTTTCCATTGTCCTGTTAGAATATTCTTCCAATGTACCTTGGGCTTATGTACATTTTTTGGACACATATGCCTTTCCACAGCACTAAGCCCTGATGCATCCAAATTTAAAAAGTTTAGAGTAAAAGGGGTTATTTTAAGTTTATCTTTGGGGACTATATACCCCTTCCCAATTCCCCCTTTTGCTTTAATAAGTACATTTTAATAGTTTGATGAGCTCTTTCAAATATGCCTTGTCCCTGTGGATTGTATGTGATTCTTGTTATATGAGTATTGCCAAATGATGAGCAAAATTGTTTTAAAGAGGTAGAAGTGTAACCAAGGACATTATCTGTTTTTAATTGTTTTGGAACGCCCACAGTGGCAAAATTTTGTAAGCAATGAGCTATAACATCTTTAATTTTTTTTCTTTGGTATGAAGGGAGCCCATCAAAAATCCGGAAGAAGTATCAACTGTAACATGCAAATATTTTAATTTTCCAAATTGTGGCAAGTGTGTGATGTCCATCTGCCAAATATGGTTAGATATCAGTCCTCTAGGATTGACTCCAAGATTAACTTGTGGTAAAAAGGTCACACAATTTTGACATTGTTTTATTATTTGTCTAGCTTGTTCCTTAGTTATTTAAAATTGCTTTTGTAAAGTATTAGCAATGACATGGAACTTTTTATGAAAATTTGTAGCTTCTTCTAGTGTACAGAAAATACGTATGTCATGTGTAGTTTTATCTGTTAAATCCAAACTAAGGGCTCCAGGTAATCCTGTATGTGCCCTGATATGTCCTATAAGAATGGATCTTTTCTGTCCCAGATTAGACTTTGTATAGTGGAAAACAAAGAGAAAACAGTAGAGGAAGGGGAAATCCTACCAGCATCTTCAAGGGATAATATAGCTTTAACTATATACTGACTATTGGAAATTAAATTAAATACCAAATCTTTAAACATCACAAAAGCTTGTAATACTGAAAAAAATAAGCTCTACATTTTGAGCGGATTATCTGGGTACTAAAATGTAAAAGTTTGATCAGGTGTAACTACTGCTGCTGTACCATTATTTGACCCTTCAGTGAATATGTTAGGAACATTCAAAATAAGTGTTTTTCTTGTCATTTTTGGAAAAACTACAGGGTGTGAAGACCAAAAAGACAACAAAGGATTAGATGGTAAGTGGTTTTCAAATGAAACATTAGATTTCCTCGTGATTATTGCTCAAGTATTTAACTCATTAGCTAACTCATCCATTTGATTCATAGTATATGGAGTAATAATTTTATTGGGAGAAATTCCAAACACTCCCTTTGCTGCTTTTATTCCTTTGAGTATTAATTGTCCTACAGCCTCAGGATACCTAGTAAGAGTAGTGTTAGAAGAATAAGATAAATGTATCCATAATAATGGACCTTCTTGCCAAAATACTCCTGTAGGAATATTTTTTGTTGGTAGTACAATAAATAATAAAGGCAAACTTATGTCAGTTCTATCCAAATGCATATTTTCTATATATGTTTCAATGATTTTTAATGTCTTTCTTGCTTCAGGCATTAACATTTGGGGTGAATTTGAATCTCATGGACCTTTTAAGATATCAAACAAAGGTTCCAACTCTCCTGTTGGTATACCTAGATAAGACCTTATCCAATTTATGTCTCCTAATAATTTCTGAAAGTCGTTAAGTGATTTGAGTTGATCTACTCGAATTTGAATTTTTGGTGGACGGACCATGGTTGAGGATAAAAAAATTCCTAAATACTTAATTGGAAATTTTAATTGTACTTTATCTATTGCTATCTCTAGATTATAACTTTTTAATAATTTTGTAAGTGTGGCATAACATTCTAGCAAAGTGTTTATATCTTTGTGTGCTAACAATACATCATCCATATAGTGAAATATTTGTAGTTCAGGATTTTTATTTCTAAGTGGCTGGATTACTTTGTTAACATAAATTTGACACATAGTTGGACTGGTAGCCATCCCTTGAGGGAGTACTTTCCATTCATATCTCTGATCAGGACTTTCATTTTTCAGTGCAGGTATAGTAAATGTAAAACGTGGATTATCCTCAGGATGAATTGGAATTGAAAAATATCTTTAATATCTATAACTAAAACATACCAGGTTTTTGGCAAAGCAGACAATTGAGGAATCCCTGATTGAGCAGGTCTCATAATAACCATTTCATTATTAATGGCTCTTGATTTTACTGGGATGGATCCAAGTAAAATGATTCCAAATATTTTTTTTTTCTTCTTAATCACGTGATTTAAATGGTTTAATTTAAATTAGGTAAATAGCTGTTGAGGATTGTTTGAATATGTGAACAAAAAAGGTTGTTAACAAATCTGTTAACAGATCTGTGTGTTTACTTTCACCTTTCCTTTTTATTATATATAATAATTCTATTCAGGATAATGTAAATTGTTCAGAAAATTGTTTTCTTTTAGTGCCTGCTGGAATGTTACATATTTTTTTCTTTAGCCAGTGCCGGTGAAGACAAAGATAAAACCAATCTACAGCTCCTGCAATACCTATCACTGAACTGCTTCCAGAACTTGCCTGAACTATGTATCACTTGTATGCATTGAAAACTATCTGTTGGTGCAGTGACTTTTGGTAGCGTTGGGGTATTTTTGCTGATGGTGTCATCAGTGGTCCAATTTTTTCCAAAAGGAGCTGTGAATTGGCCTGGTTTATCCTCCTCCCTTCTGCTTGTGAAGGTTGTTCAGCTAAAATTTCGGGGCCATCAGAGGTGAGGCAAATAACCTCACCCCCAACTGGTACAAAATCCTATCCACAGGTGTGGCTGCATGCTGGATCGGTAGTCAATGACAGGGAAGATCCAATTGCAATAGTATCAACCTAAGACAGGAGGCCCTCGCCTTGAGGTCAGCTCATTCGATGACGGGTAAAGACCATATGTAGTATTCGACAACCTAAGGCTGGCATGGTCCCTAAGAAACATGCTTGTTGTTTAAACAGAGAGGGGGAGATGTTGAGAGCCACAGCCGAAGGGGCCCCAGCAATCTTCTAGCTGATTGGCTCACTGTGGCCCCAGCAAATTTTCAGCTGCCAGCTGATTGGCTCCTCTGCAGTGATGCTCATTGGGCTGTTTTCCCGCCCTTTCACACCATGGAGCAGCTATTGGGGGACTCTTTTGGCTCCACCCACACGACCCAGGCAATCAGCCTCAAGAGCAGGAAAAGTGGGGGGTTGGAAGGCACATGGGAAGCTGGTGGTGGATGTTGGGCTCTAAGGAAATTCCTGAAGAGCTCTGTGGTGTGGTGTGGGTGTTCTAAAAATAAAGTTCTTTCCTGCTTGACAAGTGGCTTGTGAATTGTGCCCAGCCAGACTGCGGCAATTCATATTTTCATCAGGAGTGCTATGAATTTTTTATTGTTGTTTGTAGGATGTCTAGTTTTGCAATATTAATTCTGCCTCCAAGAACATGGAATGTTCTTCTATGGTTTTCTTCAACTTCTATCTTCAATGTTCTGTGAATTTCCTGGTAGGGCTCTTTTAACTTGTTGTTTAGATAATATCCAAGAATATATTTTTTGAGATTATTGTGTTTGGAATGGTTTTCCAAATTTCGTTGCCTGCTGCATTAACTGTATAGGCAATCGATTGGTTTATATGTGTTGATCTTGTATCTTGCTTCTTTGATAAACTCATTTATAATCTGTAGAATAATTCTGGTGCAGGTTTTCATTTTGTGAATATGATAATATTGTCACCAATTTCCGAGAGTTGGCCTTCTCTTTTTTGTTTTCTGTATCCTTCGATTTCCTTTTCTTGTCTGATCACTTTGGCTAACGTTTCAAGGACTATATGTATTAAGATGGAGACAGAAGGCACACTTATACTGTTCCTGAAATATGAAGAAATTCTTTTACTTTTTCTCCATTTAGTACTATATTGACTTTGGGATTGTCATAAATTGCCATTATGTGGTTGATATAAGCTCCTTTAATTAATAGCAAGACTCTAAGCAAGTTAGTAATGTTCTGCCCCAAAATAAAATATAAAAAGGGCTGGTGTTGGGGAACAGTGATTTAGCTCCCCTCATTTAGTTACCTAGCATGAAAACATAAGAATAAAATGATATTAAGAAAACCTATGTCCATCCCAAAGCATTTAGAAATATGTAGCGTAATATCCCCAAATGAAACCAGCCATACCATTAAAGCTTAACTCCTCCTGACCAAGTGACTTACCCAGGAGATAGAAGATGATGTAGCTATCTTACAATCAATCAATTTCATTAAGCACTTTTGCAGAGATAAGATGATTTTCCTGGTAGAGACTGAATTGAGTTCCTGTCTGACAATTCTTAGAATAAAATCTGTCCCACAGGACCAGGGTCCTCAGTGGGTAATTAAGCCAAAATGAGGTGCTTGGTATTTGGATTATGTCCATGTTAAAAGAAAAAATGTGAACTTCCAAGGATCAACATGGATGTTGGGGAAGAGAGAGAATACCAAGTGATCCCAGGACAAGATGGTGGCCATCTGCCAATCCAGGAGGGCACCTTAGGTGGAGCCAGACCGACCCACTCACTGCAAGGACCACCATCAGATGCATTACCACGGTCTGTGATCTATGAAAAAATCACTGACTCTCACCATCACATTTGCATTTAATTAACAGCACTAGTTGATGCCTACATGAAGTTCACCACGTTTTTTTTTGGTAATGGAGAGTTTTATATTAGAATGCTCATGTCCTTCAATCCCTTCTTCATCTTCCATGGTGAGGAATGTAAGGCATAGTTAGTGGCCAGGGATGCCATGTCAAAGCCCCACACTGCTATATCACAGGGCAGAATTTATCTCCCCAGAGACGTGAGGGCTGACATATGGGTACTAATAATCTTCACCTCTGGGCAGAAGGAACTTCTCTGCATCTTCTGAGCCTTCTAGCAACGAAATTTTCTATGAGTGAAACTTCCTTTTGGATTCTCCCCATTCCTCTGAGGAACAGTCCACTTGAATAACTGAGTTGATCTTACCATTGGAGCCCTTCACGTTTCAGATTTTCTGTTGATAGGAGCCCTCTCCTTGGTCTCCTGAACTCAGAGCACCCTGCTCCTGCACATAGGTTCCAAATCCCTGGGGACTTGTCTGTAGGTGTTGGAAGCTGCCTGGCTGATCACTAGCATTTTGTCCACATATAAGGGACTCTTACTTTATTTCAGCATCTTCTGATAATGGTCCTTGATCACAGGAGACCTCTACAGTGATTAGACTTGGAAAAGGATCTGTCCAAGTCTGCAATTGGAATCTTCACTCAACACTCTTTTTCTGCCTTGACCCCATATCTGATTTCTGCTTTCTTGTGTATAATGATGACTAAGGACCACTGTCCTGGGAAATGTGATCCAGATCTCTGATCTTCCCCCACTCCAGTCTCTCTCTCTCTCTCTCTCTCTCTCTCTCTCTCTCTCTCTCTCTCCTTCTTCCCTCTCTCTCTCTCTCCCTCTCCTCTAAACTTCTCTGTCTTTCATTCATAATATATATCAACACAGGAAACAGGACAAACTCTCTCTAAACCTGATCATTGAGGGCATTTCTGAAACTCACTCCCAACCCCTGCAATACATTCATGGAGCTGAACCACAGAATAGTTGAACATTGTCTGATATTATATAAAGGAACATTTTTCAGGCCAAACAGACTCTTCACCCTCATTCATGTAAGAAGGGACATTTTATTGCAACTTGTAAGTCTATGATTTCCAACTTTCTATTCCTTTTTTTCTTTTTTAAGCACAGTCTTCATACACATTCTGGTCTCTTAAGTTTATTTGATCAAAAAAAATTTCTGTTGCATCCTAAAAGAACACTTTTAATAAGGTTTTTTGCCATTGGCCATACAAAGATTTTATGAGTAAAATTTTAGAGGAGGAGAATTTTTAGTTGTGGTGCATGGATTTAGAGGTTCAGTCCATGAATAGCTGATTTCATTGGCTCTGGCCCAATGGGAGAAAGAACAAAATGGCAGAAGGGGCTGGAGGAGAAGAGCAGCTCAGGACAGGGCATGTGGAAACAGAAAGAGCTCTGCTCACAAAGGACAGGATAGAAACCTCAAAGGGGTTTGAACATAGTGTATCCCCACATGGTCATCTGGACCTCTCCTACGTGAAGTTCTTGAAATACATGGAGGGTAGAATCCTTTCCTATAAAATTTGGTCTGAACTAATTCTGCAGGACTGGTGACTTCTATAATATATAGCCCCTGATGGCCTTACTCATTCCAAATATTTTTTGTAGAAGTTATTTTATTTATTTTTTTACTTAGTTTGGTTTCAAATGTGTGTCCCTGAGAAAGCAGAGGGTAGGCTTCAATCCTCTTTGTTCGGTTCTTTTAAACACCTGAATAAAACAACCCACAGTCTGTGCCCATGGGTCCTGAGGTCTGCTGAACATGCATTCAGAGCCCAGAGACTTCACGTCTAGCTGTGGGTGATTCCTACCCTGGTCTGTGTTTCCTGGATTCACAGCCCCTGATCTTGCTTGAGTTTTCCAAGTCCTCAGGCACCTGTCTGCACACATGTCACCTGCCTGGAGCTGTCTATGCTGAGTGTCCTCCTGTAGTTTTGTCAACACCCACCTCCCTTCTCCTCCAAGGCATCTGTCTTACAAAGGGGCAACTCCTAAAGGAAGATTCTCCTCAAAGGGACAATGTTCTTTTTTCTTCTCATTAGCATTTTGTCCACCTCCTAAGGAACAATGACATATGCCAGCACCTTCTGATGGTTGTTCTTTGATCATATGAGACCCTCTGCAGTCCTTGGACTCTGAGAATAATGTGTCCAAGTCTGCAAATGGGGACTTTCCTTGCTGATTTCTTTGTGCCCTGGCCCCATGTCAGATGTCACCTGTCTCTCCCAGGTCGATGACTAAGAACCACAGTCGTGGGAGATATGGGGAATATTTATCTAGGGACAGGAGGGACTCTTTCTCAATATTGGTGTTCAGAACATTTCTCAACCTCAGCCCAGACAACCTGGGGCACCACCCTGCAGCTCAAACACATAACGATCTGATTATTATGTGAAACTAGGAGGATTGTAACTAATAGGGATGCATGTCTTACTAGAACTACTTTTAGAGGAGGAAAAGTTTATCTGGGCTCAGTGTTTTAGAAGTTCAAACAGTGGTTGGCCAATTCCATCGCTCTGGTCCAAGGGGAGGCAGAACAAAATAGCATCAGGGCCTGAAGGAGGAGAGCAGCTCAGGACAGGGCACCAGGGAGCAGAGAGAGCTCTGCCCACCAGGGACAAAAGAGACCCTAAAGGCACAGCCCAGAGACCCTCTCCTCCAGCCACACCCACCTGCCTAGAGTCAGCACACAGTTAGTCCATTCCAGTAGATTAATCCATTTATTAGGTTACAGCATTCATATTTTATCATTTCATCTCTGACTATTCTTGCATGATCTCACACAGGAGCTTTGGAGGGACACCTCATAACTGACCACAGCACACTCACATCTGCAATGTTGCAGCCCATCCACTTTCTTATCCTCATGGGAAGTCAGCCATCACACAATCCTCCTTAACTAAAATGACCTCCTGTTTATTTATAGATCCTGCTTTTCAATAGGTACAATGAAGTAGGTATTTTTGTGCGTTTAAATCCTCATTAACGAATCCAGAGGCTCACATTTGAGTATATAACATCAAATTTATTGATCAATTAGTAATAAAGGAATAACAGGAAACATATTAAAGAGAACAGACAGCCATTCTCTAAGAAAGAGGTTGCTCCTTCTCAGAAATGATGAAATCATAATTTTTAAAGAGAGAGTCTTTTGTATTCATGCAGATGATTCCGAAGTCCTTTTGAAGATGATGTTGCAAACATTCCTGATCTCACTAGGATCTGTCAATATTTAAAAGAAAACAAAATTAAAATATCTCCAAGCTGATCTTAGTTGCATGATATTGGGTAACGTTTCAATGAAAAGGGAAAATCCACTGCTGGGTAGTGGAGTGCAGGACAACTCACACACAGCTCTTTTCTCTGGAACTTATCTGTTCATGTATGCATTACACAGGGAAAATTTTCATTGGAAATTCTACATTTCCGAAGCCACCCTTGCTTTCAGAGATTCTAAGGGGCATGTGCATGTGTGCAACAAATTAAAACATTTGTGTCTGGAACAATGGTGCATACTTATAATGCCAGTGACTTAGTTGGGTGTAGAATAAGGATCTCATGTTCAAGGTGAGTTTCTGAATCTTAGATGCTTTTTCAGAATACAGAATAAGTTGGGATAGAGATGTAACTCAGAAATAGGGAATCGCTGGGTTTGACCTCTAGTTTCCCACCTCCAAAAATTCTAAGTCTTTGAGAAATCTCCTCCAGAGTTATTGGAAATTTTCCATTACAGGGTTGTTTATTCACACTGGAATTCCCCAATGTTCAGACTATTCCCTTCTCCATGGCTTCAAAGAAATCTCCCACTCTCTCTCAACTCAAGAACCCCTCTCTGAAAACTAAAGGAGTGTTGTTTGATCCATGTTTTAAACACAAATAGTCATCTCAATGCCCTGAAGGAGGGACCATTTCACTCCTTGAAACATTTGCAAACTATCCTAAGAGGGAGAAAAATACCTAAGAAAACAAAATGTCAGAAAGTACAAACCTCAAGGGTCTGCTCATCAAGCAAGGTTCTTAGATATCAGGACAGTTATCTAGGAAAGAAAGGGGAAAAAAAATAGATCACTGGGATTGCTCAATGTTCAAGGATTTGAATTTTGGAAATGGAAGATATAAATCAAGTTCCATCTACTTGGGTTCATTTCGGAATACTACAGGAACAGGGAAAGCAACTTTACCTGTTTCAATTACATTTCTTATGTTTCGCTTTGGAATGTTCTTCTCCACCGTCAGCTCTTCAAAAATCTTACGTTTATCACCCAGAACGCCTGTGTTAGCTGTTTTGCATGTGGAATAACGCGGAAGAGGTTTCTGTTAGAAAGCGTCCTCTGGGTCCCAGGTAGACCAGTTGATCCCACCATCTTCATGCTCTGACTAATAGTACTTCCAGGTCATTCATGGGTGACATGGCAATGTGGGTAAATTCCACTTATGGAACATGATATCATTTGTTATTTTTATCACTACTGAGGACATTCAAGACTCTGAATTGTGTGAACACAGTCCAGCCTAATGTTTTTTTCATTGTCCAGAAAAAAATCCAGGGCCTGAGTTTGGGAAATATTTTATACAGTGGCTTCTCATTTCAACTGTGTACACATTCTACAGTTTGTGCCACGATACTTTGGACCATTCATCCAATATTCAAGACTAAAAGACGATGCAATTTATCTGAAATTTTCACCTAGTATATTAGCATTGTCATCCATGCTAATGCAAATAAATAAATAATAAAAGAAAAAAAAATCTCCTCATTCATTTTTGAAGGTTTGCAACTTTCAGAAGTGACATTCAGTAAGTCACTCTATGCAATGTGTCTCTATTTCCTGGAAGGCAATATTCAGTACACCTCACTCAATGGACCCTTCCCTGGGAACACATTTCTGTACTAGTCCTAGTACTAGCTTTTAGCACAAGCTTTGTACTAGCCTTAGGTACAAAAATATATATATGCTCATACTTCTCTCCTAAACTGATAACAGAAAAGAAATTACTATAGGGGCTCGGGCTGTAGTTCAGTTGGTAGAGTGCTTGCCTCCCATACACAAGGCCCTGGGTATAATCACCAGCACTACAAAAATAAAAATAAGTAAAAAATTTAAATAAAAGAAAATAAGAAATAAAAAAAAGAATTTACTATGCTGTGTCTCAGATGATAAATGCAGTTATACTTACCACCTAGCAGAGTCATATGCGTAACCTTGCCATCTCTATCCACATTTATATTATAAAATATTATGGCACCATCAGACAAGTATTCGATTGTGAAGAAATTTTGCCCTTTGTCTGTGATAGAAAAAAAAAACACTTTAAAACTCTAAATTATCACCTTTCTTTAAAAATTCGTTGGTATGACTTGCTGGCAATACACTATCATGGATGTTTTCTTCCAGAATAATCTTTGTTTCACTGAAGTTCCATGTGCTGTGTTAGAATCAGGCACAAAAGGTACAGACAAAGGCCAACAATTCCACATTCCCATCTTAATGTGGTAAAGAATCCTGACCTTGGAATCCCCTAGGCCTTCATGGATGGCAAGTGGTTTCCTGAGAGCCAAGATCCTGGTTGCAGGATCTGCAGAATCATGGTAGGTAGAGAGCTCACACTTTCTAAATCATCCCACAGAAGCCAATGTTTAAATCCTCAGCAATTTTATGACCAAATTATGCAGTCTAAGCAATATTGCCATGTATTCCACCCATGTCGAATGAATACATCACATTCAACTTGAACCTTAGAAAGAGCTGGATATCTGTAATTCTCTCCTCTCTCTCTCTCTCTCTCTCTCTCTCTCTCTCTCTCTCTCTCTCTCTGTGTCTCAATTTATATATATGCATAATTATATATATTTCATGTTTTAAAAATTTCACACTTCTTTTTTTCAATATGTATACATACATATACATAAATGTGCATATTACAATATAGTTGTACCTTATTGAATCACATTGCTGTATATTCATATTCCAATGGAAAATCAATCTTCTCTGATCAAGACTAGAATACCGCACTGGACATTTTTGTCTCCATCAAATAAAACAGGTAGACAATTGGTCCTTTAATGTTATAGGATGTGTTTTTGAAAATTTATTATGTTAAAGCAAAAATATAGAAGTCTCTTATTTTGGGGGTTATTTTAGCTGTAGTTTAAATTAGGTTGAATTTAATGTAAACATTTTGCTGTTATTTTCATTATTCTTATTCTTACTTTTGGGGTTTCAGACTGTTGGATCATAAATCCTTGATTGTGTGTCTATTACACATCTTTTTCAGGTTCTTTTTTCAATGAAAAGCAAGAGTGATCATATCTGTCAGAGAAGGAGGCTAATTTTGCAGGAACGTAGGTATTATTTAAGGTCATTTCACACAGCTCTCCATGCAGAAAACCCCATGAGCTATATAAACAGGGAACCCTTCTAACTCACCATTGATACCAACATCCCACATGGGAACCTGAGGTGATATGGTCTTTATTCTAACTCTCTCTGGTGACTCCAGTGCTCATCAGTTCACCAGCATTTCCAAGGTGGCATGAGCAAGGTGAAGATAGCTAAAGGTGGCCAGTGTCCAGATCCCCTGATATGTGTGCCCACCAAGACCAGGAATCAGAACAGCCCTCAAGGTTTGCGTTACACAGTCCACATTAGAGCAAACACTCACACTTGGCTTCAAAAACATTTTGAGGTCCTTTTGTGGACTCCACTGAGTAATTCTGACACTCCCCGTTGGACCTTAAAAACAAACCAAGAGAAAGTCCATTTGCCCTCATCTATTCTTGCAAAAATCTTTGTATTGGGCTTGAAGAAGACCCAATATGAATATCTAACATTCAACTCAACTTGAACTTCATCAATAATTATGTTAACAGGAGGTATTTGGGTGCCATATTGTCATTTCCAATTTGTTTTTTGGAGGGAGCTGAGATCAGCAGGGTAAGAGAATCATGTTTGAAAACTTCAATGACCAATTGGTGTTGAAACTCATTGTCTGAATCATAAACAGACTCTGTTTCCTTTGAACGAGTTCTAATTTTTATTTTCTTCTGGTCTTGATTGAAAAATATTTAAGTCTTTCAAGATGTAATTGTCATATTTGTGTTTTGATTTCAAGGAATATCATAGTTATGTATTTATACACACTTTGTCATTGAATTAACCATTGAGTCATTCTTATGGGCAATGAAATAAGTTTGAACCATGAAGATGAGGCATTCTATATACACCTATATATATTACATTTACATTTTATAGAGATATTGAATTTTTGTCGCACTATCCCAATAACCAAATAATCATGATCATTCCACAAATATTAACTTCCAAGTCAAATATATATATAATTTTTGTCATAGAAAATATGGCTGAAAAATAATGATTGACATGGATCAATGTGTAGATCCAGCTCTTTTGAATTCATCCTTAAAGCTAATGGGTGCAATCTATTGTCAATAGACAGAGAATGGAAAGAGTCCAACACACATGCTGGGGTCTGATGGACCTTTGCAGTCAGCTTGGGATTCCAGGGGAAGAATGTTTGCTCACTGTCTCGGGGTCTCTATGTTATGGCATGTGGTTCAACAACATCTCAAAACCCCAATCTATTTTAAGAAAATACCAATAGAGGGGAATGTCTAGGGTGCTCCTGTTGATGTCCTGCTTCCTCACAAGCAAGAACACAGATCCATGAAGATAGGTCAAAAGACTGCATTCTGTGAGCATCATCAAGACGACTCACCATGGAATGGAGCCCAGCCCACGTGTCAGAAGTGAACTATTCAGTTGCTTCAAATGGGGGCAGTTTTTTCACTTACTTGACATAGAAGTTGGCGACTAACTTCTCACATTCATCAATACATTCAAGGTGACGGAGTTGGACTCTCAGATCTCCTTCATCACTAATTTTCTCTACATTATCAGCTGCTAAGTAAACGGTGCGCCAGTCCCCTGTGATCTGCAAAGAAAAGGTCCCCTGGGAATGGCTGCTGACTCATCCTCCTCATCTCTCATCCACACCTATTAGAACCATTTCAGGTGGTTTAGCTGAGAAGCAAACTACAAACCCAGTCAGGAGGTAGCCACGAAAGCTCTGCTCTCCAAAGGAAGAATCCCATCAGATAAGGTCACATTCCCACAGGGAGCATGGAATTGAGAGGCTCTGAAACAGCTGGACAACCTCACCAAATGCATGGGACCTAGTAGGTGACACTGTGTCACCTTATGGTACCTTCAGTTTTATTAACTTCCTTACTTCAGGAGAAATGGGATAGTCAGAGAAAGAATCGGAATACAGAAGTAGAGAAGGATCATCTCATGATTGTAGATGGATGTGGAATGAGATGCTCCTGAAATCCCATGTCACTTAAAATTGAGAAATTTGGGGAGAAATAGAGAAAGAAGGAGCCAGGAAGAGAACACCCCCAAGATCAGCCCATCCAGGTACCTCTTCCGGATCAAACTGGGATGAAGCAGCACAGATCAGAGTGAATCCGAGAGCGAGCAGAAAGGTCCTCATCTTGATGAGATCTGTCTTTTTGTCCTTCAGGGGCTCAGGGGAGGTTAGTGAGTGGACAGAATGAGTGTGATGCCTCTTTATATAGTGTTGACGGCTTGGCATGAGCAGCAATGGATCCATTGTTTTTCATCCCGAACCTTCTGTTTGCTCAGTGCTTCCTGGTTGGCTGGGATGGACTGTCCAGAACCTTCTGTTATTTAAATAATGAGATTAATATTAGCAAAATCTTAAGTTCGACCAGATCATTGACCTCTATATAACACTCATGCACAAAGCCTGTCATGGACTCCAAGGACAGTAATGTGTATTTCCTCTTTGATTCCCATGGCTGTCATGGAAGATCAAGGACAAAATGTCTATTCAGGCTCCTGCATCACTTCTTTAATATTTGGGTCGAATGCTTAAAGTTACTTCTAAAATCAAAGATAATACCCTGTGGTCTTACCAATAGGATTACTGTACCTCTACCTCAAGTGCAAGGTAACAAGGCATCTCTCACACAGGTCCATGTTTAAATTTAAGAAGATATTACCAAAAAATTATTAACAATAATAATTCATTTATATATATATATGTTTTTTTTTCAACTGAGATGCATGTTCCGTCAAGTTATCCAGTTGAATTCCCCTTTGGTCAACCACCACATAGATCAACCACAGCCAATCACACTGAGAGAATCAGGGCACTTGCTATAGGATCTACACCAACGGTACCTGTGAGGATACTGTAGGTTGGATATTTGACCCTGGTTTTCTTGGAAGTTTGGAAGTGTCTTGTCTATTTCCCACATTTTTGAATTAACTTGATGTGAGTTTTGTGCAGGTTGAGGGACAGGAAAAATTTTATTTTTCTACAAATTGCTATCCAGTTTCCCTCCTGACATTTGTTAAAAAGTCTGACTTCCCTGAGAATGTATTTCGGTCAAATGTCAGACATCAGATGCCTAGACTCATGTGACTTTGTCTCAGTGTCCTCTGTTCTATTTCTTAGGTCTTCATCCTCATGTTGGGGGAATTACCAGGTTCTTTTTGCTACACTGCTGTGTAGTATATTTTCATATCAGGTATTTCTTGGCCTCCTGCTTTGAAATCTTATGATTTCATTTCTTGCTCTGGGTCTCTTATTCTTCCAAATGCATTTAAAACATTTTATTTCTAATTCTGTGATCAACGTCTTTTTTATTTTCATGGGGACTGCTCTGAATCTGTACATTGCTTTTAGTAGAATGCACATGTTTACGATATTAACTCTGCCTATTCAAGAACATGAGTGGTCCTTCAATTGTCTATGGATTTCTTCAATTTCTTTCCCAGTTTTCACTGCATTTCATTGTACAGCTCTTCTACCTACTTGCATAGATAATTATCAACTATTTAATTTTTTTGAGATTATTGTGGATGGAAAGGTTTCACAAAATTCTTTGCCTGTTGAATTGCTGTGGCATCTATTAGTTTATACATGTTGAATTTGTATCTTTTTTCTTTGCTAAACACATTTATAAGCTCTACAAGGCTTCTGATGGTGTTTTTGCATCTTCTAAATATGATTATACCATCAGCAATCAGAGATATTTGGACTTCTTTTTTTCCTATTTATATCTTTTGATTTACTTTTCTTGCCTGATCACAGTAGCTCATGTTTCAAGGACTATATCAAATAGGATTAGTGAAAGTAAAAGTCTTTTGTGGTGTATAAATTACAGAAAAAGTCTTTCAGTTTTTTCCTCCATTTAGTATAATAGTTACCTTGGGTTTGTAATAAATGCCCTTTATGTCATGGACGTAGGTTACTTTGATTAGTAGTAAGACTCTAAGCATGTTAGTGAGACTGTGTCTCAAAATCAAATATAAAATGTACTAATAATGTGCCTCAGTGGTTAAACTCCTCTTGTTTTGATCCCTGGAAACAAAAAATTTCATGAAAATCAAAACATTGGAAAAACCTGTGTCCATCCAAAGAAAAGAAAAACATGTAGCCCAATATTACTCAAGGGAAACCAGCCATACAATGGAAAGTTAACTACTCCTGGCCCAGTGAGTTACCCAAGAGATAAAAGATGATGTAGCTCTCTGATAGTCAATCAATGTAATGAAGCCCTTTATTAGAGAGAAGGTGGAGTTTCCGACATGGGCTGAATTGAGTTCCTTGCAGGACAATTCCTATGTTGAAATCTGTCCCACAGGACCAGTGTCCCCAATAAATAACTTATCCATACTGAGGCACTTGGGGTGTGTACTAACTCAGTATGGATCATGTCCCTATAAAAAGAGGAAATGTTAACTTCCAAGGAGCAGCATGGATGGTGGAGAAGAGAGAGAGCCATGTGAGCCCAGGACAAGATGGCGGCCATGTGCCAGCCCATGCGGGAGCTGCAGAGGAGCCAGGCCTGCCCACTCACTGGAACGGTCACAGATGGACACCTTCCCATCATCTGTGATCTATGAAAAGATCACTGACTCACATTATTATGTTTTCATGGCATTCATAAAATCAGTAGGCACCCACTTGATGTTCAACTTAAGTTTCTTTGTGGTGACTGAGGGTTTTTAAATTAAAACACTCATGTCCTTCCAACCCTTCATCTTTACCTACTGTGAAGACTGTGTGGGATGAGTTAGTGGCTGGGGTTACCATGCAGAGCCCCACCCTGCTGGCTTATAGGGCAGGTGTGTCTTCCCACAGCCCTGAGGGCTGACCTCTGAGTGGGCACCTCTGGGACCAATGACCTTCACCTCTGGGCAAAGCTCTCCTCTGCCTGCTCTCAGCCCTCCACCACCCAAGTCTCCTAAGAGTTCCCATTTCCTGTGGCTTTTCCCATCCCCCTGTTGTGCTGCCCTGGGGCTGACTCATATGACCCTAACCTTGGAGCCCTTGAGGTTTCAATTCCTGACTTGTTTATTCACTTTTTATCAATGTAGGGACGTTTTCAGCCAACAGGGACCCACTTTTTGAAGAACAATGTTGCTGCATAGTCTTTGGTCTATTTCAGCACTTTGAATTTGTCTCACTATTATTTTATGATCTCTGGATTTGCCCTCTCTCTTTCTCTCAAAAAAAATATATATATGATCTACACTTATTATATATTTATTTATTCATTCCTTTATATGTATATATTTATGTATGTAAATATAAATAAACATGTACATATATCTATGCATGTATGTATATTCTGTCTTTTGTTGTTGTGTTTTGTTTTTATAGGACTGTGGATTGAGCACAGGATGTCCCAGAACTGGACTACATCCCCAAATAATTGATTTTATTTCTTTAATTTAGAAAATGGGTCTTGCTATATTCCTGGGGTTAGAACTTGTGATCCTTCTGCCTCAGTCTGTGATTACCTGGAATTACAGTCCTGCACCATCCCAAGACTGAGTTGTGATAAATTGGAGGACACACAGGGAATTGATCATTTTATATGGTGTGGTCACCTTTCTGCTGCTTGCAAGACTATTCTGACACTTTAGATCTTTCCACATTTAAACATAGTGCACCTGCACAGGGTCATCAGGACTTCTCTGGCATGGAGTTCTTGAAATACTTGAAATGTAGAAAAAATTTTTCTAGAATATTTTGTCTGAAATAATTCTGCAGGACTGTTGGCCTCTATGATGTGTAGCCAATAAAGTTCCTCATCCATTCCAAAATATTCTTGTAAAAATTATTATATTTTTAATTACTATAGTTGCAAATGTGTGTCCCTGAGAAAGCAGAGGGTAGACTTCCTGATCTTGCCTGAAATTTCCAAGTCCCCAGGCACCTGTATGTACACGTGTCACCTGCCTGGTTCTGTCTCTACTGACTCTCCTCCTGTAGGTTTGTCAACACCCACCTCCCTTCTCCTCCTACGAATCTGCCTTAGGAAGGGGCATTTCCTAAAGGGAGACTTTTCTCAAAGGGACAATGTTCCTTTTCTGCTCATTAGCATTTTGTCCACCTCCTAAGGGACAATGACATATGCCAGCACCTTCTGATGGTTGTTCTTTGATCATATGAGACCCTCTGCAATCCTTGGACTCTGTGAATGATGTGTCCAAGTCTGCAAATGGGGACTTTCCTTGGTGATCTCCTTGTGCCCTGGCCCCATGTCAGATGTCACCTGTCTCTCCCACATTGATGACTAAGAACCACAGTCCTGGGAAATATGGGGAATATTTATCTTGGGACAGAAGGAACTCTCTCTCAATGTTGGTGTTCAGAACATTTCTCAACCTCAGCCCAAACACCCAGGGGCACCACCCTACAGCTCAAACACATAATGATCTGATTATTATCTGACACTAGGAGGATTGTAACTAATGGGGATCCTTCCCTCATCCCTGTCAGGTGGGCATCTTTTGACATTCTCTCAGTCTCTAGTGTGACCTTCTTTCTCTCTCTCTCTTTTTTTTTTAGCAGTCTGGACATGAATCTTGGCCTCTCATGAGATATCTGATTTAAAAAAATTCACTGTATCAGTAAATTTACTCAGCTGTCTTACTGTGGTGATGCAATGTCTTACTAGAACTACTTTTAGAAGAGGAAAAGTTTATCTGGGCTCAGCGTTTTAGAAGTTCAAACTGTGGCTGGCCAATTCCATGGCTCTGGCCCAAGGGGAGGGAGAACAAAATGGCAGAAGGGCCTGGAGGAGGACAGCTGCTCAGGATAGGGCACCAGGGAGCAGAGAGACCTCATTATACCAGGGACAGGTGAGCAGGTGGAATCCCTCCTCCAGCAATACCCACCTGCCTAGGTCACCAACCAGTGAGTGCATTCAAGTGGATTAATCCATTTATTAGTTTACAGCTTTGTCATTTTATCATTTCATCTCTGACTATTTTTGCATGATCACTCACAGGATCTTTGGAGGGATACCTCATGACTGATCAGAGCATACTCACATCTGTGATGTTGCAGCCCATCCCTTACCCTATCCTAACCCTTAACTAAAATGACCTCCTGATTTCTTATACATTCTGATTTTTAATAGGTACAGTGAAGTAGGCATTTCTTTGCATTTAAATCCTCATTAACGTATTCAAAGACTCATATTTGAGAAAATAAAATCGAATTTGTTAATCAATTAGCTATACAGGAATAGCAGGAAAGATATTCAAGAGAACAGACAGCAATTCTCTTAAGTTAGAGTTTGCTCCTTTTCAGAAATGATGAAATCATAATTTTAAACAGAGAGTCTTTTGTCGTCATGTGGATGATTCTGAAGTCCTTTAGAAGATGATGTTGCAAACATATCTAATGTCATTAGGATCTGTAAATATTTTTTAAAAAATTAAAGTATCACCAACCTGATCTCAGTTGCATGATATTGGGTGGTGTTTGAATGAAAAGGAAAGATCCACTTTTGGGTAGTGGAGTGCAGGACCGCTCACACACAGCTCTTCTCTCTGGACCTTGTCTGTTCATGTATGGTTTCCACAGGGATCATTTTCATAAGAAAATCTACATTACCAAGGTCACCCTTGCTTTGAGACATTCTAAAGGGCATGTGCATGTGTGAACAAATTATAAATTTTGTGCCTGAAGCAATGGTGCATGGTTTTAATCTCAAGGACTCAGCAGACTAATGGGTGGGGATCTCCAGTTCAAGTTGAGTTTCTGAATCTTGGATGAGGTGTCAGAATAGAGTAAGATGGGATGGAGAGGTAACTCAGGGCTAGAGAGTCCCTGGGTTTAACCCGTAGATCCTCACATACAAAACTGTAGTTTTCAGAATTTTTCTCTAGGGTTATAGAAGATTTTCCAAGCAGGGTAGTTTATTTCCACTGGAACTCACCAATGTTAAGTTTATTCCATTCTCCTTGGCTTCACATAATGTTCTCCCACTCTCTTCCAACTCAAGAACCCCACTCTGAAAACTAATAGAGTGGTGTTTGTTCCATGTTTTCAACACATATACTCATCTGTAACCCTGAAGGAGGGAACATTTCATTCATTCATACATATGCCAAGTGTCATAAGGGGAAAAATACTTAACAGAACAAATGTCAGGAAGTATAAACCTCAAGTGTCTGCTCATCAGGCAAGGTCCTTAGACATCAGGACAGTTATCTGGAAAAGAGAAGAAAAAAAAATCTAGATCAGTGGGGTTGCTCAATATCTAAGGATTTAAATTTTGCAAACGAAAAATATGAATCAAGCTCCCTGTCCTTTGGTTCATTTCAGAATACTACAGAAACAGGGAAAGCGACTTTACCTGTTTCAATAACATGTCTTATGTTTTCCTTTGGAAGGTCATTTTCCACAGTGAGCTCTTCAAACTTCTTTTGCACATCTTCACTCAAATTGTCTTCCTGAGCTGTTTTGCTTGTGGGATAATGTGGAACAGGTTTCTGATAGAAAGCATCCTCTGGGTCCGAGGTAGACCAGTTGATCCCACCATCTCCATGCTCTGACTAATACTACTTCCAGTAATTTATGAATGACATGGGAACGTGGGTAAATTCCACTTATGGAAATCATATCATCCTGTAATTCTTAGGACTACTGAGGATATTCAAGATCCTTTATTGTGTGAACTCAATATTGCCTAATGTTTTTGTATTATCAGGGGCTTGGCTTTGGAAATTATTCTATACTGTGCCTTCTCCTATCAACTCTGTCTACATTCTAGAGTCTATGACCCAGAATTCTGGATCATTCATCCAATATCCAATAGAACAAGAGTAGTGGTGTAAATCTGAGCTTTCCAACTAGCACATTAGCATACTCATCTCTGCTAATGCAAAAAAAAAGTAAAAGAAAGAGAGAGAGAGAGAGAGAGAGAGAGAGAGAGAGAGAGAGAGAGAGAATGAATCTCTTCATTTATTTTAAGGGTTTGAACGTTTTAGAAGTGCCTTTCAGTAGGGCATCATATAAAATGTGGCTCTATTTCTTGGAAGGCAATGTCTCAGTACACCTCATTCAATGGACCCTAAAGTGGGAATACATTTCTGTACTATTACTAGTGCTAGATTTTTTTTACAATCTTTATACTAGCTTTAGTTCTAAAAGAACATATATGCTCATACTTCTCTCCTGAACTTATAATACAGAAAAAAAATATTATAGGGGCTGGGGCAATAGCTCAGTTGGTAGACTGCTTGCCTCCCAAGGCCCTGGGTTCAAATCCCAGCTATACAAAAAAAATCACTATGCTGTGTTTCAGATGATAAATATCATTTATACTTACCAGCAAGCATAGTCATATGGGTAACCTTGCCTTCTCCATCCACATTTATATTATAAAATACTATGACATTATCAGACAAGAACTCACTTTTGAAGAAATTTTGCTCTTTGTCTGTGATAGAAAAAGAAACACTTGAAAACTCTAAATTATCTCCTTTCTTAAAAAATTATTTGGTGTGACTTGCTGGAACACACTATTGTGAACACTTTGGTCCAGAATAATCTCTAACGTTCCACATCCTATGTTGGAATCAGGCACAGATGCTGCAGAGTGAGGCCAATAATTCCATGTTCCCATCTGAACATGGTAAAGGCTCCCTGTCCTTTAAATCACCTAGTCATTCAGGGATGTCAAGTATATTCCTGAGAGACAAGATGCTGGTCGCAGGATCTGTAGAATCCTGGTAGGAAGTATTTTTCAAAATTGGTTAATTTCAAGCCTAAATAAAAAAGTCTGCATTATTTTAGGGGGTTGCTTTTAGCTGAAATTCAAATTAGGTTGAAATTACTATAAACATTTTGCTGTTATTTTCACTATTCTCATTCTTACATTTGGGATTTCAGACTGTCAGAGCATAAATCCTTAATACTGAGTCTATTCCACATCTTTTAATATTCAGATAGTTTGTTCAAATAAAAGCAGGTATGATCATATCTGGTAGAGAATAAGGCTAATTTTGAAAAAAATATGTTGTAACTTAAGGTCATTTTAAACAGCTCTCCATGCAGAGACCCCCATGAGCTATATGAACAGGGAACCCTTCTGACTCATCATTAGTACCAACATCCCACTTGGGAACCTGAGATAATATGGACATTATTCTAACTCTCTCTGGTGACTTCAATGCTCACCAGTTCACCAGCATTTCCAAGGTTGCATGAGCAAGGAGAAGTTTGCTAATGGTGTCCAGTGTCCAGACCCCCCAATGTGTGTGCCCACCAAGGACATGAATCTGAACACCCCTCAGGGATTGGGTCATGCAGTCCACCTTAGAGCAAATACTCGCACTCATCTTTGTAAATATCATGAGAGCCTTTGGAAGATCTGACTAAGAATTTCTGAAACTCCCCATTGGACCTTGAAAACGAACCAAGAGAAGCCCATCTTACTCATCTATTCTTGCAAAAATATTTATATTTCACTTGCTTAAGAAAATGAATGAGAAAGTAAATGAGATGGCAAAATCAATTGATGATTTCACTCTTCCATGCATTTCATGACTCCATGATCTGGGACATTTCTGGGTGATCTATGGCAGGGTTTCTCAACCTTGGTAATTACCAGCTCTGGATGGCATGGTTCAGGTTGTGTTGGAGACTCCAGAACATTGTCCAGCTGTATAATCACTGCCCTGAAACCACCACATAACCTGAGCTCTCATTGCTATTAGGACAGCCAAAGAGATCTGCAGGTCTGACCATGTAGCCAGTGGAGGGTTTGCAAGGAGACTCCCATTTCAAGATGACAAGAAAATATATGCACATGACTAAGCATGCATATAATATAGGTACATAATATTAGTATATCTATTCATGCATGCATAATAGATGCACATAATATGTATATAATATTTCTATGCATATACAAACTTACATAATAGATGCCCATAATATTATATAAACAATGTTAAACCCTTAATGTTACCAACATATAATATTCCCCCTCATCAATCTATATATATACACATGACATTAATATACACACTTTTATTTTTTCCTGTCTTAATTATCAGAGCCCCAACCCTCATATAAATGCTGCTGCTCTAGTTAATTCTGAAATATGAATTCCTCACATTCTGTACTCTCTATCTTCTGGGAATTCTGGACACAGTTGTTTCCAAGCAGGGACACAGACACAAACCCAGAATTGAGTGCAGAAGTGATGTCTGTTGTGTCAGAGGTGATCCCCGTTGTTCTATTACATTGGGGCGATATTCACTTTCTTGGAGTACAAGAGGAAGTCGATCTTGTTGCCTCCATCACTACTATCTAAGTGACGGAAATGGAACCTCATCTCTCCATATTCACTAATCTTCTCTAAGTCATCAGCTCCCACGAGAATGGTGTGCTAGTCCCAGGTGACCTGCAAAGGAAAGATCCCCTGGGAATGGCTACTGGCTTCTCTTGTTCTTCTCACGTCCACACTTATTATAACCATTGCAGCTGGTTTAGCTCAGAAGAAAAATTAAATCTAATCATGAATGAAAGAACCATCAAGGCTTGCCATCGGAGAAAATGCCCATTTATTAAGGAAGAGCTCTGCATATTTATAGAGCCAGATGTGGTTGACAGTTGTCATGGAGTGCTTTTTGATTGGAGGGTAAGGATCAGGTGAGCCAGCAGGGTTAGTCTGATTGGTGGGTAAAGATCAGGTGAGCCAACAGGGCTCACCATTGGACGGCAGGATCATGTGAGCCAGCAGGGCTCAACATTGAACAGCTCTTTTTGGGGATTGGGGAAGTTAATCTTTGGAGCCAGGGCGACTCCCAACAATGAGGTCACCATGCAAGCCCGGCTCTCCACAAGGTAGAATTGTATCAGATAAAGTCTTGAATTGAATTGAGAGGCTTTGAAGGAACTAAAAGTTATCAGGAAATATATGGTAAGTAGTAGATAGTACTTTGACAGATTAAGTTTTTTGACATTTATTTACTTAAAGAGGAATGTGATAGTCATAGAAAGAGATGGATTACATGAATAGGGAAGGTTAATATCATGGATATAGATGTTTGTGGACTGAGATGCTCATAAAATCACATGTCACATAAATTAAGAAATGTGGGAAGAGAGACAAAGAAGGAGAGAGAGAGAGAGAGAAACAGAGAGAGAGAGAGAGAGAGAGAGAGAGAGAGAGAGAGAGAGAGAGTGAAAGAGAGATCACCCCGAGACAGCCCATCCAGGTACCTCTGCTGGGTCAATCTGGGATGAAGCACAGATCAGGCTTAATCCGAGAGCCAGAAGAAATATTTTCATCTTGATGAGATCTGTCTTCCCCTCTGCAGAATCTCAGGGGAGGTGGGTACTGGACAGAACGAGTTGGATGCCCCTTTATATAGCATTGGTGACTTGACATGACAGGCAATGAATCCATTGTTTTCATCCTGAGATCTTCTGTCTGCTCAGTGTTTCCTGGTTGGCAGGGATGAGCTCTCTAAGAACTCCTGTTCTTTACATAATTCTATGAATATAGAAAAAGCTTTAGTTTGGCCAAATAATTGACCTCTATGTAGGGCTCTTCAACAAAGCCTGTCAATGATTCCAAGGATAGTAATGTTTATTTCCTCTTTGATCCCCATGGCTGAAGGGAAGATAAAGAACCAAACATCTATTCAAGATCCTGTAGCACTTCTCTAACATTTTAGTTGAATGGTCATAAATACTTCTAAAATCAAAGATGGTACCCTGTGGCCTAATCAAATTAGATTATGGTACCTCTACCTTAAATGCAAGCTAACAAGGAATCTCTCAAGAAGTACAAGTTTAACTTTAGAAGATATTACCAAAAAAATCATAATAATCATACAAATGCTAGCCTCTTGCCAATGTATGATTTTGTTTTGTTTTGTTGTATTTAGGTCCATTCTTTTTAAAGTGATCTAGTTGAATTATCTCTGGGTCAACAACCACATTAGATCAACCACAGCCAATCACTCTGAAAGTATTAGAACACTTGCAATAGGATCTACACCAAGGGCAATTGTGAGGATCCTGTCAACAGATAAAATACACCTGCCCATTGGATTTATGACCTGGGATTTCTTCTGAAAGTTTTTTAGTCTTTTGTCTAATTCCTACATATTTGAACAATTTTGATACAGGTTTTGTTCAGGGTGATAAATACAGGTCCTATTCTGTTTTTCTACCAATAGCTATCCAGTTCACCTGCGCCATTTTGTAAAGCATCTCTCATCCCCCAGAATATATTTTTGGCAACGTGTCAAACATCAGATAGCTATACTCATAGGAATTTGTCTCAGAGTCCTCTATTCTATTTTTGGTCTTCATGCCCATATTGGTGGAATTTCCATGTTGTGTTTTCTCTACAGCTCTGTAGTGTCCTTTACACATCAGGTATTCTGGTGTCTTCTGCTTTGAAAGTCTTGCTTACCATTTCTTTCCCTGCTCAGGTTCTCTGATTCTTACAAATGAATTTAAAAATATTTTTTTCCAGTTTAGTAAAAATATCATTCATATTTTCATGGGGAGTGCTATGAATTTATTTATTGCTCTTGGAAGGATGTCTAGTTTTACAATATTAATTCACCCTATCCAAGAACATGGAATTTTCTTCTTATATGATTTTCTTCAATTTGTTTCTTCAATGTTTTGTGAATTTTCTTGTAGGGCTCTTTTAACTTTTTGCTTAGATAATTTCCAAGAATATATTTTTTTTAGATTATTGTCAGATGTCACCTGTCTCTTCCACATCGGTGACTAAGAACCACAGTCCTGGGAAATATGGGGAATATTTATCTAGGAACAGGAAAGACTCTCTCTCCATATTAGTGTTTGGAACATTTCTCAACCTCAGCCCAAACACCCAGAGGCACCACCCTGCGGCTCAAACACATAATGATCCCATTATTATCTGACACTAGGAGAATTGTAACTAATGGGAATCCTTCCCCCATCCTTGTCAGGTGGGCATTTTCTTTACAATCTCTTAGTCTCTAATGTGACCTTCTTTCTCTTTTTTTGTTTAGCAGTCTGGACATGAAGGGTGGCCTCTCATGGGATATCTGATTTTAAAAAAAATCCCCTCATCAGTAAATTGACTCAGCTGTCTTACTGTGGTGATGCAATGCCTCATTAGAAATGTTTTTAGAAAAGTAAAAGTTTATCTGGGCTCAGTGTTTTAGAAGTTAAAACTGTGGTTGCCAAATTCATGGTTCTGGCCCAAGGGAGGCAGAACAAAATGGCGGAAGGGCCTAGAGGAGTAAAACAGCTCAGGAAAGGCACCAGGAAGCAGAGAGAGCTCTGCTCACCAGGGACAGGATAGAAACCCTAGAGACACAGCCCAGGGACCCCCTCCTCCAGCCACACCCCACCTGCCTAAAGGAGCACCCAGGAAGTCCATTCAAGTGGATTAATCCATTTATTAGTTTACAGCATTCACATTTTATCTTTTCATCTCTGACTATTCTTGCATGATCACACACAGGAGCTTTGAAGGAACACCTCATGACTGACCACAGCACACTCACATCTGTGATGTTGCAGCCAATCCCTTCCCCTATCCTCATCCTTAACTAAAATGACCTCCTGTTTTTTTATAGATCCTGATTTTTAATATGTACAGTGAAGTAGGTATTTCTGTGCATTTAAATCCTAATTAGTGGATTCAAAGACTCATATTTGAGAACATGTGATCAAATTTATTAATCAATTAGATATACAGGAATAGCAGGAAACACATTCAAGAGAGCAAACACAATTCTCTAAGACAGAGTTTGCTCCTTCCTAGAAATAATGAAATCAAAATTTTAAACAGAGAATCTTTTGTCATCATGCAGATGATTCTGAAGTCTTTTATAACATGATGCTGCAAACATTCCTGATCTCATTAGGATCTGTCAATATTTAAAAAAATAAAGTATCACCAAGCTGATCTCATTGGGTAGTGTTTGACTGAAAAGGGAAAATCCACTCCTGGGTAGTGGAGTACAGGAGCGCTCACACACAGCTCTTCTCTCTGGACCTTGTCTCTTCATGTATGGATTCCACAGGGATCATTTTCATAGGAAAATCTACATTTCCAAGGTCACTCTTGCTTAGATACTTTCTAAAGAGAATGTGCATGTGTGTAACAAATTATAAATTTTGTGCCTGAAGCAATGGTGCATGGTTGTGATCCCAGCGACTCAGAAGTCTAATGAATGGGGATCTCAAGTTCAAAGTGAGTTTCTGAATCTTGGATGAGGTGTCAGAATAAAGAATAAAATGGGAAGCAGATGTAACTCCATATTTTTTTCTTCTTAATCACTTGATTTAAATGGTTTAATTTAAATTGGGTAAACAGCTGTTGAGGATTGTTTTAATATTTGAACAAAAAAGGAGGTTAACAGATCTGTGTGTTTACTTTCACCTTTCCTTTTTATGTATATAATAATTCTATTCAGGATAATGTAAATTGTTCAGAAAAATGTTTTCTTTAAGTGCCTGCTGGAATGTTACATAATTTTTTCTTTAGCCATTATTGCCAGAATTCCTATCTTCATCCCAGTGCCGGTGAAGACAAAGATAAAACCAATCTACAGCTCCCGCAATACCTATCACTGAACTGCTTCCAGAACTTGCCTGGACTATATATCACTTGTATGCATTGAAAACTATCTGTTGGTGCAGCGACTTTTGGTAGCATTGGGGTATTTTTGCTGATGGTGTCATCAGTGGTCCAATTTTTTCCAAAAGGAGCTGTGAATTGGCCTGGTATATCCTCCTCCCTTCTGCTTGTGACGGTTGTTCAGCTAAAAATTCGGGGCCATCAGAGGTGAGGCAAAGAACCTCACCCCCAACTGGTACAAAAGCCTATCCACAGGTGTGGCTGCATGCTGGACAGGTAGTCAATGACAGGGAAGATCCCATTGCAATGGTATCAATCTAAGACAGGAGGCTGACGCCTTGAGGTCAGCTCATTCGATGACGGGTAAAGACCATATGTAGTATTGGACAACCTAAGGTTGGCATGGTACCTAAGAAACATGCTTGTTGTTTAAACAGAGAGAGGGAGATGTTGAGAGCCACAGCCAAAGGGGCCCCAGCAGTCTTCCAACTGATTGGCTCACTGTGGCCCCAGCAAATTTTCAGCTGCCAGCTGATTGGCTCCTCTGCGGTGATGCTCATCGGGCTGTTTTCCAGCCCTTTCACACCATGGAGCAGCTATTGGTGGACTCTTTTGGCTCCACCCACATGACCCAGCCAATCGGCCTCAAGAGCAGGAGGAGTGGGGCGTTGGGAGGCTCATGGGAAGCTGGTGGTGGATGTTGGGATCTGAGGAAATTCCTAAAGAGCTCCGTGGTGTGGTGTGTGTGTCCTAAAAATAAAGTTCTTTCCTGCTTGACAAGTGGCTTGTGAATTGTGCCCAGCCAGACTGTGGCAATTCATATTTTCATCAGGAGTGCTATGAATTTTTTTATTGTTGTTTGTAGGATGTCTAGTTTTGCAATATTAATTCTGCCTCCAAGAACATGGAATGTTCTTCTATGGTTTTCTTCAATTTCTATCTTCAATGTTCTGTGAATTTCCTTGTAGGGCTCTTTTAACTTCTTGATTAGATAATATCCAAGAATATATTTTTTGAGATTATTGTGTTTGGAATGGTTTTCCAAATATCTTTGCCTGCTGCATTAACTGTATAGGCAATCTATTGGTTTATATGTGTTGATCTTGTATCTTGCTTCTTTGATAAACTCATTTATAATCTGTAGAATAATTCTGGTACAGGTTTTCATTTTGTGAATATGATAATATTATCAGCAATTTCAGAGAGTTGGCCTTCTCTTTTTTGTTTCCTGTATCCTTTGATTACCTTTTCTTGTCTGATCACTTTGGCTAATGTTTCAAGGACTATATGTATTAAGATGGTGACAGAAGGCACACTTATATTGTTCCTGAAATATGAAAAAATTCTTTTAGTTTTTCTCCATTTAGTACTATATTCACTTTGGGATTGTCATAAATTGCCATTATGTGGTTGATATAAGCTCCTTTAATTAATAGCGAGACTCTAATCAAGTTACTGATGTTCTGCCCCCAAATAAAATATAAAAGGGGCTGGAGTTGGGGAACAGTGATTTAGCTCCCCTCATTTAGTTCCCTAGCATGAAGAAATAAGAATAACATGATATTAAGAAAACCTATGTCCATCCCAAAGCATTTAGAAATATGTAGCATAATATCCCCAAATGAAACCAGCCATACCACTAAAGCTTAACTCCTCCTGACCAAGTGACTTACCCAAGAGATAGAAGATGATGTAGCTATCTTATAATCAATCAATTTCATTAAGCACTTTTTCAGAGAGAAGATGAATTTCCTGGTAGAGGCTGAATTGAATTCCCTGTCTGACAATTCCTAGACTGAAATCTGTCCCACAGGACCAGGGTCCTCAGTGGGTAATTAAGCCAAAATGAGGTGCTTGGTATTGGGACCACTTCCTTTGGATTATGTCCATGTAAAAAGAGGAAATGTGAACTTCCAAGGATCAACATGGATGTTGGAGAAAAGAGAGAGAATACCAAGTGATCCCAGGACAAGATGGTGGCCATCTGCCAATCCAGGAGGGCACCTTAGGTGGAGCCAGACCTACCCACTCACTGCAAGGACCACCATGAGATGCATTCCCACTGCTTGTGATCCATGAAAAAATCACTGACTCTCACCATCACATTCGCATTTAATTAACAGCACTAGTTGATGCCTACATGAAGTTCACCACGTTTCTTTTTGGTATTAGAGAGTTTTATATTAGAATGCTCATGTCCTTCAATCCCTTCTTCATCATCCATGGTGAGGAATGTAAGGCATAGTTAGTGGCCGGGGATGCCATGTCAAAGCCCCACGCTGCTATATCACAGGGCAGAATTTATCTCCCCAGAGACGTGAGGGCTGACATATGGGTACTAATAATCTTCACCTCTGGGCAGAAGGAACTTCTCTGCATCTTCTGAGTCTTCTAGCAACCAAATTTTCTATGAGTGCAACTTCCTTTTGGATTCTCTCTATTCCTCCAAGGAACAGTCCACGTGAATAACTGAGTTGATCTTACCATTGGAGCCCTTCACGTTTCAGATTTTCTGTTGATAGGAGCCCTCTCCTTGGTCTCCTGAACTCAGAGCACCCTGCTCCTGCACATAGGTTCCAAATCCCCGGAGCCCTGTCCGTAGCTATTGGAAGCTGCCTGGCTGATCATTAGCATTTTGTCCACATATAAGGGACTCTTACTTTATTTCAGCATCTTCTGATAACGGTCCTTGATCACAGGAGACCTCTACAGTGATTAGACTTAAAAAAAGGATCTGTCCAAGTCTGCAACTGGAATCTTCACTCAATGCTCTTTTTCTGCCTTGACCCCATATCTGATGACCCCTTTCTTGTGCATAATGATGACTAAGGACCACTGTCCTGGGAAATGTGATCCAGATCTCTGATCTTCCCCCACTCCAGTCTCTCTCTCTCTCTCTCTCTCTCTCTCTCTCTCTCTCTCTCTCTCTCTCTCTCTCTCTCTCTCCTTCTTCCCTCTCTCTCTCTCCCTCTCCTCTAAACTTCTCTGTCTTTCTTTAATAATATATATCAACACAGGGAACAGGACAAACTCTCTCTAAACCTGATCATTGAGGGCATTTCTGAAATTCACTCTCAACCCCTGCAATACATTCATGGAGCTGAACCACAGAATATTTGAACATTGTCTGATATTATATAAAAAACATTTTTCAGGCCAAACAGACTCTTCACCCTCATTCATGTAAGAAGGGACATTTTATTGCAACTTGTAAGTCTATGATTTCCAACTTTCTATTCCTTTTTTCTTTTTTAAGCACAGTCTTCATACACATTCTGGTCTCTTAAGTTTATCTGATCAAAAAAAAATTCTGTTGCATCCTAAAAGAACACTTTTAATAAGGTTTTTTGCCATTGGCCATACAAAGATTTTATGAGTAAAATTTTAGAGGAGGATAATTTTTAGTTGTGGTGCATGGATTTAGAGGTTCAGTCCATGGATAGCTGATTTCATTGGCTCTGGCCCAATGGGAGAAAGAACAAAATGGCAGAAGGGGCTGGAGGAGAAGAGCAGCTCAGGACAGGGCATGTGGAAACAGAAAGAGCTCTGCTCACAAAGGACAGGATAGAAACCTCAAAGGGGTTTGAACATAGTGTACCCCCACATGGTCATCTGGACCTCTTCTACGTGGAGTTCTTGAAATAAGTGGAGGGTAGAATCTTTTCCTATAAAATTTGGTCTGAACTAATTCTGCAGGACTGGTGACTTCTATAATATATAGCCCCTGATGGCCTTACTCATTTCATGTTTTTTTGTAGAAGTTATTTTATTTATTTTTTTACTTAGTTTGGTTTCAAATGTGTGTCCCTGAGAAAGCAGAGGGTAGGCTTCAATTTTCTTCGTTCAGTTCCTTTAAACACCTGAATAAAACAACCCACAGTCTGTTCCCATGGGTCCTGAGGTCTGCTGAACATGCATTCAGAGCCCAGAGACTTCACGTCTAGCTGTGGGTGATTCCTACCCTGGTCTGTGTTCTCTGGATTCACAGCCCCTGATCTTGCTTGAGTTTTCCAAGTCCTCAGGCACCTGTCTGCACACATGTCACCTGCCTGGAGCTGTCTATGCTGAGTGTCCTCCTGTAGTTTTGTCAACACCCACCTCCCTTCTCCTCCAAGGCATCTCTCTTACAAAGAAGCAACTCCTAAAGGAAGATTCTCCTCAAAGGGACAATCTTCTTTTTTCTGCTCATTAGCATTTTGTCCACCTCCTAAGGAACAATGACATATGCCAGCACCTTCTGATGGTTGTTCTTTGATCATATGAGACCCTCTGCAGTCCTTGGACTCTGTGAATGATGTCTCCATGTCTGCAAATGGGGACTTTCCTTGCTGATCTTTTTGTGCCCTGGCCCCGTGTCAGATGCCACCTGTCTTTTCCACATTGATGACTGATAACTCAGTTCTGGGAAATATGGGGAGTATTTATCTAGGGACAGGAGGGACTCTCTTTAAATATTGGTGTTCAAACATTTCTCAACCTCAGCCCAAACACCCTGGGGCACCACCTTGCAGCTCAAGCACATAATGATCCCATTATTATCTGACACTAGGAGGATTGTAACTAATGGGGATCCTGTCTTCATCCCTGTCAGGTGGGCATTTGCTTTACATTCTCCCAGTCTCTCCTGTGACTTTCCTTTCTCTTTTTTGTTTAGCAGTCTGGACATGAAGCCTGGCCTCTCATGGGATATCTGATTAAAAAATAATATTCACCACATCAGTAAGTTTACTCAGCTGTCTTACTGCGGTGATGCAATGTCTTACTATAACTGTTTTTAGAGGAGGAAAAGTTTATCTTGGCTGAGCATTTTAGAAGTTCAAACTGTGGTTAGACAATTCCATGGCTCTGGCCCAAGGGGAGTCAGAAAAAATGGCAGCAGGGCCTGGAGGAGGAGAGCAGCTCAGGACAGGGCACCAGGGAGCAGAGAGAGCTCTGTTCACCAGGGACAGGATAGAGACCTCTAAGGCACAGCCTAGGGACCTCCTCCTTCATCAATACCCATCTGCCTAGAATCAGCACCCAGGGAGTCCATTCAAGTGGATTCATCCATTTATTAAGTTACAGCATTCACATTTTATCATTTCATCTCTGACTATTCTTGCATGAACTCACACAGGATCTTTGGAGGAACCCCCCATAATTGACCACAGCTCACTCTCATCTGCAATGTTGCAGCCCACCCATTTTCCTATCCTCATTTGAAGTCAGCCATCACGCAATCCTCCTTTATTAAAATTACCTCCTGTTTACTTATAGATTCTGCTTTTTAATAGGTCCAGTGAAGTGGGTATTTCTGTGCACTTAAATCTTCATTAACTTATTCAAAGACTCATATTTGAGCATAGAAGATCAAATTTGTTAATCAGTTAGCAACAAGAATAGCAGGAGAGATATTAAAGTGAACAGATAGCAAATCTCTCAGAGTTTGCTCCATCTCAGAAATGATGAAATCATAATTTTTAAAGAGAGAGTCTTTTGTCTACATGCAGATGATTCTGAAGTCCTCATAATCATGCAGATGATGTTGCAAACATTCCTGATCTCATTAGGATCTGTCAATATTTAAAAGAATAAAATTAAAACATCTCCAAGCTGATCTCAGTTGCATGATATTGGGTAACGTTTCAATGAAAAGGAAAAATCCACTCCTGGGTAGTGGAGTGCAGGACTACTCACACACAGCTCTTCTCTCTGGACCTTGTCTGTTCATGTAAGCATTACACAGGGAGCATTTCATTGGAAATTCTACATTTCCAAAGTCACCCTTGGTTGAGAGCTTCTAAGGGGCATGTGCATGTGTGCAACAAATTAAAAATTTTGTGCCAGGAACAATGGTGCATACTTATAATGCCAGTGACTTAGTTGGGTTTAGGATGAGGATCTGAAATTCAAGGTAGTTTCTGAATCTTAGATTCTGTGTCAGAGTACAGAATAAAATGGGATGGAGATGTAACTCAGGTATAGGGAATCGCTGGGTTTGACCTCTAGTTTCCCACCTCCAAAAACTCTAAGTCTTTGAGAAATATCTGCCAGGGTCATTGGAGATTTTCCATTGCAGGTTAGTTTATTCACACTGGATTTCCCCAGTGTTCAGATTATTCCCTTCTCCATGTCTTCCAAGAAATCTCCCACTCCCTCTCAACTGAAGAACCCCACTCTGAAAACTAAAGGAGTGTTGTTTGATCCATGTTTTAAACACATATAGTCATCTCAATGTCCTGAAGGAGAGACCATTTCACTCCTTGGAACATTTGCAAACTATCCTAAGAGGGAGAAAAATACCTAAGAAAACAAAATGTCAGAAAGTACAAACCTCAAGTGTCTGCTCATCAAGCAAGGTTCTTAGACATCAGGACAGTTATCTAGGAAAGAGAAGGGAAGGAAAAAATAGATCACTGGAATTGCTCAATGTTCAAGGATTTGAATTTTGCAAATGGAAGATATGAATCAAGCTCCCTCTACTTTGGTTTATTTCGGAATACTACAGGAACAGGGAAAGTGACTTTACCTGTTTCAATAACATTTCTTATGTTTTGTTTTGGAATGTTCTTCTCCACCATTATCGTCTCTTCAAAAATCTTACGTTCATCACCCAGAACGTCTGTGTTAGCTGTTTTGCATGTGGAATAACGCGGAAGAGGTTTCTGTTAGAAAGCGTCCTCTGGGTCCCAGGTAGACCAGTTGATCCCACCATCTTCATGCTCTGACTAATAGTACTTCCAGGTCATTCATGGGTGACATAGCAATGCGGGTAAATTCCACTTATGGAACATCATATTATTTATAATTCTTAGAACTACTGAGGACATTCAAGACTCTTTATTGTGTGAACACAGTCCTGTCTAATGTTTTCCCATTTTCCAGAACAAATCCAGGACCTGAGTTTGGGAAATATTTTCTATGGTGGCTTCTCATTTCAACCGTGTACACATTCTACAGTTTATGCCACAGTACTTTGGACCATTCATCCAATATTCAAGACTAAAAGACGGTGCAATTTATCTGAAGTTTTTACATATCATATTAGCATGGTCATCCTTTCTAATGCAAAGCAAATAAATAAAGAAATAATAAATAAAAGAAGAAAAGAAAATCTCCTCGTTCATTTTTGAAGGTTTGCAACTTTTAGAAGTGACATTCAGCAAGTCACTCTATGCAATGTGTCTCTATTTCCTGGAAGGCAATATTCAGTACACCTCACTCAATGGACCCTTCCCTGGGAACACATTTCTGTACTAGTACTAGTACTAGCTTTTAGCACAAGCTTTGTACTAGTCTTAGGTACAAAAATATATATATGCTCATACTTCTCTCCTGAACTGATAACAGAAAAGAAATTACTATAGGGGCTGGGGCTGTAGCTCAGTTGGTAGAATGCTGGCCTCCTAAACACAAGGCCCTGGGTATAATCACCAGCACTACAAAAACAAAAATAAGTAAAAAATTTAAATAAAAGAAAATAAGAAAGAAAAGAAAAATAACTTACTATGCCGTGCCTCAGACAATAAATGTCACTTATACTTACCAGCTAGCAGAGTCATATGTGTAACCTTGCCATCTTCATCCATATTTATATTATAAAATACTATGATACCAAGATTGAAGTACTCAATTTGGAAGAAATTTTGCCCTTTGTCTGTGATAGAAAAAACAAAAACACTTCAAAACTCTAAATTATCACTTTCTTAAAAAATTCTTTGGTGTGACTTGCTGGCAATACACTATTATATAATACACTTTTCTTCCAGAATAATCTCTGCTTCACTAAAGTTCCACATTCTGTATCAGAATCAATCACAAAAGCTACAGACAAAGTCTAACAATTCCACATCCCCATGTTAAGGTGGTAAAGAGTCCCTGTCCTTGGAATCATCTAGGCCTTCGTGGATGGTGAGTGGTTTCCTGAGAGCCAAGATCCTGGTTGCAGGATCTGCAGAATCATGGTAGGTGGAGAGCTCACACTTTCTAAATCATCCCACAGAACCATTTTTCAAATCCCCAGCAATTTTATGACCCAATTATGCAGTCTAAGCAATATTATCATTTAATTCCACCCATGTCGAATGAACATATCACATTCAACTTGAAGCATAGAAAGAGCTGGATCTCTCTCTCTCTCTCTCTCTCTCTCTCTCAATTTATATATATATATATATATATATATATATATATATATACACAATTATACATATTTCATGTTATAAAAAGTCACACTTCTATTTTTGAATACATATATGTATAAATATTCATATTAAAATATAGTTGTATTGTATTGAATCACATTGTTGTATATTCATATTCCAATGAGAAATAAATCTTCTCTGGTCAAGACTAGAATATACTTTGGACATTTTTGTCTCCATCAAATGGAACATGTAGGCAATTGTTCCTTTAATATTATTTAATATTAAAGGATGTGTTTTTGAAAATTTGTTATGTCAAAGCAAAAATATAGAAGTCTCTATTATTTTGGGGGTTATTTTAGCTGAAGTTTAAATTAGGTTGAATTTAATGTAAACATTTTGCTGTTATTTTCACTATTCTCATTTTTACTTTGGGGGTTACAGACTGTCAGATCATAAATCCTTGATAGTGTGTCTATTACACATCTTTTTAATATTCAGATACTTTGTTCAATGAAAAGTAAGAGTGATCATATCTGTCAGAGAAGAAGGCTAATTTTGCAGGAATGTAGGTGTTATTTAAGGTCCTTTGAAACAGCTCTCCATGAAGAGAACACCATGAGATACATAAACAGGGAACACTTCTGACTCATCATTAATAACAACATCCCACTTGGAACCTGAGGTGATATGGACCTTATTCTAACTCTCTCTGGTGACTCCAGTGCTCACCAGTTCACCAGAATTTCCAAGGTGGCATGAGCAAGGAGAAGTTTGCTAATGGTGGCCAGTGTCCAGACCCCCTGATCTGTATGCCCACCAAGAACAGGAATCTGAACACCCCTCAGGGCTTGGGTCATGCAGTCTACATTAGAGCAAACACTCACACTTGGCTTCAAAAACATTATTAGGTCCTTTTGTGGCGACCACTGAGAACTTCTGACACTCTCCGTTGGACCTTAAACACAAACCAAGAGAAGGTCTTTTTGTCCTCATTTATTCTTCCAAAAATCTTTGTATTGGGCTTGAAGAAGACCCAATACGGATATCCCAAACTTCAACTCACCTTCAACTTCATCAACAATTATGTTAAAATGAGGTATTTGGGTGCCATATTATCATTTCCAATTTTTTGGGGGGGGTGGGGATCAGCATGGAAGGAGATGCATGTTTGAACACTTCAACGACCAATTTGTGCTGAAACTCATTGTCTGAATCGTAACAGACTCTGCTTCCTATGAACTAGATCTCACTTTTGTTTTCTCCTGGGCCCTCGTTGAAAAATATTTAAGTCTTTCATGATGTAATTGTCATATTTGTGTTTTGATTTCAAGAACCATCATAGTTGTTTATTCATACACACTTTGTCATCGGATTAACCATTGAGTCACTCTTATGGGCAATGATTTCAAGTGGAACTATGAAGATGAGACATTCTATATACACGAATATACGTTACATCTATATTATATAGAGAATTTAAATTTTTGCTCCACTATCCCAATAACCACAGAATCCTGATCATTGTACAAATATTAATTTCCAAGTCAAATATATATCTATTGAATCAATTTTGTCATAGAAAAAAACATCAGCTGGAGAATCATGATTGACATAGATTAATGTGTAGATCCTGCTCTTTTGAATTCATCAATAAAGCTAATGGATGCAATCTATTGGCAATAGACAGAGAATGGAAAGAGTCCAGCACTCCCATACTGGGGTCTGATGGACCTTTGCAGTCAGCTCAGGATTCCAAGGAAGAGACTTTGCTCACTGTCTCATGGTCTCTATGTTAAGGGATGTGGTTGAACAGGATCTCAAAACCACAATCTGCTTCAAGAAAACATCAATAGTGGTGAGTCTCTAGGGTGATCCTGTGGATGTCCAACTTCCTCACAGCCAAGAGCACACCTCCATGAAGAGGACCTGTGAGCATCCTCAAGATGTCTCACCATGGATTGGAGCCCAGCCCACGTGTCAGAAGTGAACCGTTTAGTTCCTTAACATGGGTACATTTTTTTCACTTACTTGACATAGAAGGTGATGGTTAACTTCTCACATGGATCAATACATTCAAGGCGACGGAGATAGACTCTGAGATCTCCTTCTTCACTAATCTTCTCTGCATTATCAGCTGCCAAGAGAATGCTTTGCCAGTTCCCAGTGATCTGCAAAGGAAAGGTCCCTGGGAATGGCTACTGGCTCCTCCTCCTCATCTCTCATCCACACCTATTAGAACCATGGCAGGTGGTTTAGCTCAGAAGGAAACAACAAACCCCATCCGGAGGTAGGCATTCAAGCTCTGCTGTCCACAGGTAGAATCCCATCCGATAAGGTCAGATTCCCACAGAGAGCATGGAATTGAGAGGCTCTGAAACAGCTGAACAGAATCACCAAATACATAAGAACTAGTAGGTGACACTGTGTCACCTTATGGTACCTTAACTTTTATTAACTTCCTTACTTCAGGAGAAATGGGATAGTCACAGAAAGAGTTGGAATACAGAAGTAGAGAAGGATCATCTCATGATTGTAGAAGTATGTGGACGGACATGCTCATAAAATCCCATGTCACTTAAAATTGAGAAATGTGGGAAGAGAGAAAAAAGGAGAGAGAGAGAGAGAGAGAGAGAGAGAGAGAGAGAGAGAGAGAGAGAGATATCACCTCCAAGATCAGCCCATCCAGGTACCCGTGCCTCTTCAAACTGGGATGAAGCACAGATCAGAGCAAATCCAAGAATGAGCAGAAAGGTCCTCATCTTGATGAGATCTGCCTTCCTGTCCTTCAGGGGCTCAGGGAACTTGAGTGAGTGGAGAGGATGAGTTTGATACCTCTTTATATAGTATTAGTGACGTGGCATGAGCAGCAATGGATCCATTGTTTATCATCCTGAAACTTCTGTTTGCCCAATGCTTCCTGTTTGGCTTCGATGGGCCGTCCAGGACCTTCTATTTAACTAATGTGACTTTGTCTCAGTGTCCTCTATTCTATTTCTTAGTTCTTCATCCAGGCTTTTTTTGCTACAGTGCTGTGTAGTATATTTTCATACCAGGTATTTCTTGGCCTCCTGCTTTGACAATCTTGCTTATTATTTCATTTCTTGCTCTGGGTCTCTTATCCTTCCAAATACATTTAAAACATTTTATTTCTATTCGGCGATAAATGCTTTTTTTATTTTCATGAGGACTGCTCTGAATCTGTAAATTGCTTTTAGTAGTATGGACATTTTTACAATATTAATTCTGCCTATTTAAGAACATGAGTAGCCCTTCAATTGTCTATGGATTTCTTCAATTTCTTTCCCAGTGTTCGCTGAATTTTATTGTACAGCTCTTCTACCTACTTGCGTAGATAATTTTCAGCTATTTAAATTTTTGAGATTAATGTGGATGGAAAGGTTTTCAAATTTCTTTGCCTGTTGAATTGCTGTGGCATCTATTAGTCTATACATGTTGTATTTGTGTCTTTTTTTCTTTGCTAAACTCATTTATAAGCACTACAAGCCTGCTGATGGTGTTTTTCCATCTTCTAAATATGATAATACCATCAGCAAATCAGAAATATTTGGACTTCTTTTGTTCTATTTATGTCCTTTGATTTCCTTTACTTCTCTTATCACAATGGCGCATGTTTCAAGGACTATTTCAAATAGGATTAGTGAAAGTAAACAGTCTCTTGTGGTTTATAAATTACAGGGAAATCTTTTAGTTTTTTTCCTCCATTTAGCATAATATTTACCTTGGGTTTGTAATAAATGCTCTTTATATCATTGTCCTAGGTTACTTCGATTAGTAGTAAGACTCTAAGCATGTTAGTGACACTGTGTCTCAAAATCAAATATAAAATGTACTAATAATGTGGCTCCGTGGTTAAACTCCTCTTGTTTTGATCCCTGGAAACAAAAAATATTCATGAAAATCAAAACATTGTGAAAACCTGTGTCCATCCAAAGCACATAAAAACATGTAGCCTAATATTATTCAAGTGAAGCCAGCCATACAATGAAAGGTTAACTCATTCTGACCCAGTGAGTTACCCAACAGATAGAAGATGATGTAGCTCTCTGATAATCAATCAATGTAATCAAGTCCTTTATTAGAGAGAAGGTGGAGTTTCTGATATGGGCTTCATTGAGTTCCTTGCTGGACAATTCCTACCTTGAAATCTGCCCCCCAGGACTAGTGTCCCCAGTGGATAACTTAGAAACAATGAGGCACTTGGGGTATGTACTAACTCAGTATGGATCATGTCCATATAAAAAGAGGAAATGTGAACTTCCAAGGAGCAGCATGGATGGTGGAGAAGAGAGAACCATGTGTGCCCAGAACAAGATGGCGGCCATGTGCCAGCCCAGGAGGGAGCTGCAGAGGAGCCAGGCCAGTCCACTCACTGGAATGGTCACAGATGGACACCTTCCCATCATCTGTGATCCATGAAAAGATCACTGACTCACACCTCTCCTACGTGGAGTTTTTGAAATGCTTGACCTGTAGAAAATCTTTTTCTATAACATTTGGTTAATTCTTCAGAAACTGGTGTCCTCATTAATATGCACACAATGAAGTCCATTCCATTCCAAAATTTTCTCATAAAATGTGTTTTTTTTTTACTTAGTTGATTTCAAATGTGTGTCCCTGAGAAAGCAGAGGTAGACTTCATCCTCATTCTTTAGTTCCTTTGCTCACCTGAATAAAACTAAACACAGTCTGTGCCCATGGCTCCTGAGGTCTGCTGAACCCATATTCAGAGCCCAGAGCCTTCACGTTTAGCTGTGGGTGATTCCTGCCCTGGTCTGTTTCCTGAATTCTCAGCCCCTGATCTTGCCTGAAGTTTCCAAGTCCCCAGGCACCTGTCTCACACGTGTCACCTGCCTGGAGCTGTCTCTGCTGACTGTCCTCCTGTAGGTTTGGCAACACCCACCTCCCTTCTCCTCCAAAGCTTAGGGATTGGCAACTCCTAAAGGGAGATTCTCCTCAAAGGAACTTTGTTTGTTTGTTCTGCTCATTAGCATTGTGTCCACCTCCTAAGGGACAATGAGGTAAGCCAGCACCTTCTGATGATGGTTCTTTGATCATATGAGACCCTCTTTTGACTCTGTGAATGATGTGTCCAAGTCTGTAAATGGTGACTTCCCTTAGTAATTTCCTGCCGGGTTTCTGTTCTCGCAACTAAAGGGCTCAGAGTTCATTCCAGATAAACTGGGCTAACTGGGCTGCCCGAAATAAACACACAAGAGACACAAAGATCTTTTTCTTTGGGGTCACTGTGACGGCTTCTCTGACCTTAAGGATCCACAGGAAGAAAGAGAGCAAGAGCATATGCTGACCCTTTTATTGAGGAGAAGTTATTTAAATGAGGCAAGGGGTCAGGTTTCAGGGGGCTGAGTCTACCTTCATGATGTCCACGGTGAGCAGGTTGACTGACACCTGGGTGGGCCACACCCAAGGGCACAGTAAGAGAAGGGAACACACATAAGGCACTTCCATAGAAGATTCCATCCTAAACAGGGCAAGGAGTTATATCACATAGAACCAGTGAGCTTAGCTTCACTCATGAGGCTGTAGCAAGACATACCGATGCATGAGACCCGACCCTCAAACCCAAGAAGGGTGGGGAAAACTCTGCCACATTTCTGCAACTGAGCACCTCAGCACCCAGCTGGGGAGTAACTCAGTCCCTTGAAAGGTTGCTCTCCCACAATTTCCTTCTGCCTTGGCCCCATATCCGATGTCACCTGTCTCTCTCACATCAATGACTAGGAACCACAGTCCTGGGAAGTATGGGGAATATTGCTCTAGGGACCAGGAGGGAGTCTCCGTCAATCTGTGTTCAGGACATTTCTCAACCTCAGACCAGACACTCGGGGGCACTGCCCTGCAGCTCAAACACATAATGATCTGATTATTTCTGACACTAGGAGTATTCTAACAAATGGGGATCCTACCCTCATCCCTGTCAGGTAGGCATTTGCTTTACACACTCTCAGTGTCTACCCTGACTTTCATGTATCTTTTTTTATTTAGCAATCTGGACATGAAGCCTGGCCCCACATGGGTTGTCTTATATAAAAAAAAAATCACTGCATCAGTAAATGTACTCAGCTGTCTTACTGTGGTGATGCAATGTCTTACTAGAAGGCTAATTTTGAAAAAAAAATGTTGTAACTTAAGGACATTTTAAACAGCTCTCCATGCAGAGACCCCCATGAGCTCTATGAACAGGGAACCCTTCTGACTCATCATTAATACATACATCCCATTTCGAAACCTGAGATAATATGAACCTTATTCTAACTCTCTCTGGTGACTCCAATGCTCACCAGTTCACCAGCATTTCCAAGGTTGCATGAGCAAGGAGAAGTTTGCTAATGGTGGACAGTGTCCAGACCCCCGATGTGTGTGCCCACCAAGAACACGAATCTGAACAAACTTCAAGGAATGGGTCATGCAGTCCACCTTAGAGCAAATACTCACACTCGGCTTTGTAAATATCATGATGGCCTTTTGATGATCTGACTAAGAACTTCTGACACTCCCCATTGGACCTTGAAAACAAACCAAGAGAAGCTCTCATTTGCTCATCTATTCTTGCAAAAATCTTCATATTTCACTTGAATAAGGAAATGAATTAGAATGTAACTGAGATGGAAAAATCAACTGATGATTTCACTCTTCGATGCATTCCATGTCTCCATGATCTGGGACATTTCTGGGTGATCTATGGCAGGATTTCTCAACCTCGGCAATTACCAGCTCTGGATGGCATGGTTCAGATTGTGTTGGAGACTCCAGGACATTGTCCATTTGTATAATCACTGCATGCATACATAATATAAGTGCGTAATATTTGTATATCTATTCATGCATGCATAATAGATGTATATAATATATATATAATATTTCTATGCATATGCATATATACATAATAGATGTCTATAATATTATATAAACAATATTAAGCCCTTAATATTACCAACATATAATATTCCACCTAATCTAAATATATATATATATATATATATATATATATATATATATATATATATATACACATGACATTAATATACACACTTTTATTTTTCCTGTCTTAATTATCAGATCCCCAACCTTCATATAAATGCTGCTGCTCCAGTTAATTCTGAAATATGAATTCCTCATATTCTATCCTCTCTCTCTATCTTCTGGGAATTCAGGATACAGTTCTTTCCAAGCAGGGACACAGACACAAACACAGAATTGAGTGCAGAAGTGATGTCTGTTGTGTCAGAGGTGACTCCCATTGTCCTATTACATTGGGGTGATTTTCACTTAGTTGGAGTACAAGAAAAAGTCCATCTTGTTGCCTCCATCACTACAATCTAAGTGACGGTAATGGAACCTCATCTCTCCATATTCACTAATCTTCTCTAAGTCATCAGGTCCCACAAGAATGGTGTGCTAGTCCCCAGTGACCTGTAAAGGAAAGATCCTCTGGGAATGGATATGGGCTCCTTTTGTTCTTCTCTCATCCATATTTATCATAACTATTGCAGCTGGTTTAGCTCAGAAGAAAAACTAAATCCAATCAAGAGGTTTCCATGCAAGCTCTGCTCCCCAGAATTGTATCAGCTAAAGTCACGACTCAGATTCCCACAGAAGCATGAATTTGAGAGGCTCTGAAACACCTAAACAATATCAGCAAATATATGGCAATGAGTAGATAGTAGTTTGGCAGATTAACTTTTTTTTACATTTATTTACTTAAAGAGGAATGTGATATTCATAGAAAGAGTTGGATTACATGAACAGGGAAGGTTACCATCATGGATATAGATGTATGTGGACTGAGATGCTCACAAAATCTCATGTCACATAAAATTGAGAAATGTGAGAAGAGAAAGAAAGAAGGAGAGAGCGAGCGAGCGAGAGAGAGACAGAGAGAGAGATCCCCAAGGTCAGCCCATCCAGGTACCTCTGCTGGGTCGACCTGGGATGAAGCACAGATCAGGCTGAATCTGAGAACCAGCAGGAATATCTTCATCTTGATGAGATCTGTCTTCCACTCTTCTGAAGCTGAGGGGAGGTGGGCACTGGACAGATCGAGTTGGATGCCCCTTTATATAGCATTGGTGACTAGACATGACAGGCAATGAATCCATTGTTTTCATCCTGAGATTCTCTGTCTGCTCAGTGTTTGCTGGTTGGCAGGGATGAGCTCTCTAGGAAATCCTGGTATTTACCTAATGCTAAGGATATTGGAAAAGCTTTAGATTGGCCAAATAAGCCACCTTTATGTTTCACTCTCTCACAAAGCCTGTCATTGATTCCAAGGACAGTAATGTTTATTTCCTTTTTGATCCCCATAGCTGAAATGGAAGATCAAGGACCAAACATCTATTCAAGTTCCTGTATCACTTCTTTAACATTTTAGTTGAATGCTCACAGTTACTTCGAAAATCAAAGATGGTACCCTGTGACCAACCATAATGGCATCCATACTTTATATTGAAGGTAACATGGCATCTCTGAAGTACGTCCAAGTTTAAATTTAAGAAGATATTACAAAAAATGATAATAATAATACAATTTGCCAATTTATGATTTTTGTGTGTGTGTGTGTGCATTTAGATCCACGATCTTCCAAGTGATCCAGTTGAATTCCCCTTGGGTCAACAACCACATTCGATCAACCACAGCCAATCACTCTGAAAGTATTAGAACATTCACGATAGGATGTACATCAAGGCCAACTGTGAGGATCCTGTCAAAAGCAAAAATACACCTTTCTAATGGATTTTTTACCCCTGGAATTCTTCTAGATGTTTCAAATCTGTTTTCTAATTCCTACATTTTTGAACCATTTTGTTATGGGTTTTTTGCAGGGTGAGGGATAAATATCCTATTTTGTTTTACTACCAATAGCTATACGGTTTACCAGCGCCATTTTGTAAAGCATCTCTCATCCTACAGAATATATTCTTGGCAACGTGTCAAACATCAGATAACTATATTCATAGGAATTTGTCTCAGTGCCCTCTTTTCTGTTTTTTGGTCTTCATTCCCATATTGGTGGAATTTCCATGCTCTGTTTACAGCTCAGTAGTGTCCTTTTCAGATCAGATATTTTGTTGTCTTCTGCTTTATAATCTTTCTTATTATTCCTTTCCCTGCTCAGGTTCTCTAATTCTTACAATTGCAATTAAAAATATTTTTTCAAGTTCAGTAAAAAATGTCATTAGTATTTCCAAAGGGAGTGCTTTGAATTTGCTTATTGCTGTTGATAGCACGTCTAGTTTTACAATATTAATTCCACCTATCCATGAACATGTTATTTTCTTCTTCTATGATTTTCTTCAATTTTTTTTAAATTTTCTGTGAATTTCCTTGTAGGGCTCTTTTAACTTCTTGCTTACATAATTTCCAAGTTTATCTCTTTTTGAGATTGTTGTGAATGGAATGGTTTTCTAAATTTCTTTGCCTGCTGAATTAACTGTGTAGGCAATCTATTGGTTTATATGTGTTGTTGATCTTGTATCTTGCTACTTTGATAAACTAATTTATAATCTCTAGAATTATTCTGGTGCAGTTTTTCATTTTGTGAGCATGATAATATTATCAGCAATTACAGATAGTTGGCCTTCTCTTTTTTGCTTTTTGTATCTTTGATTTCCTTTTCTTGTTTAATCACTTTGGCTAATGTTTCAAGGCCTTTATGTAATAGATGGTGACAGTGGACACACTTATATTGTTCATGAATTAAGAAGAAATTCTTTTAGTTTTTTCTCCATTTAGTACTCTATTGACCTTGGGATTGCCATCAATGGCCTTTATGTGGTTGATATATGCTCCTTCAATTAATAATGAGATTCTAAGCAAGTTAATGATATTCTGTCTCAAAATAAAATATAAAAAGTGCTGGGAATGTAGCTCAGTGATTTTTCCCCTCTCATTTTGTTCGATAGTATCAAGGAAATTAATAACAATGAAATTATATTAAGAAAACCTATGTCCACCCAAAGCAGTGAGAAATAATACTCGCCAAATAAACCCAGCCATACATTTAAAGGTTAACTCCTCCTGAAAAAGTGATTTACCCAAGAGATATAAGATGATGTAGTTCTCTGATAATCAATTTCATTAAGCCCTTTATCAGAGAGAAGATAAAGTTCCTGGTAGGGGTTGAGTTGTGTTCCCTCTCTGACAATTCCTGTACTAAAATCTGTCCCACAGGACCAAGGTCTCCAGTGGTAATTAAGTTAAAATGAGGTGTTCGGTGGTTGGAACACTTCATTTGGATCATGTCCATGTCAAAAGAGGAAATGTGAACTTCCAAGTATCACCATGGACCCTGGAGAAGCGAGAGTATACCAAGTGATCCCAGGACAAGATGGCGGCCATCTGCCAAATCAGGTGGGAGTCTCAGGAGTTCCCAGGCCTGCCCACTCATTGCAAGGACCACAGTAGGTGCTTTTCCACTATCTGTGATCCATGGTAATAACATTGACTCTCACCATTACGTTTTCATGTCATTTACAGCACTAGTCGATGCCTACATGAAGTTCACTATGCTTCTTTTTGATAATGGAGAGTTTGATATTAGAATTCTCATGTCCTTCAATCCCTTCCTCATCATCTATGGTGAGGAATGTAAGGGGTGAGTAAGTGGCCAGGGCTGCCAAGGCAAATCTCCATGCTGCTATATCACAGGGCAGAATTTATCTCCCCAGAGACGTGAGGGCTGGCGTCTGTGTACTAATAATCTTCACTTCTGGGCAGCAGAAGGAACTCGTCAGCATCTTCTGAGCCTTCTAGCAATCCAATTTTCTAAGAGTGAAAATTTCCTTTGGATTTTCCCCATTCTCCTTATATTCAGTCCAAGTGAAGAACTGAGTTGATCTTACCATTAGAGCCCTTCAAGTTTCAGATTCCTTGTTGATTGGAGCTCACCTCTCTGTTTCCTGAACTCAGAGCACCCACTCTTCCACTTAGGTTTCCAAATCCCCAAGAACCTGTCTTCAGGTATTGGAAAGTGCCTAGCACTCTCTTCTGAAGGTTGTCATCTAGGTTTGGGATGATACCTCCCATCTCCTACAAGACTTTGGACTTAGGGTGATACATTTCTTTTTTCTCAGTCATTTGAAACAATCTACTGGGTCTACTCAAACACATAGAACTTTGTTTTTTGGCTGGTCATTAGCACTCTGTCCACATACAAGGGACTCTTACTTTATATTACCATTTTCTGATGACGGTTCCTTGATCAATGAGATTTCTACAGTCATTGGACTTGGAGAAGAATCTGTCCAAGTCTGCAAAAAAAATCTTCACTCAAGGCTCTTTTTCTTCTTTGACCCCATATCTGATTTCACCTGTCTTGTGCATAATGATGACTAAGAACCACAGCCCGGGAAATGAGGTCCAGATCTCTGATCTGATCTCCCCCCACTCCAGTCTCTCTCTCTCTCTCTCTCTCTCTCTCTCTCTCTCTCTCTCCCTCCCTCCCTCCCTCCCTCCCTCCCTCCCTCCTCTCTAATCTTCTCTGTCTTTCTTTCATAATATATATCAACACAGGGACCAGGAGGAATTCTCTGCAAACGTGATCATGAGGATACTTCTGAAACTCAGTCCCAACCCCTGCAATACATTATGCACCTAAACCACAACAAGATTTAAACATTGACTGATATTATATAAATGAACATTTTTCAGGCCAAACAGACCCTTCACCCTAATTCATGTAAGAAGGGACATTTTTCATTGCATCTTGTAAGTCTATATCATTTCCTATTTACTTTTCTTTCCTTTTTTAAGCACAGTATTGATACACAGCTTGGTCACTTGTATTATATATGATCAAAAAATTGTTTTTTCTATTGCATCACAAAACAACACTTTTAGTAAGGTTTTTCACTGTTGTGACACAAAGAAGTTATGAGTACAATTTTAGAGGAGGAGAATTTTTATTTGTGGTTCATGGATTTAGAGGTTCAGTCCATGGTTGGCTGATTCCATGGCTCTGGCCTAAAGAGAGACAGAACAAAATGGTGGAATTGCCCGGAGGAGGAGAGCAGCTCAAGACAGGCCATCAGGAATTAGAGAGAGCTCTGCTTACCAGGGATAAGATACAAATCCCAAAGACACAGCCCAGAGACCAACTGCTCCAGCCACATCCCACCTGCCTGCAGTCACTACCCAGTGAGTCCATTCAAGTGGATTAATCCACTGATTATGTAACACATCTCATACCCAATCATTTTCCTTTGAACATCATTCCATTGTCTCAAATGTGACCCCCTTTTGGGGTCCCTTCATATCTAAAGAAGAACACACTCACGTCTGTGTTATGTTGCAGCCCATCCCTTCCTCTGTACTCTTGATACATTCTGCAGTTGCACAATCATCCTTAACTAAAATGGTCTCCTGTCTCCTATAGACCCACTGTTGAGTATTGCATCAGAGTAGATATTTCTGTCAATTGAAATTCTCCTAACCTTATCCAAAGACACATGATTTTTTATATAAGGTCAAATTTATTAATCAATTAGGAATACAGGAATAGCAGGAAAGATATAGAAGAGAACTGACAGGAAATCCCTTAGACAGGGTTTGGTCCTTTACAGAAAAGAAGAAATTGCCATTTCAATGAAAGGGTGCATAATTTTATCTTCATAGAGATAATTCCTGAGACCTTGAGAAGATGATGTTGCAAACATTCTTGATCTCATTAGTATCTGTAGGATTCAAAAGAAAATGAAATTAAAATATTGTCAACCTGATCTTATTGATATGATATTTGAGAGTGTTAGAATGTAAATAAAAAATTCAATCCTGGGTAGTGGATTGTAGGAATGCACACATGCAATTGTTTTCTTGGAAATTATATGTTCATGTATGGGTTCTACAGGGGTCAGTTTCATAAGAAAATCTACACTTGCAAGGTCACTTCTTGCTTTGAGGGATCTGAAGGTGCATGTGCATGTGTGAAACATTAATTTTTTTTTTGTCAGGAGCAAGGGTACATGCCTCTAATCCCAATTTTCAGAGACTGTGTCAAGAGCAGAAAGATCTCAAGTTCAAGGCCAGCTTCTATGTCTTAGAGGCCATGTCAAAACAAAGAATGAGATGTCATAGATATGAAACTCAGTGGTAGATTGCTCCTGGATTAAATCTCTAGTACCTTTCCCTTCAAAATCTGAAGGTGTTTGAGGAATCTCATTTAGGGATATTGAAGATTTTGCCATTGCAACGAATGAATTCACCAATGTTAATGCTATTCCATTCTCCATGGCTTTGCAAACCACTCTCCCATTGTGTCCCAATAAAAGAACTCTCTCTCTGAAAACTAAAGGGATGTCATTTGATCCATGTTTTAAACACATATAATCATCTCTACACCCTGAAGGAGGGACCATTTCACTCATTCATACCTATGCCAAGTATCATAAGGGAAAAAATACCTAACAGAAGAAAATGTCAGGAAGTACAAACCTGAAGTGTTTGCTCATCAGGCAAGGTCCTTAGACAGTAGGACAGTCGTCTGTGAAAGAGAAAGGCAGGAAAAATCTAGGTCATTGTGGTTACTTAATTGTAATGATTTGCATTTTGCAAATGAAAGAGATGAATAAAGCTGCTTGTCTTTTGGTTCATTTCAGAAATATACAGGAAGAGTGAAAGTGACATTACCAGTTTCAATAATATTTCTTATGTTATCCTTTGGAATGTTATTTTCCACTGTCAGCTCTTCAAACTTCTTCTGCTCCTCACTCAGACTGTCTTCCTTAGCTGTTTTGCATGTGGGAAAACGTAGAAGAGGTTTCTGTTAGAAAGCGTCCTCTGGGTCCCAGGTAGACCAGTTGATCCCACTATTTCCCACTGATTATTGGTATTTCCAGGTTATTTTTGAGTGACATGGTAACATGGATAAATTCCATTATGAAACATCATATCATCTTGGAATTCTTAGGACTACTGTGAACATTCAAAACCCTTTATTGTGTGAACTCAATCTTACCTAATATTTATGCATTCTCCTGAATATCTCCAGGTTCTAAGCTTTGGGAATTATTCTCTATGGTGGCTTTTCATTTCAACTGTGTCTATATTCAAGAGTCTATGCCCCAATATTCTGGACCATTCATCCAATATTCAATAGCAAAATGAGGGTGAAATTGATCTGAACTTTCCACCTAGCACATTAGCATCTTTATCTCTGCTAATGCAAAGAAAGAAGAGAGAGAGAGAGAGAGAGAGAGAGAGAGAGAGAGAGAGAGAGAGAGAGAGACTCTCCTTCTTCATCTCTGAGAAATTAAGAGTCTAGCTCCATCTATTTCAAAAGTTGATCTAAGACCTCAAAGGTTCAAATGCAGCTTTTGTTTGCTCTGTGGAAAGATTCAAAAGCCTATATCCCTATCAGGATTTGAGCAGCATATGTGAGGGGCTGGTCTTATTAAGTATTTATTCAAAGAAAAAAATCTGTAAGTTTAGAAACTATTGGAACAATTATGATAAAATAAAGGGTTTATGGTGGAGATCACTGTGGTCATTAATACTGAAGTGAGTGTACCAAATTTGACTTTTGATATGTACATAAGCATTTTTTCCATATTGTTCACTGGTGCTTTATAATTTTCTTTAAGGTTGGGATTCAAACTTGCACACTCAAAACTATGAGAATGTAATTGGAATTTCACTTTAAAATTTTGGTTCTTTAGGTGCCAAATATTCAGTTATACTACCGTATATACCACTATGAAATCTGCAGAATGTGGTCTGCAACATTTAGGAGTGACTTTTGATAAGATGCTATATAAAATGTGTCTCTCATTTTCAGAGAGACAATCCCTCAGATTGAGTCAACAGGATCTACTGTGGGAACACATTTTTGTACTAGTGACTTACTTCAGAAAACCTATGCTCATACTTCTCTCCTGAATTGACAACACAAAGAAATAACTATGCTGTGTTTTACACAGTAAAATCACTATATTTACCTGCAATCACAGTCTTATAGTTCATCTTGCCATCTGCATCCACATGTTTATCATGAAATAAAATGGCACCATTGGAGATGTATTTCATTTGGAAGGAATTTTCACCTGAGTCTGAAACAGAGAAAGAAACACTTGAAAAATTCTTTGTCTATACAAAAAGGATGTAAAATAAGCATATAACAGTGCTGCAGCCCCATCAATTTTTATAGCAGCTCAGCTCCCAGTAGCCAAGCTATGGAACCAACCTAGGTGCCCTTCAACAATTGAGTGGATAAAGAAATTGTGGTCCATATGCAAAATGGAATATTACTCAGCCATGAAGAAGGATTAAATCATGGCATTTGCCAGTAAATGGATGGAGCTGGAGAATATCATGCTAAGCGAAATAAACCTACCCCTAAAAAAACCCCAAAAACTGAAGGTTTTCTCTAATTTGCAGATGGTAATTCACAATGGGAGGGGGCTAGGGAAGAATAGAGGTATGTTGGATAAAGCAGAGTAAAGAAACTGAAGGAGGCATATGTGTTACCCTATGTACATATCCTATGTATGGATATTTTTACAATGTTGTTTCTAAATACACAAGAACATTAGTGGACCTTCAATTTACTATAGAGTTCTTCAGTTTCATCGTCCATTGTTCAATGAGTTTCATTGTACAGCTCTTCTACCTACTTGCATAGCTAATTTTCAAGTATTTAATTTTTTAAGATTATTGAGAATGACAAGGTTTAACAAATTTCTTTGCCTGTGAAATTACTGTGGCAGTATACAACATCTATTCATTTATACATGTTGAATTTTTATCTTTTTTATTTGCTAAACTCTTTTACAAACTCTACAAGCCTTCTGATGGCGTTTTGCATCTTCTAAATATAATCATACCATCAGTAATCAGAGATATTTGGACTTCTCTTTTTCTATTTATATCCTTTGATTTCCTTTCTTATTCTTATCACAATGGGCCATTTTTCAAAGACTATATCAAATAGGTTTAGTGACAATGAACAGTCTTTTGTGCTTTCTAAGTTAAAACAAAATTATTTCAGTTTTTCTCCATTTAGTATGATATTTACGTTTGGTTTATAATAAATGCCCTGTACGTCATTGATGTAGGTTACTTTGATTAGTAGTGAGACTCTAAGCACATTATTGAGATTCTGTCTCAAAATAAAATATAAAAAGTGCTAACAATGTGACTCAGTTTTGATCCCTGGTAACAAAATACTTTCATGAAAATGAAAACGTTATGAAAACCTGTGTCCACCCAAAGCATATAAAAACATGTAGCCTAATATTACTCAAGGGAAACCAGCCATACAATGAAAGGTTAACTTCTTCTGCCCCAGTGAGTTTCCCAAGAGATAAAAGATGATATATCTCTCTGATAATCAATCAATGTTATCAAGCCCTTTATTAGAGAAAAGATGGAGTACCTGACATGGGCTGAATTGAGTTCCTTGCTGGCCAATTCCTATGTGGAAATATGTCCCCCAGGACTAGTGTCCCCAATGGATAATTTAGCCTTAAAGAGGCACTTATGCTAGGCAGCAATTCATATTAAAAAAGGAAATGTGAACTTCCAAGGAGCAGCATGGATGGTGGAGAAGAGAGAACCATGTGAGCCCAGGACAAGATGGCGGCCATGTGCCAGCCCACGATGGAGCTTCAGAGAAGCCAGGCCTGCCCACTCCTGGAACGGTCACAGATCCATCATCTGTGATCCATGAAAAGATCACTGACTCACACCATTATGTTTTCATGGCATTCATAGCACCAGTGGTTACCCACATAAAGTTCAGCAAGTTTCTTTTTGGTGACTTGTTGAGGCCCACAGCAGAGTCGGGATGATGCATGACATTTTGCCATGGTTGAGAGGTGACACCCGCGAGTCATTAAGATGATGATTTTTGAGTTCTTGCGGGGTTCCCATTGAGTTCCGTTTGAGCTCTCCTGGGGATTCCTGAAGAGTTTGCGTTGGTTGAACAATTTCCCGTGGTGGGAGTTCCGGTTGGTGTGTGGTGTGTTCCTGGAGGAACCGTGTGGGTGGCGTTCGGGAGAGTTCCCAGGGAGTGTGCTGGTGGAGTTTGGAAATAAAGTTTGTTCCTGCTTGAGTGGCTCATGATTTGTGCCCAGCCAGACTGTAGCAGTGACTGAGAGTTTTTAAATTAAAACACTCATGTCCTTCAAATCCTTCATCTTTACCTACTGTGAGGGTTGTGTGGGATGAGTTAGTGGCTAGGGATCCCATGACACAGCCCCACCCTTCTGGCTTATAGGAAAGGGTGTTTCTTCCCACAGCCCTGAGGACTGACCTCGGAGTGGACACCTCTGGGACCAATGACCTTCACCTCTGGGCAGGAAGCTCTCCTCTGCCTGCTCTCAGCCCTCTACCTCCCAAGTCTTCTAAGAGTTCACATTTCCTGTGGCTTTTCCCATCCCCCTAATGTGCTGTCCTGGGGACTGTCTCAGTTGACTCTACCCATGGAGCCCTTGAGGTTTCAATTCCTGACTTGTTTATTTACTTTTTATCAACTTAGGGAAGTTTTTGGCCAATAGGGACCCACTTTTTGAAGAACTATTTTGATCTATAGAGTCTTTTCCCTATTTTGTCACTTTGAATGTGTCTCACTATTGTTGTATGAACTTTGGACTATCTCTCAAAAAAAAATATATATATATATATGTAAAATCTACACACATTATATATTTACATGTATTCATTCATTTATTTATATGTGTATATTTATATATAAAATATGAATTTTATATATATATATATATATATATATATATATTCTGAAGTTTTTTGTAGGACTGGAATTTGAGCACAAGGATGTCCTAAAACTGAGCTACATCACCAAATATTTTATTTTATTTTATATTTTTTTTAATTTAGAGACTGGATCTTGCTCAGTTCCTGAGGCTGGCTTTGAACTGGTGATCCTTCTGCCTCAGTCTCTTGAGTTCCTAGAATAACAGTCCTGCACTATCCCACCACTGGGTTGTGATACATTGGAGGATGTACAAGGAGTTGATCATTTTATATTTGTGTGGTCACCTTTCTGCTGCTTACAAGACTATTCTGACCTTTTAGTTTTCTGCACATTTGAACATAGTGTAAGCCCCATGTGGTTATTGGGAACTCTCCTACTGGGACTTCTTGAAATGCTTGATGTGTAGAAACTCTTTCTCTATAAAATTTAATCTGAACTAATTCTGCAGCACTGGTGTCATCTATAATATAATAGACAGCCAGCCACGTCCCGCATCCATTCCAATTTTTTCTTGTAAATCTTGTTATTTTTTTTAACTACTATGGTTTCAAATGTGTCCCTGAGAAAGAAGTGGGTAGACTTCAATCCTCATTGTTTGGTTCCTTTAAACACTTGAATAAAACAACACACAGGCTGTGCCCATGGATCCTGAGGTCTACTGAACATGCACTCAGAGCTCAGAGACTTCATGTCTAGCTTTGGGTGATTCCTGCTCTTGTCTGTGTATCCTAGATCCACAGCCACTTGTCTTGCCCAAGGTTTCCAAGTCCCCAGGCACCTGTCTGCACGCATGTCACCTGCCTGGAGCTGTGTCTGCCTACTGTCCTCCTGTAGGTTTGGGAGCACCCACCTCCCTTCTCCTCCAAGGCATCTGTCTTAGGAAAGGGCATTTCCTAAAGGGAGACTTTCCTCAAAGGGACAATGTTCTTTTTCTGCTCATTAGCATTTTGTCCACCTCCTAAGGGACAATGATATATGCCAGCACCTTCTGATGGTTGTTCTTTGATCATATGAGACCCTCTGCAGGTTTTGAACTCTGTGAATGATGTGTCCACGTCTACAAATCACTTTCCTTGGTTATTTGGCCCCATGTCAGATGTCACCTTGTGCCCTGGCCCCATGTCAGATGTCACCTGTCTCTCCCACATTGATAACTGAGAACCACAGTTCTGGGAAATATGGGGAATATTGCTCTAGGGACAGGAGGGACTCTCTCTCAATATTGGTGTTGAGAACATTTCTCATTCTCAGCACAAACATCCTGGGGCAGCACCCTGCAGCTCAAACACATAATGATCTGAATTATTATCTGAAACTAGGAGGATTGTAACTAATGAAGATCCTTCCTTCATCCCTGTCAGGTGGGCATTTTCTTTACATTCTCTCAGTCTCTCCTGTGACTTTCCTTTCTCTCTTTTTTTTTTTTTGTTTAATAATCTGGACATGAAGCGTGGCCAATCATGAAATATCTGATTAAAAAAAAATCACCGCATCAGTAAATTTACTCAGCTGTCTTACTGTGGTGATACAATGCCTTACTATAACTGTTTTTAGAGGAGAAAAAGATTATCTGGGCTCAAGGTTTTAGAAGTTCAAACTGTGGTTAGCCAATTCCATGGCTCTGGCCCAAGGGGAGCAGAACAAGATGGCAGCAGGACCTGGAGGAGGAGAGCAGCTCAGGACAGGGCACCAGGAAGCAGAGAGAGCTCTGCTCACCAGGGACAGGATTGAAACCCCAAAGGCACAGTCCAGGGACCCCTCTCCTCGGGCAATACCCACCTGCCTGGAGTCATCACCCAGTGAGTTCATTCAAGTGGATTAATCAATTTATTATATTACAACATTCTCATTTTATCATTTTATTTCTGATTATTCTTCCATGATCTAACACAGGAGCTTTGGAGGGACACCTCATAACTGACCACAGCACACTCACATGTGCAATGTTGCAGCCCATCCCTTCCCCTATCCTCATCCTTAACTAAAATGACCTGTTTTCTTATAGATCCTGATTTTTAATAGGTACAGTGAAGTACGTGTTTCTGTGCATTTAAATCCTCATTAACTGATTCAAAGACTCCTATTTGAACATATATAATCAAATTTATTATTCAATTACTTATACAGGAATAGCAGGAAAGATATTGAAGAGAACAGACAGCAAGACAGTGTTTGCTCCTTCCCATAAATGATGAAATCATAATTTTATACAGACAGTCTTTTATCGTCGCGCAGTTGATTCTGAAGTCCTTTAGAAGATGATGTTGCAAAGATTCCTGATCTCATTAGGATCTGTAAATATTTAAAAGAAAAAAATTAAAGTATCGCCAAGCTGATCTCAGTTGCATGATATTGGGTAGTGTTAAACGAAAAGGAAAAATCCACTCCTAGTTTGTGGAGTGCAGGACCGCTCACACACAGCTCTTCTCTCTTGAACTTGTCTGTTCATATATGGATGCCACAATGTTAATTTTCATAGGAAAATCTACATTTCCAAGGTCACTCTTGTTTTGAGACATTATAAAGGGCATGTGCATGTGTGCAACAGTTTGTAAATTTAGTGCCTGAAGCAATGGTGCATGGTTGTAATCCCAGGGACTCAGCAGGCTAAAAGATGAGGATCTCAAGTTCAAGGTGAGTTTCTGAATCTTGGATGAGGTGTCAAAAAGAGAATACGATAGAATCGAGATGTAACTCAGGGCTAGAGAATCCCTGGGTTTAACCTCTAGATCCCCACCTCAAAAACTGTAGTCCTTGAGAAATCTCCTCTAGGGTTATTGAAGATTTTCCAAAGCAGGGTAGTTTATTTACACCGGAGCTCACCAATTTTAAGACTATTTGCTTCTCCATGGTTTCACACAAAGCTCTCCCACTCACTCCCAACTCAAGAACCCCACTCTGAAAACTAATTGAGTGTTGTGTTTTTCATGTTTTCAACACATATATTCATCTATAACCCTGAAGGATGGACCATTTCATTCATTCATACATATGCCAAGTATCATAAGGGGAAAATTACCTCACAGAACAAATGTCAGTAAGTACAAACCTCAAGTGTCTGCTCATCAAGCAAGGTTCTTAGACATCTGGACAGTTATCTGGGAAAGAGAATGAAAGGAAAAATCTAGATCAGTGGGTTGCTCAATGTATAAGGATTTGAATTTTGCAAATGGATGATATGAACCAAGCTCCCTGCCCTTTGGTTCATTTAAGAATACTACAGGAACAGGGAAAGTGACTTTACCTGTTTCAATAACATGTCTTATGTTTTCCTTTGGAATGTTATTTTCCACTGTCAGCTCTTCAAACTTCTTTTGCACATCTTCACTAAGATTGTCTTCCTGAGCTGTTTTGCATGTGGGATAATGTGGAACAAGTTTCTGTTAGAAAGCGTCCTCTGGGTCCGAGGTAGACCAGTTGATCTCACCATCTCCATGCTCTGACTAATACTACTTTCAGTCACTTATGAGTGATATGGGAATGTGGAAAAATTCCACTAATGGAAATCATATCATCCTGTAATTCTTAGGACTACCGAGGACATTCAAGATCCTTTATTGTATGAACTCAATCCTGCCTAATGTTTTTGCATTATCACGGGCTCAGCTTTGAAAATTATTCTATACTGTGCCTTCTCCTTTAAACTGTGTCTAAATTTTAGAGTCTATGCCCCAGGATTCTGGATCTTTCATCCAATATCCAATAGCACAAGAGGAGTGGTGTTGATCTGAGCTTTCCACCTAGCACATTAGCATACTCATCTGTGCTAATGCAAAAAAAAAAGGAAAGAACAAAAGAAAGAGATAATATCCTCATTCATTTTTAAGGGTTTGAAAGTTTTAGGAGTGCCTTGCAGTAGGGCATCATAGAAAATGTGTTTCTATTTCCTAGAAGGCAATATCTCAGTACACCTCACTCAATAGACCCTAATATGGGAACACATTTCTGTACTAGTACTAGTACTAGCTTTTGGTACAATCTTTATACTAGTTTTAGTTATAAAGGTACATATATGCTCATACATCTCTCTTGAACTTATAATACAGAAAAAAATTATTATATGGGCTGGGGCAATAGCTCAGTTGGTAGACTGCTTGCCTCCTAAGGCCCTGGGTTCAAATCCCAGCTATTCAAAAAAAAGAAAAAGAAATCACTATGCTGTGTTTTAGACTACAAACGTCACTTATACTTACCAGCAAGCACAGTCATATGGGTAACCTTGCCATCTCCATCCACGTTTATATTGTAAAATACTACGACACCATCAGAGAAGTACTCGACTTTGAAGAAATTTTGCCCTTTGTCTGTGATAGAAAAAGAAACACTTCAAAACTCTAAATTATCACCTTTCTTTAAAAATTCTTGGGTGTGACTTGCTGGCAACACACTATTGTGAACACTTTGGTCCAGAATAATCTGTGTTTCACTAATGTTCCACGTCCTATGTTGGAATCAGGCACAGACTGCAGAGAGAGGACAAGATTTCCATGTCCCTATCTGAACATGGTAAAGGGTCCCTGTCCTTTGAATCACCTAGTCATTCATAGATGGTAAATGGTGTCTTGAGAGCCATGATCCTGGTTGCAGGATCTGCAGAATCATGGTAGGAAGTATTTTTCAAAATTTGTTATTTTCAAGCCTAAATAGAGAAATCTGTATTAATTGGGGGGGGTTGCTTTTAGCTGAAGGTCAAATTAGGTTGAATTTAGTATAAATATTTTGCTGTTATTTTCACTATTCTCATCCTTTCATTTGGGGCTTCAGACTTTCAGAGCATAAATAGTGAGTCTATTCCACATCTTTTAATATTCAGATTGTTTGTTCAATAAAAAGCAGGTATGATCATATCTGTCAAAGAAGAAGGCTAATTTTGAAAAAAAATGTAACTTAAGGACATTTTAAACAGCCTTCCATGAAGAGACCCCCCATGAGCTATATGAACAGGGAACCCTTCTGACTCATCATTAGTACCAACATCCCACTTGGGAACCTGAGATGATATGGACCTTATTCTAACTCTCTCTGGTAACTCCAGTGCTCACCAGTTCACCAGCATTTCCAAGGATTCATGAGCAAGGAGAAGTTTGCTAATGGTGGCCAGTGTCCACACCCTCCAATATGTGTGCCCATCAAGACCACGAATCTGAACACCCCTCAATGATTGGGTCACGCTATCCACCTTAGAGCAAATACTCACATTCAGCTTCGTAAATATCATGAGGGCCTTTGGATGATTTGACTAAGAACTTCTGACACTCCCCATTGGACCTTGAAAACAAACCAAGAGAAGCCCATTTTTGCTTATCTATTCTTGCAAAAATCTTTATATTTCACTTAAATAAGGGTATGGGTGAGAAGATAACTGAGATGGGAAAATTCATCGATGATGTCACTCTTCCATGCATTGAATGTCTCCATGTTATGAGATGTTTTTGGATGATCTATGGCAAGGTTTCTCAATTCTCTTGTCAGTTACCAGCTCTGGGTGTGATGAGATAGGTTGTGTTAGAGACTCTTGGACATTGTCCACCCTCATAATCACTGGGCTGAACCCAAAACATAATCTTAGCTTTCACTGCCATTGGGACAGACAGAGATCTGCAGATCTGACCACGTAGCCAGTGAAGCGATTTGCAAGGAGACTCCCACTTCAGGATGGCAAGAAAGTGGATGCACATTCCTATGCATGTACACATACTATAGGTGCATAATATTTCTATGCATAGGCATGCATACATTATAGATGTACCTAAAATTTATATTAACAATCTTAAATCCTTAATATTACCAATATTCCACCTAATCAATCTATATATATGCACATGACATTAATATACATACTTTTATTTTTTCTTGCCTTAATTATCAGAGCCCCAACTCTCATATAAATGCTGCTGCTCCTGTGAATTCTGAAATATGAATTCCTAACACTCTCCTCTCTTTCTCTCTCTCTCTCTCTCTCTCTCTCTCTCTCTCTCTCTCTTCTGGGAATTCAGGATACAATTCTTTCCAAGCAGAGACACAGACACAAACACAGAATTGAGCGCAGAAGTGACCTCTGTTGTGTCAGAGGTGTCCCCCATTGTTCCATTACATTGGGGACGATTTTCACTTACTTGGAGTACAAGAGGAAGTCGATCTTGTTGCCTCCATCACTACAATGTAAGTGACGGAAATGGAACCTCATCTCTCCATATTCACTAATCTTCTCTATGTCATCAGCTCCCACGAGAATGGTGTGCCAGTCCCCGGTGACCTGCAAAGAAAAGGTCCCCTGGGAATGGCTACGGGCTCCTCTTGTTCTTCTCTCATCCACACTATTTATAACCATTGCAGCTGGTTTAGCTCGGAAGAAAAACTAAATCCAATCAAGAGGTCGCCATGCAAGCTCTGCTCTCCACAAGTTAGAATTGTATCAGAGAAAGTCACGACTCAGATTCCCACAGAAGAATGGAATTGAGAGGCTCAGACACTAAGCAATATCAGCAAATATATGGCAAATAGTACAAAGCATTTTGGCAGATTAATTTTTTTACATTTATTTACTTAAAGAGGAATGTGATAGTCATAGAAAGAGTTTAATTACATGAACAGGGAAGGTTAAAATCCTGAATATAGCTGTATGAGGAATGAGATGCTCATAAAATCTCATGTCACATAAAATTGAGAAATATGGGAAGAGAGGGAGAGAGAAAGAGATCACCCCAAGATTAGCCCATCCAGGTACCTCTGCTGGGTCTATCTGGAATGAAGCACAAATCAGGCTGAATCCAAGAGCCAGAAGAAAGTTCTTCATCTTGATGTGATCTGTCTTCCACTCTGCAGAAGCTCAGGGGAGGTGGGTACTGGACAGAAGGAGTTTGATGCCCCTTTATATAGCATTGGTGACTAGACATGACAGGCAATGAATCCATTGTTTTCATCCTGAGATTCTCTGTCTGCTCAGTGTTTCCTGGTTGGCAGGGATGAGCTCTCTAGGAAATCCTGATATTTACCTAATGCTATGGATATTGGAAAAGCTTTAGTTTGGCCAAATAATTGACCTTTATGTATGGCTCTCACACAAAGATTGTCATTGTTTCCAAGGATAGTAATGTTTATTTCCTCTTTGATCCACATGGCTGAATGGAAGATAAAGAACAAAGCATCTATTCATGTTCCTGTATCATCTCTCTAACATTTTAGTTGCATGGTCACAGATACTTCTAAATTCAATATGATACCCTGTGGCCTAATGAAATTAGATTATGGTATCTCTACCTCAAATGCAAGGTAACAAGGCATCTCTCAAACAAGTCCAAGTTTAAATTTAAGAAGATATTACCAAAAAATGATAATAATCATACTAATGCTAGCCTCTTGCCAATTTATGATTTTTTTGTTTTGTTTTATTTTATTTAGATCCATGCTATTTCAAGTGATCCAGTTGAATTCCCCTTTGGTCAACAACCACATTATATCAACCACAGCCAATCACTCTGAAAGTATTAGGACATTTGCTATAGGATCTACACCAAGGGCAACTCTGAGGATCCTGTCAAAAGCTAAAATACACCTGTATATCGGATATATGACCTGGAATTTCTTCTGGAAGATTTTAAGTCTTTTGTCTAATTCCTACATATTTGAACAATTTTGATATAGGTTTTGTGCAGGGTGAGGAATACGGGCCCTATTTTATTTTTCTATCAACAGCTATTCAGTTCACCTGCCATTTTATAAAGCCTGTCTCATCCCCCAGAATATATTCTTGGCAACGTGTCAAACACTAGATATTCTACTCATAGGAATTCGTCTCAGGGTCCTCTATTCTATTTTTGGTCTTCATGCCCATATTGGTGGAACTTCCATGCTCTGTTTGCTCTATACCTCAGTAGTGTCCTTTTCAGATCAGGTATTTTTGTGTCTTCTGCTTTAATAACCTTAATTATTATTCCTTAACCTGCTCAGGTTCTCTGATGCTTACAATTGCATTTAAAGATATTTTTTCTAGTGTAGTTAAAAATCTCATTCATTGTTGAGAGCCACAGACAAAGGGCCCCAGCAAACTTCCAGCTGATTGGCTCACAGCAGCCCCAGCAAACTTTCAGCTGATTGGCTCACCGTGGCTTCAGCAAACTTTCAGCTGCCAGCTGATTGGCTCCTCTGCGGTGATGCTCATTGGGCTGTTTCCCTACCCTTTCAGACCACGGAGCTGCTCATTAGGGGACTCTTTTGGCTCTGCCCACATGACCCATCCAATCGACCTCAAGAGAAGGAGGAGTGGGGGGTTAGGAGGCTCATGGGAAGCCAGTGGTGGCAGTTGGGCTCTGAGGGAAATCCTGAAGAGCTTGTGTGGTGCTGCGTGTGTTCTAAAAATAAAGTTCATTTCTGTTTGACAAGTGGCTCATGAATTGTGCCCATCCAGACTGTGGCAATTCATATTTTCATGGGGAATGCTAAGAATTTGTTTATTGTTGTTTGTAAGATGTCTAGTTTTGCAATATTAATTCTGCCTCCAAGAACATGGAATGTTTTTCTTGTATAGTTTTCTTCAATTTCTTTCTTCAATGTTCTGTGAATTTCCTTGTAGGGCTCTTTTAACTTTTTGTTTAGATAATATCTAAGAATATATTTTTTGAGATTTTTGTGATTGGAATGGTTTTCCAAATTTCTTTGCCTACTGAAGTAACTGTGTAGGCAATCGATTGGTTTATATGTGTTGATCTTGTATCTTGCTTCCTTGACAAACTCATTTAAAATCTCTACAATTATTCTGGTGCAGGTTTTTATTTTGTGAATATGATAATATTATCAGCAATTTCATATAGTTGGCCTTCTCTATTTTGCTTTTTGTATCCTTTGATTTCTTTTTCTTCTCTCATCACTTTGGTTAGTGTTTCAAGGACTATATGTATTAAGATGATGATAGAAGACACATTTATATTGTTCCTAAAATACGAAGAAATTTTTTTAGTTTTTCTCCATTTAGTACTATATTGACTTTGGGTTTGTTATAAATGGCCATTATGTGGTTGATATAAGCTCCTTTAATTAACAGTGAGACTCTAAGCAAGTTAGTGAGATTGTGCCTCAAAATAAAATATGAAAAGGGCTGGGGTTGTGGCACAGTGATTTAGCTCCACTCATTTAGTTCCCTAGCATCAAAAAATTAATAAGAATAAAATGATATTAAGAAAACCTATTTCCACCCAAAGCATTTAGAAATATGTAGTGTAATATCCGCCAAATGAAACCAGCCATATATTTAAAGGTTAACTCCTCCTGACCAAGTGACTTACCCAAGAGATAGAAGATGATGTAGCTATCTGATAATCAATCAATTTCATTAAGCACTTGATTAGAAAGAAGGTGAAGTTTCTGATAGGGGCTGAATTGAGTTCCCTGTCTTACAATTCCTAGACTGAAATCTGTCCCACAGGACAAGGGTCCTCAGTGAGTAATTAAGCCAAAATGAGGTGCTTGGTATTTGGACCATTTCATTTGGATTATGTCCATGTTAAAAGAGGAAATGTGAACTTCCAAGGATCAACATGGACGTTGGAGAAAAGAGAGAGAATACCAAGTGATCCCAGGACAAGATGGTGGCCATCTGCCAATCCAGGAGGGCACCTTAGGTGGAGCCAGACCTACCCACTCAGTGCAAGGACCACCATCAGATGCATTCCCACTGCCTGTGATCCATGAAAAAATCACTGACTCTCACCATCACATTTGCATTTAATTAACAGCACTAGTCGATGCCTACATGAAGTTCACCAAGCTTCTTTTTGGTAATGGAGAGTTTTATATTAGAAGGCTCATACCCTTCAATCCCTTCTTCATCATCTATGGTGAGGAATGTAAGGGATAGTTAGTGGCCGGGGATGCCATGCCAAAGCCCCATGCTGCTATATCACAGGGCAGAATTTATCTCCCCAGAGACGTGAGGGCTGACATATGGGTACTAATAATCTTCACCGCTGGGCAGAAGAAACTTCTCTGCATTTTCTGAGCCTTCTAGCAATCCAATTTTCTAAGAGTGCAACTTTCCTTTGGATTCTCCCCATTCCTCTGAGGAACAGTCCACGTGAATACCTGAGTTGATCTTACCATTGGAGCCCTTCACGTTTCAGATTTTCTGTTGATAGGAGCCCTCTCCTTGGTCTCCTGAACTCAGAGCACCCTGCTCCTGCACATAGGTTCCAAATCCCTGGGGACCTGTCTGTAGGTGTTGGAAGCTGCCTGGCTGATCACTAGCATTTTGTCCACATATAAGGGACTCTTACTTTATTTCAGCATCTTCTGATAACGGTCCTTGATCACAGGAGACTTCTACAGTGATTAAACTTGGAAAAGGATCTGTCCAAGTCTGCAACTGGAATCTTCACTCAATGCTCTTTTCCTGCCTTGACCCCATATCTGATTTATAATCATGATGACAAAGAACCACAGTCCTGGGAAATGTAGCCCCTATCTCTGATCTCCCCCACTGCCCCCGCTCTCTCCCCTCTGATCTTTTCCTTCTTTCTTTAATAATATATATCAACACCATAACCCAGCAGGGACCAGAAGGAACTCTCTCTAAACCCAATCACTGAGGACATCAAGTTTCAGATTCCTTGTTGATTTGGAGCTCTCCTCTCTGTTTCTTGAACTCAGAGCACCCTACTCTTCCACCTAAGTTTCAAAATCCACAGGGACCTGTATCGGAAACTGCTTACCACTCTCTTCTGACAGTTGTCATCTAGGTTTGGGAATGACACACCTCCCATCTTCTACAAGATATCGGTCTTAGAGAGATACATTCATTTCTTCTCATTCATTTGCAACAATCTACTGAGACTTCTCAAATATTTAGAACTTTTTTTGGCTGATCATTAGCATTTTGTCCACGTACAAGGAACTCTTACTTTATATCAGCATCTTCTGATGAAAGGTTCCTTGATCAAAGGAGACCTGTGCAATCATTAGACTTGGAGAAGAATCTGTCCAAGTCTGCAAATGGAATCTTCACTCAATGCTCTTTTTCTGCTTTGACCCCATATCTGATTTCACCTGTCTTGTGCATAATGATGACTAAGAACCACAGTCCTGGGAAATGGGGTCCAGATCTCTGATCTCCCCCCACTCCAGTCTCTCTCTCTCTCTCTCTCTCTCTCTCTCTCTCTCTCTCTCTCTCTCTCTCTCTCTCTCCCTCTCTCCCTCTTCCCTCTTTCCCTCTCCTCTAATCTTCTCTGTCTTTCTTTCATAATATATATCAACACAGGGACCAGGAGAAACTCCCTCTAAACCGGATCATTGAGGACATTTCTGAAATTCACTCCCAACCCCTGCAATACATTCATGTAGCTGAACCACAGAAGGTTTGAACATTGTCTGATATTATATAAAGGAACATTTTTCAGGCCAAATAGACTCTTCACCTTCATTCATGTAAGAAGGGACATTTTTATTGCAACTTGTAAGTCTATGATTTCCTATTTTCTTTTCTTTTTTTTTTCTTTTTTAAGCACAGTCTTCATACACAGCCTGGTCTCTTAAGTTTATCTGATCAAAAAAAATTTTTCTGTTGCATTATAAAAAAACACTTTTAATTAGTTTTTGTTGTTGTTGTTGTTGGCGATACAAAGACCTAATGAGTACAATTTTAGAGGAGGAAAATTTTTAGTTGTGGTTTATGGATCTAGAGGTTCAGTCCATGGATGGCTGACTTCATTGGTTCTGGCTCAACGGGAGGCAGAACAAAATGGCAGGAGGGCCTGAGGGGGAGAGCAGCTGAGGACAGGGCATGGGGAAACAGAAAGAGTTCTGCTCACCAGGGACAGGATACAAACCCCAAAGTCACAGCCAGGGATCCCCTCCTCTAGCCACACTCCACCTGCCTACAGTCACCACCCAGTTAGTCCATTCAAGTGGATAATCTACTGATTAGGTCATACCTCTCATACCCATCATTTTGCCTCTGAATATCATTCCATTGTCTCACTTGATTTTTTGGGTCCCTTCATACCTAAACAAGAACACACTCATGTATGTGTGATGTTGCAGCCCATCCCTTCCTCTGTACTCATGATACATTGCATAGTTGCATAATCATCCTTAACTAAAATGGTCTCCTGTCTCCTGTAGACCCACTGTTGAATATTGGATCAGAGTAGATATTTCTGTGAATTGAAATTGTCATAAAATTATCCAAAGACACATGTTTGTGCAGATAAGATCAAATTTATTAATCAATTAGGAATACAGAAATAGCAGGAAAGATATAGAAGAGAAATGATGGGTAATCCCTAAGACAGGGTTTGCAAATTTACAGAACAGAAGAAATTACAATTTTAATAAAAGAAGGGCATTTTATCTTCATAGAGATGATTCCTGAGCCCTTGAGAAGATGATGTTGCAAACATTCCTGATCTCATTGTGATCTGTAGGATTCAAAAGAAATACAAAGTAAAATATGGCCAAGGTTATCTTAATGATATCATATTGGGGAGTGTTAGAATGCAAAGGAAAAGTCCAATCCTGGGTAGTGGAGTGCAGAAACGGTCACACGCAACTCTTTTCTCCAAACTTATGTGTTCATGTATGGGTTCTACAGGGCTCACTTTCATAAGAAACATATGCTTGCAAGGTCACCTCTTGCTTTGAGGGATCCTAAGGTGCATGTGCATGTGTGAAACAATTTAACATTTTTTTGTGCCAGGAGCAATGATGCATGCCTCTAATCTGAGGACTCAGAGACTATATCAAGTGCAGGAGGATCTCAAGTTCAAGTCCACCTTCTGCGTCTTAGAGGCCATATCAAAATAAAGAATAAGATGTGGTAGAGATGTGACTCAGGGGTAGATTCTTCCTGGATTAAATCTCTGGTACTTTTCCCTTCAATATCTGAAAGTCTTTGAGAAATCTCCTTTAGGGATATTGAAGATTTGAACATTGCAAAGTAATGTATTACCCAATGTTAATACTATGCCATTGTGCATGCCATTCTCAAAATGCTGTCCCACTGTCTCCCAATAAAAGATCACACTCTGAAAACTAAAGAGGTGTTGTTTGATCCATGTTTAAAATGAATGTAGTCATTCAACACACTTAAGGAGAGACCATTTCATTCATTCATACCTATGCCAAGTACCATAAGGGGAAAAAATACCTAACCAAACAAAATGTCAGAACGTACAAACCTCAAGTGCCTGCTCATCAGGTAAGGTCCTTAGGCAGCAGGACAGTCGTCTGTGAAAGAGAAGGGAAGGGAAAGTCTAGATCACTGGGGTTGCTCAATGTGTAATGATTCGAGCTTTCCAAATGGAAGATATGAATGAAGCTCCCTGTCCTCTGGTTCATTTCAGATTGCTACAGGAACAGGGAAAGTGACTTTACCAGTTTCAATAACATTTCTTATGTTCTCCTTTGGAATCTTGGATGCCACTGTCACTTCTTCAAACTTCTTCTTATGCTCTTCACTCAGACTGTCTTCCTTAGCTGTGTTTCATGGGGGATAATGTGGAAGAGGTTTATGTTAGAAAGCATCCTCTGGGTCCCAGGTAGACCAGTTGATCCCACCAACTAAGAGTACTTCCAGGTCATTTATGGGTGACATGGGAATGTGGGTAAATTCCACTTATGGAAATCATATCATCTTGTAATTCTTAGGACTACTGAGGACATTCAAGACCCTTTATTGTGTGAATTCAAACCTGCCTATTATTATTTTCATTTTCCAGAACACCTCCAAGACCTAAGCTTTGGAAAATATTCTGTACTGTGGCTTCTTATTTCAACTCTCCTACATTCTAGAGTTTATGTTCCCATATTCTGGACCATTCATTCAGTATTCAATATAAGAAGAGGGAAAGCATTGATCTGAAGTTTTCACCTAGCACGTTAGCATGGTCATCTCTGCTGCAAAGCAAAAAAAAAGAAGAAAAGAAAAAAACAACCAAAAAGAGAAAATCTTTCTTTAATCTTTGATAAAATAAGTTTCAAGTTGCATCAATTTCAAAGGTGAATCTAAGACCTCAAAGTTTCAAATTTATCTTTTGTTTGCTCTGAGGCAACACACAAAAGTTTTATCCCTGGCAGTATTGGAACAGCATAAGTAATGAGCTGTTCTTGAGTATTTATTTAAAGAATGGTAACTTTAAGTTTTGAAAGTATTCAAACAGTTATGATAAGATGAAGGGTTGATGGTGGAGATCAGTATGGTCATTAATACTGAAATGAGTAAAATTAATTTGAATTTTAATATACATAAGTATTTTTCCATATTGTTCATTGGTGCTTTATAATTTTCCATAAGATTGGATTCAGCATTGCATATTCACAAGTATAGGTATATAATCTAAATTCAACTTTTAAAAAAATTAAGAAAGAAAATACTATGCTGTGCTTCAAAGGGTACATGTCACTTATACTTACCACCAATATTAGTTATATGAGTAACCTTGCCGTTTCCATCCACATGTATAATATAAAATATTATGATACCTTTGGAGGAGTACTCGATTTGGAAGAAATTTTGTCCTGCATCTGTCATTGAAAAAGAAACACTTCAAAAACTCTTAATTATCACCTTTCTTACAAAAATCATTTGGTGTGAGTTGCTGGCAACACACTATCATGGATTCTTTTTTCCCCAACAAACTCTATTTCACCAAGGATCCACATACTGTGTTAGTATTAGGCACAGAAGCTGCAGAGAGAGGCCAACAATTCCATGTCCCCACCTGAACATGATAAAGACTCCTGACCTTGGAATCGCCTAGGCATTCATGGATGGCAATTGGTATCCTGAGAGCCAAGATCCTGGTTACAGGATCTGCAGAATCATGGTATGTGGAGAGCTCGCACTCTCTAAATCATCCCAAAGTAGCCAATTTTCAAATCCTCAGCAATTTTATGACTCAATTTTCCAGTCTAAGCAATATTATCATGTAATTCCACCCATGTAGAATGAAAACATCACATTGAACTTGAAGCATAGAAAGAGCTAGATCTCTCTAACTCTCTCTCTCTCTCTCTCTCTCTCTCTCTCTCTCTCTCTCTCTCTCTCTTTCTCTCTGTATATATTTATACACACACATATTTATACATATGTTTATGTTATAAAAATGTCACCTTCTATTTTTTCAATATATAAATATATATGTATAAATATGCAAATATATGCATATTAAAATATAATTGTACCTTATTGAAACATATTGCTGTCTATTCATATTCCAATGAGAAATAAAGCTTCTCTGATCTAGACTAGCATACCACATTGGACATTTTCGACTCCATCTAATGTCTTTTAATATTATAGGATGTGATTTTGAAAATTTGTTATGTTAAAGCAAAAATATAAAAGTCTATTATTTGGGGGGTTGTTTTAGCTGAAGTTTAAACTAGGTTGAATTTAGTGTAGATATTTTGCTGTTATTTGCACTATTCTCATTCTTACATTTGGGGTTTCAGAGTGTCAGATTATGAATCCGTGATAGTGTGTCTATTGCACATCTTTTTTAATATTCAGGTCATTTGTTGAACGAAAAGCAGGTGTGATCACATCTGACAGAGAACAAGGCTAATCTTGCAGGAACGTAGGTGTTATTTAAGGTCTTTTTAAAAAGCTCTCCATGCAGAAATCCCCATGAGCTATATAAAAGGGAACCCTTCTAACTCACCATTGATACCAACATCCCACTTGGGAATCTGAGATGATATGGACCTTATTCTAACTCTCTCTGGAGACTCCAATGCTCACCAGTTCACCAGCATTTCCAAGGTGGCATGAGCAAGGATAAGTTTGATAATAGTGGCCAGTGTCCAGACCCCCGTGTGTGTGCCTACCAAGACCACGAATCTGAACACCCTTCAAGGCTTGGGCCATGCAATCAATATTAGAGCAAATACTCACACTCGGCTTCATAAACATTATTAGGTCCTTTTGTGGCGACCACTGAGAACTTCTGACACTCCCCACTGGACCTTAAAAACAAACCGAGAGAAGGTCCCTTTTTCCTCATCTATTCTTGCAAAACTCTTTGTATTGGACTTGAAGAAGACGCAATACTGATATCCCAAAGTTCAACTCACCTTCAACTTCATCAATAATCATGTTAACAGGAGGTATGTGGGTGGCATATGGTCTTTTCAAATTTGTTATTTTATTGTGGGGGCGGGGAGCATCAGCATGGTAAGAGATGCTCCTTTGAAAACTTCAATGACTAATGGGTGTTGAAACTCATGGTCTGAAACATAACTGACTCTGCTTCTTATGAACCAGTTTTCATTTTTATTTTCTCCTGGATCTTGGTTAACAAATATTCAAGTCTTTTGTTATGTAACTGTCAGATTTATGTTTTTATTTCAAGGACCGTAATAACAGTTTATTTATACACACTTTGTCATTGGATTAACCATTGAGTCATTCTTATGTGCAATGATTTCAATTGGAATCATGAAGATGAGACATTCTATATACACCTATATGTTATATTTATATTTTATAGAGATTTTAAATTTTTGCCACACTATCCCAACATCCAAATAATCCTAATCATCTTACAAATATTCAATATCATCATAGAAAATGTCAGCTGGAGAATCATGATTGACATGGATTAAGGGGTAGATCCTGCTCTTTTGAATTCATTCTTAAAGCCAATGGATGCAATCTATTGGCAATACACAGAAAATGGAAAGAGTACACACACACATTCTGGGGTCTGATGGACCCTTGCAGTCAGCTAGGGATTCCAAGGAAGAGTCTTTGCTCACTGTCTTTGGGTCTCTATGTTAAGGGATATGGTTTAACAGGATCGTAAAACCACAATCTCCTTCAAGAAAACACCAATAGTGGTGAGTCTCTAGGGTGTTCCTGTTGATGTCCAACTTCCACACAATGAAGAACACATGTCCATGAGAGAGGTCAGAAGACTCCATTCTGTGAGCATCATCAAGACGTCTCAACATGGATTGGAGCCCAGCCCACGTACCAGAAGTGAACTATTTAGTTCCTTAACATGGGGACAATTTTTACATACTTAACGAAGAAGGTGACGGCTAAGTTCTCACAATCATCAATACATTCAAGGTGACGAAAACAGACTCTCATGTCTGCATCTTCACTAATCTTCTCTACATTATCAGCTCCCATGAGAATGGTGCGCCATTCCCCGGTGATCTGCAAAGGAAAGGTCCCCTGGGAATGGCTGCTGGCTCCTCCTTCTCGTCTCTCATCCACACTTATTAGAACCATGGCAGGTGGTTTAGCTCAGAAGGAAACATAAACCCAGTCAGGAGGTAGCCAAGCAAGCTCTGCTGTCCAGAGGTAGAATCTCATTAATAAGGACAGATTCCCACAGGGAGCATGGAATTGAGAGGCTCTGAAACAGCTGAACAACTTCACCAAATGTATGGGATCTAGTAGGTGACACTGTGGCACCTTAACATTTTATTAATTTACTTACTTCAGGAGGAATGTGATAGTCACTGAAAGAGTCAGAATACAGAAGTAGAGAAGGATCATCTCATGATTATAGATGTATGTGGACTCAGATGCCCCTAAAATCCCATGTCACTTAAAATGGAGATATTTGGGGAGAAAGAAGGAGTGAGGAAGAGATCACCCCCAAGATCAGCCCATCCAGGTACCTCTGCTGGGTCGACCTGGGATGAAACACAGATCAGAGCGAATCCGAGAGCAAGCAGAAAGGTCTTCATCTTGATGAGATCTGTCTTCCTGTCCTTCAGGAGATCAAGGTAGATGAGCGATTGAAGAGAACGAGTTTGATGCCTCTTTATATAGTATTGATGGCTTGGCATGAGCAGCAACGGATCCATTGTTTTTCATCCTGAACCTTCCGTCTGCTCAGTGTTTCCTGGTTGGCTTGGCTGGGCCGTCCAGGACCTTCTGTTATTTAACTAATGAGATTAATATTAGCAGAAGATTAAGTTCGACCAGATCATTGCCCTTTATATAACACTCATGCACAAAGCCTGTCATTGACTCCAAGGGCAGAATGTGTATTTCCTCTTTGATTCTGATGGCTGTCATGGAAAATCAAGGACAAAACATCTATTCAGGCTCCTGTATCACGTCTTTAACATTTGGGTTGAATGCTTAAAGTTACTTCTAAAATCAAAGATGGTACCCTGTGGCCTAACCAAATTATTCTAAGGCATCTCGACCTCATATGCAAGGTAACAAGGCATCTCTCAAACAAGTCCATGTTTAAATTGTAGAAGATATTACCAAAATGTAATAATAATAATATTTTAAATCTGGCCTCTTGTCAATTTATTATATATATATATATATTTTTTTTCTTTTTTTAATTGAGATGCATCTTACCTTAAGTTATCCAGTTGAATTTCCCCTTGGGTCAACCACTACATAGATCAACCACAGCCAATCACATTGAGAGAATCAGGGCACTTGCTATAGAATCCACTCCAATGGTACCTGTGAGGATCCTGTAGGTTGGATTTTTGACCCTGGTTTTCTTCTGGAAGTTTGGAAGTCTCTTGTCCATTTCCTACATTTTTGTATCAACTTGATATGAGTTTTGTGCAGGGTGAGGGACAGGAGTCCTACTTTATTTTTCTACAAATAGCTATCCAGTTTCCCTCATAACAAGTCGGACTTCCCCAAGAACATATTTTAGTCAACAAGTCAGTCATCAGATGCCTAGACTCATGTGACTTTGTCTCAGTGTCCTCTGTTCTGTTTCTTAGGACTTCATGCTCATATTACCAGGCTCTTTTTACTATACCGATCTGTAGTATATTTTCAGATCAGGTATTTTTTGCCTCCTGCTTTGACAATCTTACTTATTATTTCTTTTTTTTTTTTTTTGCTCTGGGGTCTCTTATTTTTCCAAATGCATTTAAAACTTTTTATTTCCAATTCTGGGATAAGTGTCATTTTTATTTTCCTGGGGATTTCTCCGAATCTGTACATTGTTTTTAGTAGAATGGACATTTTTACAATATTAATTTTGCCTAACCAAGAACATGAGTCGTCCTGGAATTTTCTATGGACTTCTTCAATTTCTTTTTCTAGTGTTCACTGAATTTCATTGTACAGCTCGTCTATCTACTTGTTTAGATAATTTTCAAGTTTTTAAATATTTGAGGTCATTGAGAATTAAAGGTTTTCCAAATTTCTTTGCCTGCTGAATTACTGTGGCAGTATAAGGCATCTAATACTTTCTATATGTTGATTTTATATTATTTTCTTTGCTAAACTCATTTAAAAATTCTATAAGAATTCAGATGGTTTTCTTGCTTCCTGTAAATATTATAATACCATCACTAATCAGAGGTATTTGGATTTCTTTTTTATTTATACCCTTTTATTATTTTTCTTGCCTAATCACAATGGCTCATGTTTCAAGGATTATATCAAATAGGATTAGTAAAAGTAAACACTCTTTTGTGGTTTACAAATTAAAGGGAAATTTTTTCAGTATTGTTTCTCCATTAAGTATGATATTTACCTGTGGTTTATAATAAATGCCCTTTATGTCATTGACTTAAGTTACTTCAATTAGTAGTGAGACTCTAGCACATTAATGAGACTCTCTCTCAAAATTAAATATAGAAAGTGCTAATAATGTGGCTTGGTGGTTAAGTTCCTCTTGTTTTGATCCCTGAGAACAAAAAAAAATATTCATAATAATCAAAACATTACGAAAACCTGTGTCCATCCAAAGCATATAAAAACATGTAGCCTAATATTACTCAAGTGAAACCAGCCACACAATGAAAGGTTAACTCTTTCTGGCCAGTGATTTACCCAAGAGATAGAAGATGATGTAGCTCTCTGATAATCAATCAATGTAATTAAGCCCTTTATTAGAGAGAAGGTGGAGTTTCTGACATGGGCAGAATTGAGTTCCTTGTTGGCCAATTCCTCTGTTGAAATCTGTCCCCCAGGACCACTGTCCCCAATGGATAACTTAGCCATAATGAGGTACTTGGAGTTTGTACTAACTCAGTGTGGATCATGTCCATATAAAAAGAGGAAACGGGAACTTCCAAGGAGCAGGATGGATGGTGAAGAGAGAGAACCATGTGAGCCCAGGACAAGATGGCGGCCATGTGCCAGTCGACAATGGAGCTTCAGAGGAGCCAGGCCTGCCCACTCACTGGGGCGGTCACAGATGAACACTTTCCCATCATCTGTGATCCATGAAATGATCACTGACTCACATCATTATGTTTTCATGGCATTCATAGAACTTGTGGATACCCACATGAAGTTCAGCAAGTTTCTTTTTGGTGACAGAGTTTTTAAATTAAAATGCTCATGTCCTTCAAACCCTTCATCTTTACCTACAGTGACGACTGTGTGGGATGAGTTAGTGGCTGGGGCTGCCATGCATGGCCCCACTCTGCTGCCTTATAGGGCAGGGTGTGTCTTCCCACAGTCCTGAGGGCTGACCTCTGAGTGGGCACCTCTGGGACCCATGACCTTCACCTCTGGGCAAAGCTCTCCTCTGCCTGCTCTCAGCCCTCTGCCACCCAAGTCTTCTAGGGTTCACATTTCCTGTGGCTTCCCCCCTCCCCCCGCCGATGTGCTGTCCTGGGGACTGACTCAGTTGACCCTACCCATGGAGCCCTTGAGGTTTCAAATTCCTGAATTGTTTATTTACTTTTTATCTATTTAGGGAAGTTTTTTGGGTTTTGTTTTTTGTTTTCCAACAGGAACCCACCTTTTGAAGAATAATTTTGCTGTATAACGTCTTTTCTCTTTCTCCACTTGACTATGTTATACTATTGATGTATCATCTCTGGACTCTCTCTCTCAAAAAAAAAAAATATATATATATATATATATATATATATATATATATTACATACTTTTATATTTATTTTATTCATTTTATATGTGAATATTTATACATGTAAAAATAAACAAATATATACATATATGTATGTATATATATTTTGGTTTTTTTTTTCAGGAATGGGGATTGAGCACAAGATTTTCCTACAACTGAGATACACCACCATATATTTTATCTTTTATTTATTTTTAAATTTAGAGACAAGGTCTTGCTCACTTCCTGAGGCTAGCATTGAACTTATGATCCTTCTGCCTCAGTCTCTTGAGTACCTGGCATTACAGTCCTGGATCATCTCACCACTGGGTTTGACAAATTGGAGGATGTAAAAGGAATCGATCATTTTATATTTGTGTGGTCATCTTTCTGCTGTTTCCAAGACTATTCTGACACTTTACATTTTTGCACATTTGAACATAGTGTACCCCCACAGGGTCATCGGGAATTCTCCTACATGGAGTTCTTGAAATACTTGACATGTAGAATTTTTTTTCTATAATTTTTGGTCTGAACTAATTCAGCAGGACTGGTGTCCTCTTTAATAAGTAGCCAGTGAAGTCCATTCCTTTTTAAAATTTTCTTGTAAAATGTGTTATTTCTTTTAATTACTATGGTTTCAACTGTGTGTTCCTGAGAATGCAGAGGATAGACGTCAATCCTTGTTGTTCGGTTCCTTTAAACACCTGAATAAAACCACCCACAGTCTGTGCCCATGGATCCTGAGGTCTGCTGAACATGCATTCAGAGCCCTGAGGATTCACGTCTAGCTGGGGGTGATTCCTGTCCTGGTCTGTGTTTCCTGGATTCACAGCCCCTGATCTTGCCCGAGGTTTCCAAGTCCCCAGGCACCTGTCTGCACACGTGTCACCTGCCTCGAGCTGTCTCAGCTAACTGCCCTACTGTAGGTTTGGCAGCACCCACCTCCCTTCTCCTCCAAGGCATCTGTCTTAGGAAGGGGCATTTTCTAAAGGAAAACTTTCCTCAAATGGACAATGTTCTTTTTCTGCTCATTAGCATTTTATCCACCTTCTAAAGAACAATGACATATGCCAGCACCTTCTGATGATGGTTCTTTGATCATATGAGACCTTCTGCAGTCCTTGCACTCTGTGAATGATGTGTCCAAGTCTACAAATGGGGACTTTTCTTAGTGATCTCCTTCTGCCCTGGCCCCATGTTGGTTGTCACCTGTCTCTCCCACATCGATGACTAAGAACCACAGTCCTGAGAAATATGGGAAATATTGCTCTAGGAACAGGCAGGACTCTCTCTCAATCTTAGTGTTCAGGACATTTCTCATTCTCAGCCAAGACACGCTCGGGCACCACCCTGCAGCTCAAATACTTAAAGATCTGATTATTGTCTGAAACTAGGAGGATTCTGACTAATGGGGTTCCCACTGTCTTCCATGTCAGATAGACATTTGCTTTACACACTCTCAGTCTCTACCATGACTTTTATTTCTCTTTTTTTGTTTAGCAGTCTGGACATGAAGCCTGGCAAATCGTGTGATATCTGATTAAAAAAAATTCACTGCATCAGTGAATTTACTCAGCTGTCTTACTGTGGTGATGCAGTGCCTTACTAGAACAATTTTTAGAGGAGGAAAAGATTATCTGGGCTCAGGGTTTTATAAGTTCAAACTTTGGTTGGCCAACTCCATGGCTCTGGGCCAAGGGGAGGCAGAACAAAATGGCAAAGGGCCTGGAGGAGGAGAGCATCTCAGGACAGGGCACCAGGAAGTAGAGAGATCTCTGCTAACCAGGGACAAAATATAAACCCCAAAGGCACAACCCAGGGACCATCTCCTTCAGCCATACTTGAGCATTACCTGCCTAGAGTCAGCACCAAGTCCCTTCACATGAATTAATCCATTTATTAGGTCACAACATTCACATCTTATCATCTCATCTCTGAGTATTCTTGCATGATCTCACAAAGGAGCTTTGGAGGGACACCTCATATCTAACCCCAATACACCACACCTGTGATGTCGCAGCCCATTCCTTCCCCTATCATCATGTGAAGTCAGCCATCACGCAATCCTCCTTAACTAAAATGACCTCCTGTTTTCTTATAGATCCTGATTTTTAATAGGTACAGTGCAGTAGATATTTCTGAGCATTTAAATTCTCATTAACTTATCCAAAGACTCATATTTGAGCATATAAGATCGAATTTATTAATCAAGTAGTAATACAGGAATACCAGGAAATATATTGAAGAGAACAGACAGGAATTCTCTAAGACAGAGTTTGCACCTTCCTTGAAATGATGAAATCATAATTTTAAAGAAAGGGAGTATTTTGTCTTTATATAGATGATTCCGAAGTTCTTTAGATGATGATGTTGTAAACTCTCCTGATCTCATTAGGATCTGTGATTATTTAAAAGAAAAAAATCAAAATATGGCCAAGCTGATTTCAATTGCATGATATTGGGGAGTGTTTGAATGAAAGAAAAAAATCCACTCATACGTACTGGAGTTCAGGACTGCTCACACACAGCTCTTCTCTCTGGATCTTCTCTGTTCATGTATGGGTTCTACAGGGATGATTTTCATAGGAAAATTTACACTTGCAAGGTCACTTCTTGCTTTGAGACATTCTAGGGCCATGTGCATGTGTGCAACAAATTAAGAATTTTGTGCTTAGAGCAATGGTGCATGGTTGTAATTCCTGGGACTCAGCAGGCTGCGGGATGAGTACCTCAAGATCAAGGTGAGTTTCTGAATCTTAAGTGCTGTGTCAGTATAAAGAATAAGATGGGATGGAGATGTATCACAGAGGTAGAGAATCCCTGGGTTCAACCCCTAGTTCCCCTCCTCCAGAACTGCAGTCTTTGAGAAATCTCTTCTAGGGTTATTGGAGATTTTCCAAAGCAGGGTACTTTTTTTCACATTGGAATTCACTAATGTTGTGACTATTCCATTCTCCATGACTTCACATAAAGCTCTCCTACTGTCTTCCAATTTTTGAACCCCACTCTGAAAACTAAAGGGGTGTTGTTTGATCCATGTTTTAAACACATGTACTCATGTCAACAGCCTGAAGGAGGGACCATCCATTTCACTCGATGATACATATGTAAAGTATCATAAGGGGAAGAAAAGTACCTAAGAGAACAATGTCAGTAAGTACAAACCTCCAGGGTCTGCTCATCAAGCAAGGTCCTTAGGAATCAGGACAGTTATCTGGGAAAGAGAGGGGAAGAAAAATCTATATCAGTGGGGGTGCTCAATGCCTAAGGATTTGAATTTTGAAATGGAAGATATGAATCAAGCGTCCTGTCCGTTGATTCATTTCAGAATACTTCAGGAACAGGGAAAGCAACTTTACCTGTTTCAATAACATGTCTTATGTTTTCCTTTGGAATGTTCTTTTCCACTGTCAGCTCTTCAAGCTTCTTCTGAACTTCTTCACTGAGTCTGTCTTCCTTAGCTGTTTCATGTGGGACAATGTGGAAGAGGCTTCTGTTAGAAAGCGTCCTCTGGGTCCCAGGTAGACCAGTTGATCCCACCACCTCCATGCTCTGACTAATAGTACTTCCAGGTCATTTATGATTGACATGGGAATGTGGGTAAATTCCACTTATGGAACATCATATCCTTTTGCAATTCTTAGGACTCCTGAGGACACTCAAGACCCTTTATTGTGTGAACTCAATTCTACCTAATGTTTTTGTATTGTCATGGGCTCAGCTTTTGGAATTCTTCTATACTGAGGCTTTTCATTTCAACTGTATCTATATTCTTGAGTCCATGCTCCAGTATTCTGGACCTTCATCCAATATTCAATAGCAGAAGAGGAGTGGTATTGATCTGAACTTTCCACTAGCACATTAGCATGCTAATCTCTGCTAATGCAAAAAAAAGAGAGAAAGAAAGAAAGAAACAAAGAAAGAAAGAAAGAAAGAAAGAAAGAAAGAAAGAAAGAAAGAAAGAAAGAAAGAAAGAATGGAAGAAAATCTCCTCCTTCATTTTTAAGGGTTTGCAACTTTTAGGAGTGACTTTGAATAGGGCATTTTATAAAATGTGTCTCTATTTTCAGAAAGAAAATGTCTCTGTACACCTGACACAATGGACTGTATTCTAGGAAACATCTCTCTACTAGCACTATCTTTAGGTACAAAAATAGATAGATAGATAGATAGATTTCTACTTCTCTTTTGAACTTATAACATAGAAGAAATTACTATACTGGATGGAGATGTAGCTCAGTTGGTAGACTGCTTGCCTCCTATACACAAGGCCCTAGGTTCAAATCCCAGCTATGCAAAAATAAATAAAAATAAATCACTATGCTGTGCTTCAGATGATAAACGTCACTTCAGCATGCACATTCATATAGGTAATCTTGCTGTCTCCATCCACATTTATATTATAAAATACTATGACACCATTAGACAAGTACTCAATTTTGAAGAAATTTTGCCCTTTTTCTGTGATAGAAAAAGAAACACTTCAAAACTCTAAAATATCAACTTTCTTAAAAAATTATTTGGTGTGACTTGCTGGCAACACACTATTGTGAACTCTTTGGTCCAGAATAATCTCTGTTTCACTAACGTTCCATGTCCTATGTTAGAATCAGGCACAAAACCTGCAGAGAGAGAGGCCAACAATTCCATGTCCCCATCTGAACATGGAAAGGGTCCCCATCCTTTGAATCACCTAGGCATTCGTGGATGATAACTGGATTCCTGAGAGCCAAGATCCTGGTCGCAGGATCTGCAGAATCATGGTAGGCGGTATTTTTCAAACTTTGTTATTTTCAAGCCTAAATATAGAAGTCTGTATTATTTGGGGGGTTGCTTTTAGCTGAAGTTCAAATGAGGTTGAATTTAGTAGAAATATTTTGCTGTTATTTTCCCTATTCTCATTCTTACATTTGGGGTTTCAGACTTTCAGAACATAAATCCTTAATTGTATGTCTGTTTCACATCTTTTCATATTCTTTTAGTTTGTTCACTAAAAAGCAGGTATGATCATATCTGTCAGAGAAGAACCTAATTTTGAATAAATGTTGTAACTTAAGGTCATTTTAAAGAGCTCTCCATGCAGAGACACCCATGAGCTATATAAACAGGGAACCCTTTTGACTCATCTTTAATAGCAACACCCCACTTGGAACCTGAGATGATATGGACTTTATTCTAACTCTCTCTGGTGACTCCAATGCTCAACAGTTCACCAGCATTTCCAAGGTTTCATGAGCAAGGAGAGTTTGCTAATAGTGGCCAGTGTCCACATGCCCTGATTTGTGTGTCCACCAAGACTACAAATCTGAACACCCCTCAAGAATTGGGTCATGGTGTCCATCTTAGAGCAAATACTCACACTCAGCTTCATAAATATCATGAGGACCTTTGGATGATCTGACTAAGAACTTCTGACACTCCCCATTGGACCTTGAAAACAAACCAAGAGAAGCCCATTTTTGCTTATCTATTCTTGCAAAAATCTTCATATTTCACTTGAATAAGGGAATGAGTGAGAAGGTAACTGAGATGGGAAAATCAATCTACGATCTCCCTCTTCCATGCATCCTATGACTCTATAGTATGGGACCTTCTGGGTGATCTATGGCAGGGTTTTTCAACCCCAGTAATTACCAGCTCTGGGTGGAATGGGATAGGTTGTGTTGGAGACTCCTGAAATTGTCCAGCTGTATAATCACTGCCCTGAACCCACCACATAACCTTAGCTCTCACTGCCATTGGGACACCACGGAGATCTGCAGGTCTGAACACATAGCCAGTGGAGGGGTTTGCAAGGGGACTCCCACTTCAGGATGGCAAGAAAAATTATGCAAATTCCTATGCATGTATACATACTATAGGTGCATAATATTTCTTTGCATAGGCATGCATACATTATCGATGTACTTAATATTTATATTAAAAATCTTAAATCTTTAATATTACAAACATATAATATTCCACCTAAACAATCAATATGCATGTGACATTAATATATACAATATGCATGTGACATTAATATACACACTTTTATTTTCTCCAGTCTTAATTATCAGAGCTCCTACTCTCATATAAATGGTGCTGCTCCTGTGAATTCTGAAATTTGAATTCCTCACACTCTGTCCTCTCTATCTTCTGGGAATTCAGGATGCAGTTCTTTCCAAACAGGGACACAGACACAAACACAGATTTGAGGGAAGAAGTGGCCTCTGTTGTGTCAGAGGTGACCCTCATTGTTCCATTACATTGAGGATGATTTTCACTTACTTGGAGCACAAGAGGAAGTCGATCTTGTTGCCTCCTTCACTACTTTCTTAGTGACCGAAATGAAACCTCATCTCTCCATATTCACTAATCTTCGCTAAGTCATCAGCTCCTGCAAAGGAAAAGTCCCCTGGGAATGGCTACAGGCTCCTCTTGTTCTCTTCTCATTCACACCGGTTATAACCATGGCAGCTGGTTGAGCTCAGAAAAAATTAAATCTAATCATGAGTGAAAGAACGATCAAGGCTTGCCATTGGAGAAAATGCCCATTTATTGAGGAAGAGCTCTGCATATTTATAGAGCGGGGGTGGTTTGACAGTTGGCATGGGGTGCTTTTTGATTGGAGGGTAAGGATCAGGTGAGCCAGGAGGGCTAGTCTGATTGGTGGGTAAGGATCAGGTGAGCAAGCAGGGCTCACCATTGGATGGCTGGATCATGTGAGCAAGCAGAGCTCACCAATGGACAGCTCTTCTTGGGGGATGGGAAAGTTAGTCTTTGGAGCCAGGTGACTCCCAACAATGAAGTTGGCATGCAAGTCCGGCTCTCCACAAGGTAGAATTGTATCAACTCATGAATTAAATTGAGAGGCTCTGAAACTACTAAACGATATGAGCAAATATATGGTAAATAGTAGGTAGTACTTTGGCAGATTAAGTTGGTTTTTTTTTTTTACATTTTACTTAAAGAGGAATGTGATAGTCATAAAAGAGTTAGATTACACAAACAGCAAAGGTTACCATCATGAATATAGATGTATGTGGACGGAGATGCTCATAAAAATCTCATGTCACATAAAATTGAGAAATAGAAGGGGAGAGAGAAAGAGAGAGAGAGAGAGAGAGAGAGAGAGAGAGAGAGAGAAACCCTGCATCAGCCCATCCAGGTACCTCTGCTGGGTCAACCTGGGAGGAAGCACAGATCAAGCTGAATCTCAGAGCCAGCAGAAAGGTCCTCATCTTGATGAGATCTGTCTCCCACTCTACAGAAACTCAGGGGAGGTGGGTACAGGACAGAACGAGTTTGATGCCCCTTTATAGCACATTGGTGACTTGACATGACAGGCAATGAATCCATTGTTTTCATCCTGAGATTCTCTGTCTGCTCAGTGTTTCCTGGTTGGCAGGGATAAGCTCTCTAGGAACTCCTGTTCTTCACCTAATGATATGGATATTGGAAAAGCTTTAGTGTGGCCAAATAATTGACCTTTATGTATGGCTCTTGAACAAAGCCTGTCATTGATTCCAAGGACAGTAATGTTTATTTCCTCTTTGATCCCTATGGCTGAAATGGAAGATAAAGAAAAAAAAACATCTATTCCAGTTCCTGTGACACTTCTCTAACATTTTAGTTGAATGCTCACAGATACATATAAAATCAAAGATGGTACCCTGTGGCCTAATGAAATTAGATTATGGCATCTCTACCTCAAATGCAAAATAACAAGGCATCTCTCAAACAAGTTTAAGTTTAAATTTAAGAATATATTACAAAAAAATGATAACGATCATACAAATGCTAGCCTCTTGCCAATTTTTGATGTTTTTGTTTTGTTTTGTTTTGTTTAGATCAATGCTATTTCAAGTGATCAAGTTAAACTATCCCTGGGTCAACAACCACATGAGATCAACCACAGCCAATCATTCTGAAAGTATTAGGACACTTGCCAGAGAACCTCCACCAAGGGAAATTTTGAGGATCCTATCATCAGCTAAAATACACCTGCCCATTGGATTTATGACCTGGATTTCTTCTGAAAGGTTTTAAGTCTTTTGTCTAATTCCTACATATTTCAACAATTTTGATACAGAATTTTGCAGGGTGATGAATACGGGTCCTATTTTGTTTTTCTAGCAATAGCTATCCAGTTCATCTGTGCCATTTTGTAAAGCATCTCTCATCCCCCATAATATATTCTTGTCAAACACCAGATAGGGACTTTGTCTCAGGGACCTCTATTCTATTTTTGGTCTTAATGCCCATATTGGTGGAATTTCCATGTTGTGTTTGCTCTACAGCTCTGTAGTGTCCTTTTCAGATCAGGTATTTTGGTGTCTTCTGCTTTGAGAGTCTTGCTTACTATTTCTTTCCCTGCTCAGGTTCTCTGATTCTTACAAATTAATTTAAAAAATATTTTTTCTAGTTTAGTAAAAATGCCATTCATATTTTTATAGGGAGTGCTATGAATTTGTTTATTGTTCTTGGTAGGATGTCTAGTTTTACAATATCAGTTCAGCCTATCCAAGAACATGGAATGTTCTTCTATGATTTTCTTCAATTTATTTCTTCAATGTTTTGTGAATTTCCTTGTAGGGCTCTTTTAACTTCTAGCTTAGATAATTTCCAAAAATATCTTTTTGTCAGATTGTTGTGAATTGAATGGTTTTCCGAATTTCTTTGCCTCCTGAATTAACTGTGTAGGCAATCTATCAGTTTAATATGTGTTTATCTTGTATCTTGATTCTTTGATAAACTCCTTTATAATCTCTAGAATTATTCTGGTGCAGTTTTTAATTTTGTGAATATGATAATATTATCAGCAATTACAGATAGTTGGCCTTCTCTTTTTTGCTTTTTGTATCCGTTGATTTTCTTTTCTTGCCTGATCACTTTGCCTAATGTTTCAAGGACTATATTTAATAAGATGGTGGCAGTGGACTCACTTATATTGTTCATGAATTAAAAATAAATTCTTTTAGTTTTTCTCCATTTAGTACTATATTGACCTTGGGATTGCTATAAATGCGTTTATGTGGTTGAGATAAGCTCCTTCAAATATCAGTGAGATTCTAAGCAAGTTAATAAGATTCTATCTCAAAATAAAATATGAAAAGGGCTGGGAATGTGGCTCAGTTATTTAGCTCCCCTCATTTTGTTCTGTAGTATCAAAGAAATTAAGAATGAAATTATATTAAGTAAACCTATGCACACTCAAAGCAATGAGAATTATTTAGCATAATATCCCCCAAATGAAACCAGCCATATATTTAAAGGTTAACTGCTCCTGACCAAGTGATTTACCCAAGACATATAAGATGATATAGCTCTCTGATAATCTATCAATTTCATTAAGACATTTATCAGGGAGAAGATGAAGTTACTGGTTGGGGCTGAATTGAATCCCCTGACAATTCCTACACTGAAATCTGTCCCACAGGACCAGGGTCCCCAGTGGGTAAGTAAGCTAAAAAGAGGCATTTAGTGGTTGGACCACTTCATTTAGATCATGTCTATGTCAAAAGAGGAGATATGAATTTCCAAGGATCAGCATGGACACTGGATAAGAGAGAGAATACCAAGCGATCCCAGGACAAGATGGCGGCCATCGGCCAACCAAGGATTGCACTTCAGGAGGACCCAGGCCTGCCCACTCAATGCAAGGACCACAGTAGATGCATTCGCACTGCCTGTGATCCACGAAAATAACATTGACTCTCTCCATTACGTTTTCATATCATTAACAGCACTAGTTGATGCCTACATGAAGTTCCCACAGCTTTTTTTTTTATAATGGAGAGATTTATATTAGAAATCTCATGTACTTCAATCCCTTCCTCATCATCCTTGGTGAGGAATGTAAGGGATAGTTAGTGGCCCTGGCTGCCATGGCAAAGCCCCATGCTGCTATATCACAGGGCAGAATTTATCTCCCCAGAGACGTGAGGGCTGATGTCTGAGTACTAATAATCTTCACTTCTGGACAGAATGAACTTCTCTGCATTTTCTGATCCTTGTAGCAACCAAATTTTCTAAGAGTGTAAATTTTCTTTGGATTTTCCCCATTCTCCTGATAAGCAGTCCAAGTGAATACCTGAGTTGATCTTACCACTAGGGCCCTTCAAGTTTCAGATTCCTTGTTGATTGGAGCTCTCCTCTCTGTTTCCTGAATCAGAAGAGCACCCTATTCTTCCACCAAGGTTTCCAAATCCCCAGGGACCTGTCTTCAGTTATTGGAATCTGCCTAGCGCTCTCTCTCTCTCTCTCTCTCTCTCTCTCTCTCCCCTCTCCCTCTCCCTCTCCCTCTCATCTTCTCCATCTTTCTTTCATAATATATATCAACACAATAACCCTGCAGGGACCAGGAGGAACTATCTCTAATCCTGATTATGGGGACATTTCTGAAACTCACTCCAAACCCCTGAAGTACATTCACGCAGCTGAAACACACAAATATTTAAATATTGTCAGAATTATGAAAACCGACATTTTTCAGGCCAACCAGACTATTAACTCTCATTCATATCAGAAGGGAAATTTTATTGCATCTTGTAAGCCTCTCTCATTTCATTTTTTCTTTCCTTTTTTTTTAAGCATAGCCTGGCCTCTTAATTAATATCTGATAAAAAAAAATTCTGTGGCATCCTAAAAGAACACTTTTAGTAAGGGTTTTCACTGTTTTTACACAAAGACATTATAAGTACAATTTTAGAGAAGGAGAATTTTTATTTAGGCCCATGGTTTTATAGGTTCAGTTCAAATTTTGATTTGGGCTCATGGTTGGCCAACTCCATGGCTCTGGCCCAGTGGATGGCAGAACAAAATGGCAGAAGGGCCTGGAGGAATATAGCCACTTAGGACCCAGCACCAGGAAGCAGAGAGAGCTTCTATCAGGTACAGGATAGAAACCCCACAGCACAGCCCAGGGACCCACCTCCTCCAGCCACACCCGACCTGCCCAGCCACCACCCAGTTAGTCCATTCAAGTGGATTAATCCACTGATTAGATCACACCACTCATACCCAATAATTTCACCTCTGAACATCATTCCATTGTCTCACGTGAGCTTTTGGGGTTCTTTCATATCTAAACAAGAACACACTCACATCTGTGTGATGTTGCAGCCCATCCCGTCCTCTGTACTCATGATACGTTCCACAGTTGCATAATCATCCTTAACTAAAATGGTCTTCTGTCTTCTGTAGACCCAATGGTGAATATTGCATCAGAGTAGATATTTCTGTAGATATTTCTGTGCATTGAAATTCTCATAAACTTATCCAAAGACGCACGTTTGTGCATATACGGTCAAATTTATTAATCAATTTGGAATACAGAAATAGCAAGAAAAATATAAAAGAGAACTGACAAGAAATTCCTTAGACAGAGTTTAGCCCTTTACAGAAAATTAGAAATTACCATTTCAATAAAAGGGGGGCATACTTTTATCTTCATAGAGATTATTCCTGAGACTTTGAGAAGATGATGTTGCAAACATTCCTGATCTCATTAGTATCTGTAGCAATCAAAAGAAAAAGAAATTAAAATATTGCCAACCTGATCTTATTGGCATGATATTGGTAAGTCTTTGAGCGCAAAGGAAAAATCCAATCCTGGGTAGTGGAGTGTAACTCTTTTAATGGAACTTATATTTTCATGCATGAGTTTCATAGGGGTCATTTTCATAGGAAAGCCTATACTTTCAAGTCCACTCCTTGATTTGAGGGATCCTAAGGTGCATGTGCATGTGTGCAACACATGAATTTTGTGTGTGTGTGTGTGTGTGTGTGTGTGTGTGTGCCAGGAGCAATGGTGCATGCCTCTAATTCCAGGATTCAGAAACTGTGTCAAGAGCAGGAAGATCTCAAGTTCAAGGCCAGCTTCTAAATCTCAGAGGCCATGTGAAAATAAAGAATGAGACGCGGTGGACATGTAACTCAGTGTCAGATTGTCCCTGGGTTAAATCTCTAGTACCTTTCCCTCAAAAATCTGAAAGATTTTGAGAAATCTCCTTTAGCAATGTTAAAATTTTTGCTATTGCAAGGTAATGAATTCACCAATGTTAATACTATTCCATTCTCCATGGCTTCACAAAAAACTCTCCACTGTCTTCCAGTAAAAGGACGCACTCTGAAAACTAAAGGGATGTTGTTTTATCCATGTTTTAAACATATGTAAACATCTCTAACCCTGAAGGAGGGACCATTTCACTCAATCATACATATGCCAAGTATCATAAGGGGAAAAATACCTAACAGAACAAACTGTCAGATTGTACAAACCTCAAGTGTTTGCTCATCAGGCAAGGTCCTTAGGCAGCAGGACAGTCGTCTGTGAAAGAGAAGGGAAGGGAAAGTCTAGGTCACTGTGTTTGTTCAATGTGTAATGATTTGCATTTTGCAAATGGAAGATATGAATGAAGCTTCCTCTCCTCTGGTTCATTTCAGATTACTAGAGGAACAGGGAAAGTGACTTTACCAGTTTCAATAATATTTCTTATGTTCTCCTTTGGAACCTTGGATGCCACTGTCACTTCTTCAAACTTCTTCTTCTGTTCTTCACTCAGCCTGTCTTTCTTAGCTGTGTTTTATGGGGGATAGCATGGAAGAGATTTCTGTTAGAAAGCGTCCTCTGGGTCCCAGGTAGACCAGTTGATCCCACCAACTAAGAGTACTTCCAGTTTATATATGGTGACATGGGAACGTGGGTAAACTCCACTTATGTAAATCATATCATGTGCAATTCTTCGGACTTCTGAGGGCATTCAAGACCCTTTATTGTGTGAATTCAAATCTGCCTAGTATTTTTGCATTTTTCAGAACAATTCCAGGGCCTAAGCGTTGGAAAATATTCTGTACTGTGGTTTCTCATTTCAACTCTGTCTACATTCTACAGTTAGTGCCCCAGTATTCTGGATAATTTATCCAATATTCAATATCACAAGAGGGGTGGTGTTGTTCTGAACTTTTCACCTCACACATTAGCATGTTCGTCTCTGCTAATGCAAAGCAAAAACAAAACAAAAAGAAAAGAAAAAAACAACAAAAAAAGAAAATCCTTTTTTAATCTTTGATAAAATAAGTTTCAAGCTGCATCAATTTCAAAGCTGTATCTATGACCTTAAAGGTTCAAATTCAGCTTTTGCTTGCTTTGGAGGCAAGACACAAGTCTCAGTCCCTGGAAGCATTGGAGCAGCATATGTGATGAGTGGTGCTCTTGAATAACTTTAAGTTTTGAAAGTATTCAAACAATTATGATAAGATGAAGGATTGATAGTGGAGATCAATATGGTCATTAATACTGAAATGAATGAACTTAATTTGAATTTTAATATACATAAGTATTTTTCCATATTATTCATTGGTGCTTTATAATTTTTGATAAGAATTGGTTCAGCATTGCATATTCACAAGTATAGACATATAACCTGAATTCAACTTTTAAAAAAATAAGAAAGAAAAAAAGAAATTACTATGCTGTGCTTCAAGGGATAAGTGTCCCTTATACTTACCACCAACATTAGTCATATGAGTAACCTTGCCGTTTCCATCCACATGTATATTATAAAATATTATGATACCTTTGGAGAAGTACTCGATTTGGAAGAAATTTTGTCCTGCATCTGTCATTGAAAAAGAAACACATTAAAACTCTAAATTATCACCTTTCTTAAAAAGTCATTTGGTGCACACTATCATGGATTATCATGGATTCTTTTTCCCCAACAATCTCTGTTTCACTAATGTTCCACGTCCTGAGTTAGAACCAGGCACAAAAGCTGCAGAGAGGGCCAACAATTCCATGTCCCCATCTGAACACGGTAAAGACAACTCCTCCTTGGATTTGCCTAGACATTCATGGATAGCAAGTAGTTTCCTGAGAGCTAAGACCCTGGTTGCAGGATCTATATAACCAGAAGGGGTGGATAGCTTGCACTTTCTAAATCATCCCACAGAAACAAATTTTCAAATCCCCAGCAATTTTCTGACCCAATTATCCAATTTAAGCAATATTATCATTAATTCCACCCATGTTGAATGAATACATCACATTGAAATTGAAGCATAGAAAGTGCTGGATCAATCTCTCTCTGTCTCTCTTTCTCTATCTGTCTGTCTCTCTCTCTCTCTCTCTCTCTCTCTCTCTCTCTCTCATATATATATATATATTTATATATGCATATATATATATGCATATCATAATATACTTGTACCTTAGTGAAACATATTACTGTATATTCATATTCCAATGCAAAATAAATCTTATCTGGTCAAGACTAGAATACCACAGTGAACATTTCTGTCTCCATCAAATGAAACATGTAGGCAATTGGTCTATTAATATTATAGGATGTGTTTTTTAAAATTTTGTTATGCTAAAGCAAAAATATAGAAGTCTCTATTATTTGGGGGGTTGTTTTAGTTGAAGTTTAAATTGGGTTGAATTTGGTTTAAATATTTTGTTGTTATTTTTTACTATTCTCATTCTTACATTTGGGGATTCAGACTGTCAGATCATAAATACTTGAGAGTGGGTCTATTACACATATTTTTAATATTCAGGTTGTTTGTTCAATGAACAGCAAGACTAATCATATCTGTCAGAGAAGAAGGCTAATTTTGCAAAAATGTAGGTTTTATTGAAGGTCATTTTAAACAGCTCTCCATGCAGAGAACTACATGAGCTATATAAAAATAGAACCCTTCTAACTCATCATTAATACCAACATCCCACCTGGGAACCTGAGATGATATGGACCTTGTTCTAATTCTCTCTGGTGTCTCCAAAGCTCACCAGTTCACCAGCATTTCCAAGGTGGCATGAGCAAGGAGAAGTTCGCTAATGGTGGACAGTGTCCAGACCCCCGTGTGTGTGCCTACCAAGATGATGAATCTGAACACCCCTCAAGGCTTGGGTCATGCAATCAATATTAGAGAAAATACTCACACTCAACTTCAAAAACATCATGAGGTCCTTTTGTGGACACCACTGAGAACTTCTGACACTCCCCATTGGACCTTAAAGACAAACCAAGAGACGGTCCCTTTTTTCTCATTTATTCTTGCAAAAATCTTTGTATTGGGCTTGAAAAAGACCCAATACGGATATCTCAAACTTCAACTCACCTTCAACTTCATCAATAATCATTTAACAGGAGGTATTTGGATGTCATATGGTCTCTTCAACTTTTTTGGGGGGGTGGGGGCTAGGCATCAGCATAGGAAGAGATGCATCTTTGAAAACTTCAATGACCAATTGGTGTTGAAACTCATTGTCTGAATTATAAACAGACTCTGCTTCCTATGAATGAGTTCTCATTTTTATTTTCTCTTGGGTCTTGGTTGAAAATATTCGAGTCTTGTGTGATGTAATTGTCATATTTGTGTTTTTATTTTTTATTTCAAGGACCATTATAGTTGTTTATTTATATACACTTTGTCTTTGGGTTTTCCATTGAGTCATTCTTATGTGCAATGATTTCAATTGGAACCATGAAAATGAGACATTCTATATAACATCTATATGTTACATTTATATCTTATATAGATTTTAAATATTTGCCACACAATCCCAATATCCACATAACCCAAATCATTCTACAGATATTAACTGCGTGTGCAAATACATTTCTATTGAATCAATTTTGTCATAGAAAATGTCAGCTGGAGAATCATGATTGACATGGATTACTGTGTAGATCCTGCTCTTTTGAATTCATGCTTAAAGATAATGGATGCAATCTATTGTCAATAGACAGATAATGGAAAGAGCCCAACACACATGCAGGGGTCTGATGGACCTTTGCACTCAGCTCAGGATTAAAAGGTAAGAGTGTTTGCTCACTGTCTCGAGGTCTCTATGTTAGGGCATATGGTTCAACAGGATCTCAAAACCCCAATCTCCTTCAAGAAAACACCAAATAGTGGTGATTCTCTCGGGTCCTCCTGTTGATGTCCAGCTTCCTCACAAGCAAGAACACACGTCCATGAAGAAGTCAGAAGACTCCATTCTGTGAGCATCATCAAGACGTCTCACCATGGATTGGAGCCCAGACCAAGTGTCAGAAGTGAACTATTTAGTTCTTTAACATGGGGACAATTTTCACTTACTTGACATAGAAGGTGACGGCTAACTTCTCACATGCATCAATACATTCAAGGTGACGAAAACGGACTCTCATGTCTGAATCTTCACTAACCTTCTCTAAGTCATCAGCTCCCATGAGAATGGTGCGCCATTCCCCAGTGATCTGCAAAGAAAATGTCCCCTGGGAATGGCTACTGGCTCCTCCTTCTCGTCTCTCATCCACACTTATTAGAACCATGGCAGCTGGTTTAGCTCAGAAGAAAACAACAAACCCAGTCAGGAGGTAGCCAAGCAAGCTCTGCTGTCCAGAGGAAGAATCCCATCCAATAAGGTCAGATTCCCACAGGGAGCATGGAATTGAGAGGCGGTGAAACAGCTGAACAACATCACCAAATGTATGGGATCTAGTAGGTGACACTGTTGCACCTTAGCATTTATTAACTTCCTTACTTCAGGAGGAATATGATAGTCACAGAAAGAGTCAGAATACAGAAGTAGAGGAGAATCATCTCATGATTATAGATATGTGTGGGCTGAGATGCTCCTAAAATCCCATGTCACTTAAAATTGAGAAATGTGGGAAGAGAGAGAGAAAGAAGGAGCCAGGAAGAGATCACTCCCAAATCATCCCATCCAGGTACCTCTGATGGGTCATATTGGGAAGAAGCACAGATCAGAGCAAATCCGAGAGTGAGCAAAAAGGTCCTCATCTTGATTGCAATCTCTCTTCCTATCCTTCGGGGGCTCACTGTAGATGAGCAATTAGAGAGAATGAGTTTTCTGCCTCTTTATATACTATTGGAGATTTGGCATGAGCAGCAATGGATCCATTGTTTTTCATCCTGAACCTTCTGTCTGCTCAGTGTTTCCTGGTTGGCTGGGATGGACCATCCAGGATCTTCTGTTATTTAACTAATGAGATTAATATTAGCAAAAGCTTAAGTACGACCAGATAATTGACCTTTATATAATAGACTCATGCACAGAGCCTGTCATTGACTCCAAGGACAGTAATGTCTATTTCCTCTTTGATTCTGATGGCTGTCATGGAAGATCAAGGATAAAACGTCTATTCAAGTTCCTGTATCACTTCTTTAACCTTTGGGTTGAATACTTAAAGTTACTTCTAAAACCAAAGATGATACCCTGTGGCCTTACCAAATTACGGCATCTCTACCTCAAATGCAAGGTAACAAAGCATCTCTCAAACCAGTTCATGTTTGAATTTAAGAAGACATTACCAAAAAAGTAATAATAATAATAATTCAAATCTGGCCTCTTGTCAATTTATATATATTTTTTTTTTTTTTAATTTGAGATGCATGTTCCTTCAAGTTATCCAGTTGAATTCCCCTTGGGTCAACCAACACATGGATCAACCACAGCCAATCACTCTGAAAGTATTAGGGTACTCGCTGTAGGGTCTACACTAATGGTACCTGTGAAGACCTGTATGTTGGATTTTTGACCCTGTATTTCTTTTGGAAGTTTGGAAGTCTCTTGTCTATTTCCTACATTTTTTAACCAATTTGATATGAGTGTTTGTGCAGGGTGAGGGACACGATTCCTTCTTTATTTTTCTACAAATGTCTATCCAGTTTCCCTCATGACAAGTTTGACTTCCCCCAAGAATGTATTTCTGTCAACATGTCAGTCATCAGAGGCCTAGTCTCATGTGACGTTGGCTCAGTGTCCTCTGTTCTATTTCTTAGGTCTTCATGCTCATATTGGGGGAATTACCATGTTCCGTTTTCAGGCTAAACAGACTCTTACCTTCATCCATGTAAGAAGAGGCATTTTACTGCATCTTGTAAGTCTCTATCATTTCCTAATTTCTTTCTTTCTTTTCCTTTTTAAGCCCAGTCTTGATACACTGCCTGACCTCTTAAGTTATATCTGATAAAAAAAAAACTATTTTCTGTTCCATCATAAAAGAACACTTTTAGTAAGTTTTTTCACTGTTGCAACACAAAGACCTTATGAGTACAATTTTAGAGGAGGAGAATTTTTATTTGTGGTTCATGGATTCAGAGGTTCAGCCCATGGTGGGCTGGCTCCATGACTCTGGCCCAAGGGGAGGCAGAACAAAATGTTTGAAGGGCCTGCAGGAGGAGAGCAGCTCAGGACAGGGCACCAGGGAGCAGAGAGAGCTCTGATCACCAGGGACAGGATAGAAATCCCAAAGGCACAGCCCAAGGAATCCCTCCTCCAGCCACACCCCACCTGCTACAATCACCATTCATTTAGTCCACTCAAGTAGATTAATCCACTGACTAGGCCACACCTCTCATATCTAATCATTTCACTTCTGAACATCATTCCATTCTATCACATGAGCTTTTGGGTCCCTTCATATCTAAAGAATAACACACTCACATCTGTGTGATGTTGTAGCCCATCCCTTCCTCAGTACTCATAATACAATCAGCAGTTGCACAATCATCCTTAACTATAATGACCTTCTGTATCCAGTAGACTCAATGTTGAATACTTCATCAGAGTAGATATTTCTGTAACTTGTGATTGTTATAAACTTATCAAAAGACACACGTTTGTGCATATAACATCAAATTTATTAATCAATTAGGAATACAGAAATAGCAAGAAAGGTATAGAAGAGAACTGACAGGAAATCCCTTAGACAGGGTTTGCAACGTTACAGAAATAAAGAAATTACAATTTTGATAAAAGAAAAGCATTTTATCTTCATAGAGATGATTCCTGAGACCTTGATAAGATAATGTTGCAGACATTCCTGATCTCATTAGGATCTGTTGGATTCAAAAGAAAAAGAAATTAAAATATGGCCAAGTGGATCTTAATGACATGATATTGGGGAGTGTTAGAATGCAAAGGAAAAATCCAATCCTGGGTAGTGGAGTGCAGGAACGCTCACATGCAACTTTTTTCTCAGAACTTGTATGTTCATGTATGGGTTCTACAGGGGTCACTTTCATAGGAAAGTCTACACTTGCAAGGTCACCTCTTGTTTGAGGGATCCTAAGTTGCATGTGCATGTATGCAATACCTTAACATTTTTGTGTGTGCCAGGAGCAATGCTGCATGCCTATAATCCCAGGACTCAGAAACTGAGTCAAGAGCAGGAGAATCTCAAGTGCAAGGCCAGATCCTGTGTCTTAGAGACCATGTCAAAATAAAGAATGAGATGGGGTAGAGATGTAACTCAGTGGTAGATTGTCCCTGGATTAAATCCCTAGTACCTTTCCCTCCAAAATCTGAAAGTCTTTGAGAAATCTCCTTTAGGGATATTGAAGATTTTGCCATTACAAGGTAATGTTTTCACCAATGTTAATACTATGCCATTGTCCATGGCTTCTCAAAATGCTGTCCCATTGTCTTCCAAAAAAAGATCCCGCTCTGAAAACTAAAGGGATGTTGTTTGATCCATGTTTTAAATGCATGTAGTCATCTCAAAACCCGGAAGGAGGGACCATTTCACTCATTCATACCTATGCCAAGTATCATAAGGGGGAAAAGACCGAAAAGAACACATGTCAGGAAATACAAACCTCAAGTGCCTGCTCATCAGGCAAGGTCCTTAGGCAGCAGGACAGTCGTCTGTGAAAGAGAAGGGAAGGGAAAGTCTAGATCACTGGGGTTGCTCAATGTGTAATGATTTGCATTTTGCAAATGGAAGGTAGGAATGAAGCTCCCTCTCCTCTGTTTATTTCAGATTACTACAGGAACAGGGAATGTGACTTTACCAGTTTCAATAACATTTCTTATGTTCTCCTTTGGAATCTTGGATGCCACTGTCACTTCTTTAAACAGCTTCTTATGATCTTCACTCAGCCTGTGTTCCTTAGCTGTGTTTCATGGGGGATAACATGGAAGAGGTTTCTGTTAGAAAGTGTCCTCTGGGTCCCAGGTATACCAGTTGATCCTACCAACTAAGAGTACTTCCAGGTCATTTAGGGTGACATGGGAATGTGGATAAATTCCACTAATGGAACTCATTATTTTGTAATTCTTAGGAATACTGAGGACATTCAAGACCCTTTATTGTGTGAATTCAAACCTGCCTACTATTTTTGCATTTTCCAGAACAATTCCAGGGCTTAAGTTTTGGGAAATATTCTGTACTGTGGCTTCTCATGTCAACTCTGTCAACATTTTAGAATTTATGACCCAGTATTCTGGAGCATTCAGCCAATATTCAATACCAGAAGAGGGGTGGTGTTGATCAGAACTTTCTCCTAGCACATTAGCATGGTAATCTCTGCTAATGCAAAGCAAAAAAAAAGAAAAAAGAAAATCTTCTTTTATTAATCTTTGATAAAATAAGTTTAAAGTTGCATCAATTTCAAAGGTGAATCTAAGAACTCAAACATTCAAATGCAGCTTTTGTTTGCTCTGAGGAAAAAGGCAAAACTCTAAGTCTGTGGTAGGATTGGAAAGCGTATGTGAGGAGTAATGTTCTTGTGTATTTATTTAAAGAATGGTAACTTTAAGTTTTGAAACTATTCAAACAATTATGATAAGATGAAGGATTGATGGTGGAGATCAGTATGGTCATTAATACTGAAATGAGGGAACTGAATTTGAATTTAAATATACATAAGTATTTTTCCATATTGTTCATTGGTGCTTTATAATTTTCCATAAGATTGGATTCAGCATTGCATATTCACAATTTTAGGCATACAATCTAAATTTAACTTTAAAAAAATTAAGAAAGAAAACACTATGCTGTGCTTCAAAGGGTACATGTCACTTATACTTACCACCAACAGAGGTCATATGAGTAACCTTGCCGTTTCCATCCACATGTATATTATAAAATATTATGATATCTTTGGAGGAGTACTCCATTCGGAAGAAATTTTGCCCTGCGTCTGTCATTGAAAAAGAAACACTTCAAAAACTCTCAATTATCAACTTTCTTACAAAAATCCTTTGGTGTGAGTTGCTGGCAACACACTATCATGGACCCTTTTTCACAACAATCTCTCTTTCACTAAAATTCCATGTTCTGTGTTAGAATCAGGCACAGAAGCTGCAGAGAGAGGCCAAAAATTCCATGTCCCCGTCTGAACATGGTAAAGAGTCCTGACCTTGGAATCACCGAGGCATTCATGGAAGGCAATTGGTTTCCTAAGACCCATGATCCTGGTTGCAGGATCTGCAGAATCATGGTAGGTGGAGAGCTCTCACTTTCTAAATCATCCCACAGAAACCAATTTTCAAATCCTCAGCAATTTTATGACTCAATTATCCAGTCTAAGCAGTATTATCATGTAATTCCACCCATGGTGAATGAATACATCACATTGAACTTGAACCATAATAAGAGCTGAATCATATATATATGATTCAGCTCTTATTATGTGCCAACCACCGAGTACTTCTGACAATTCCCGTATATATATATATACACACACACACATACACACATATTTATATATATGCTCATGTTATAAAAATGTCACCCTTCTGTTTTTTCAACACGTACATACATATATGTATAAATATGCAAATATATGCATATTATAATATAGTTGTACCTTATTGAATCACATTGCTGAATATTCATATTCCAATGAGAAATAAACCTTCTGATCAAGACTAGAATACCACATTGGACATTTTTGTCTCCATCAAATGAAACATATAGGCAATTGGTCTTTTAATATTATAGGATGTGGTTTTCAAAAATTTGTTATGTTAAAGCAAAAATATACAAGTCTCTATTATTTTTTGGAATGCTTGTAGCTAGATTTTAAATTAGGTTGAATTTAGTTTTAAAATTTTGCTGTTGTTTTTCACTACTCTCATTTTTACATTTGGGGTTTCAGAGTGTCAGATAATAAATCCTTCACAGTGATAGATATTACACATCTTTTTAGTATTCAGAGAGTTTGTTCAATGAAAAGCAGGTGTGATCATATCTGTCAGAGAACAAGGCAAATTTTGCAGGAATTTAGGGGCTATTTAAGGTTGTTTTACACAGCTCTCCATGCAGAGAACCCCATGAGCTATATAAACAGGGAACCCTTCTAACTCACCATTCATACCAACATCCCACTTGGGACCCTGAGATGATATGGACCTTATTGTAACTCTCTCTGGCGACTCCAATGCTCACCAGTTCACCAGCATTTCCAAGGTTGCATGAGCAAGGAGAAGTTTGCTAATGGTGGACAGTGTCTAGACCCCCGAAGTGTGTGCCCACCAAGACCACAAATCTGAGCAAACTTCATGGAATGGGACATGCAGTCCACCTAAGAGCAAATACTCACACTCGGCTTCATAATTTTCATGCGGTCCTTTTGTGCCAACCACCGAGTACTTCTGACAATTCCCGTTGGACCTTAAACATAAACCAAGAGATGGTCCATTTTTCCTCATCTATTCTTGCAAAAATCTTTGTTTTGGGCTTGAAGAAGACCCAATATGGATATCCCAAACTTAACTCACCTTTAACTTCTCCAATAATCATGTTAACTAGAGGCATTTGGGTGCCATATAGTGTTTTCAAATTTGTTTGTTTTATTTTGTTTTGTTTGCCATCAGCATGGTAAGAGATGCATGTTTGAAAACTTCAATGACCAATGGGTGTTGAAACTCATGGTCTGAATTGTAACAGACACTGCTTCCTATAAACTAGTTCACATTTTTTCTCCAGAGTCCTGGTTAACAAATCTTTAAGTCTTAAATGATCTAATTGTCATACTTATGTTTTTTTATTTCAAGAAAACTCATAGTTGTTTATTTATACACATTTTGTCATTGGATAAACCATCGAGTCATTCTATGTGCAATGATTTCAATTTGAACCATGAAGATGAGACATTCTATATATACCTATATGTTACGTTTATTTTTCCATAGATTTTAAATATTTGCCACACTATCCCAATATCCACATAATCCTAATCATCCTACAAATATTAACGTCCATGTCAAATATATATTGATTGATTCAATTTTGTTGTAGAAAGTGTCAGCCTGAGAATCATGATTTACACGGATTAATGTGTAGATCCTGCTCTTTTGAATATACACTTAAAGCTAATGGATGCAATCTTTTGTCAATAGACAGAGAATAGAAAGAGTCCCACACACATGCAGGGGTCTTGTGGACCTTTGCCCTCAGCTCAGGATTCCAAGGGAAGAGTCTTTGCTCAATGTCTCGGGGTCTCTATGTTAAGGGATGTGGTTCACCAGAATCTCAAAACCACAATCTCCTTCAAGAAAACACCAATAGTGGTGAGTCTCTAGGGTGCTCCATGTTCCTCACAACCAACATCACACTTCCATGAGAGAGGTCAGAAGACTCCATTCTGTGAGCATCATCAAGACGTCTCAACATGGATTGCAGCCTAGCCCACGTGTCAGTTCCTCAACATGGGGACATTTTTCACTTACTTAACGTAGAAGGTGACGGCTAACTTCTCACAATCATCAATACATTCAAGGTGACGAAAACGGACTCTCATGTCTGCATTTTCACTAATCTTCTCTACGTTATCAGCTCCCATGAGAATGGTGCGCCATTCCCCAGTGATCTGCAAAGGAAAGGTCCCCTGGGAATGGCTACTGGCTCCTCCTTCTCGTCTCTCATCCACACTTAATAGAACCATGGCAGGTGGTTTAGCTCAGAAGGAAACAACAAACCCAGTCAGGAGGTAGCCACGCAAGCTCTGCTCTCCAGAGGTAGAATCTCATTAATAAGGACAGATTCCCACAGGGAGCATGGAATTGAGAGGCTCTGAAACAGCTGAACAACTTCACCAAATGTATGGGATCTAGTAGGTGACACTGTGGCACCTTAACATTTTATCAACTTACTTAATTCAGGAGGAATGTGATAGTCACTGAAAGAGTTAGAATACAGAAGTAGAGAAGGATCATCTCATGATTATAGATATATGAGCACTGAGATGCCCCTAAAATCCCATGTCACTTAAAATGGAGATATTTGGGGAGAAAGAGAGAAAGAAGGAGAGAGGAAGAGACCACCCCCAAGATCAGCCCATCCAGCTACCTCTTCTGGGTCGACCTGGGATGAAACACAGATCAGAGCGAATCCGAGAGCGAGCAGAAAGGTCTTCATCTTGATGAGATCTGTCTTCCTGTCCTTCAGGAGATCAAGGTAGATGAGCGATTGAAGAGAACGAGTTTGATGCCTCTTTATATAGTATTGATGGCTTGGCATGAGCAGCAATGGATCCATTGTTTTTCATCCTGAACCTTCCGTCTGCTCAGTGTTTCCTGGTTGGCTTGGCTGGGCTCTCCAGGACCTTCTGTTATTTAACTAATGAGATTAATATTAGCAGAAGATTAAGTTCGACCAGATCATTGCCCTTTATATAACACTCATGCACAAAGCCTGTCATTGACTCCAAGGGCAGAATGTGTATTTCCTCTTTGATTCTGATGGCTGTCATGGAAAATCAAGGACAAAACATCTATTCAGGCTCCTGCATCACGTCTTTAACATTTGGGTTGAATGCTTAAAGTTACTTCTAAAATCAAAGATGGTACCCTGTGGCCTAACCAAATTAGACTAAGGCATCTCGACCTCAAATGCAAGGTAACTGGGCATCTCTCAAACAAGTCCATGTTTAAATTGTAGAAAATATTACCAAAAAGGTAATAATGATAATAATTCAAATCTGGTCTCTTGTCAAAATATTATATATATTTTTTTTCTTTTTTAATTGAGATGCATCTTACCTTAAGTTATCCAGTTGAATTCCCCTTGGGTCAACCACCACATAGATCAACCACAGCCAATCACATTGAGAGAATCAGGGCACTTGCTATAGAATCCATGCCAATGGTACCTGTGAGGATCCTGTAGGTTGGATTTTTGACCGTGAATTTTTTTCTGGACGTTTGGAAGTCTTGTCTATTTCCTATATTTTTGTACCAATTTTTTATGAGTTTTGTGCAGGGTGAGGGACAGTATTCCTACTTTATTTTTCTACAAATACCTATCCAATTTCCCTCGTGACAAGTCTGACTTCCCCAAGAATATATTTCTGTCAACATGTCAGTATTAAGATGCCTAGTCTCATGTGACATTGTCTCAGTGTCCTCTGTTCTATATCATAGGTCTTCCTGCTCATATTGGGGGAATTACCAGGTTCTTTTTACTATACTGCTCTGCAGTATATTTTTAGATTAGGTATTTTTTGCCTCCTGTTTGACCCTCTTCCTTATTATTGCTTTCCTTGCTCTTGGTCTCTTATTCTTCCAAATACATTTATAACTGTTTATTTCCAATTCTGTGATAAGTGTCCTTTCTATTTTCCTGGAGAGTGCTCTGAATCTATACATTGCTTTTAGTAAAATGGACATTTTTACTATATTGATTCTGCCTATCCAAGAACATGAGTGGTCCTGCAATTTTCTATGGACTTCTTCAATTTCTTTTCCAGTGTTCAAGAATTTCATTGTACAGCTCTTCTATCTACTTGTTTAGATAATTTTTAAGTATTTAAATTTTTGAGGTCATTGAGAATTAAAGGTTTTTCAAATTTCTTTTCCTGCTGAATTACTGTGGCAGTATAGGACATCTATTCATTTCTATATGATTTTTGATTTTGTATCTTTTTTTCCTTGTAAACTCATTTATAAACTCTATAAGAATTCAGATGGTGTTTTTCCATCTTCCAAATAGGATAATACCATCAGTAATCAGAGGTGTTTGGACTTCTTTTTTTTTTCCTCTTTATATCCTTTTATTTCCTTTTCTTGCCTGATCACAATGGCTCATGTTTCAAGGACTATATCAAATAGGATTAGTAACAGTAAACACTCTTTTGTGGTTTCTAAATTAAAGGGAAATTCTTTCTGTTTTTTTTTCTCCATTTAGTATGATATTTACCTTTGTTTTATGATGAATGCCCTTTATGTCATCGACGTAGGTTACTTGGATTAGTAGTAGGACTCTAGCACATTAATGTGACTCTGTCTGAAAATTAAATATAAAAAGTGCTAATAATGTGGCTCAGTGGTTAAATTCCTCTTGTTTTAATCCCTGCTAACAAAAAACTATTCATTAAAATCAGAACATTGTGAAAACTTGTGTCCATCCAAAGCACATAAAAACATGTAGCCTAATGTTATTCAAGTGAAACCAGCCATACAATGGAAGGTTAACTCCTTCTGACCCAGTGAGTTACCCAAGAGATAGAAGATGATGTAGCTCTCTGATAGTCAATGAATGTAATTAAGTCCTTTATTAGAGAGAAGGTGGAGTTTCTGACATGGAATTACAGTCCTGTACCTGGAATTATTGACCTTGCTGCACAATTCCTATGTTGAAATTTGTCCCCCAGGACTGGTGTCCTCAATGGATAACTTAACCATAATGAGGCACTTGGGGTATGTACCAATTCAGGATGGGTCATGTCTATATAAAAAGAGGAAATGTGAACTTCCAAGGAGCGGCATGGATGGTGGAGAAGAGAGAGAACCATGTGAGCCCAGAACAAGATGGCGGCCATATGCCAGCCCATGAGGGAGCTGCAGAGGAGCCAGGGCTGCCCACTCACTGGAACGGTCACAGATGGACACCTTCCTGTCACCTGTGATCCATGAAAACATCACTGACTCACACCATTATGTTTTCATGGCATTTATAGAACTTGTGAATACCCACATGAAGTTCAGCAAATTTCCTTTTGATGACTGAGAGTTTTTTTAATTAAAATGCTTATGTCCTTCCAACCCTTCATCTTTACCTACTGTAAAGACTGTGTGGGATGAGTTAGTGGCTGGAGTTGCCATGCACAGCCCCACCCTGCTAGCTTATAGGGCAGGGTGTGTCTTCCCACAGCCCTGAGGGCTGACCTCTGAGTGGGCACATCTGGGACCAATGACCTTCACCTCTGGGCAGGAAGCTCTCCACTGCCTGCTCTCAGCCCTCTCCCCCCACCAAGTCTTTTAAGGGTTCACATTTCCTGTAGCTTTTCCTGTCCTTCTGATGTGCTGTCTTGGGGACTGAGTCAGTTGATACTACCCATGGAGCCCTTGAGGTTTCAAATTCCTGACGTGTTTATTTACTTTTTATCAACTTAAGGAAGTTTTTAGCCAACAGGGATCCACCTTTTGAAGAACGATTTTGCTGTATAGTCTTTTCTCTATTTCTCCACTTTGAATATGTCTCACTTTTGTTTTATGATCTCTGGACTGACTCTCTCTCTCTCTCTCTCTCTCTCTCTCTCTCTCTCTCTCTCTCTCAAATATATACATACATATATATATATATATATATATATATATATATTTATATGTGTATATTTATATGTGTAAAAATAAATAAATATATGCATATATGTATGTATATATATTCTGGGTTTTTTTTTTTTTTGCAGGACTGAGGATTGAGTACAGGGGTATCCTGCAACTGAGCTACACTTCCCCAATTTTTTTTTTTAATTTAGAGACTGGATCTTGCTCACTTCTTGAGGCTGGATTTGATCTTGTGATCCTTCTGCCTCAGTCTCTTGAGTACCTGGAATTACAGTCCTGCACCATCCCATATTTGGGTTGTGATAAATTGGAGGACATACAAGGAACTGATCTGCCACAGTCTGGCTGGGCACAAATCACGAGCGACTGAAGCAGGAACAAACTTTATTTTTGAACTCCACCAGCACACTCCACACACGCTCCCGGGAACTCCCCCGAATGTTATGCGGCTCCTCCAGGAACCAGCAACCGGAAAATTCCTCCTCCAGCACTTCCCCAACCAATGGGAACTCTCTGGGAATCACCATGAGAGCTCAAGCGGAACTCAACAGGAACTCCACCAGAACTCAAAAGTCATCATCTTAATGGCTCGCTAGCATCACCTCTCAACCACTACATCTGGCAAAAATGCCATGCGTTATCCCAACTCGGCTGTGGCCCTCAACATCTCCCCCCTTCTGTTTAATTAAACAACAAGCAATGTGGCTTAGGGACCGTGCCTGTTAGGCTGTCCAATACTACATATGGTCCTTACCCGTCATCGGATGATGTGTCCTCAAGGCATCAGTCTCCTGTTTTAGGTTGCTACCACTGCAATTGGATCATACCTGTCACTGACTACTGGTCCAGCATACAGCCATACTTGTTGATAGGCCTTTGAACCAATGTGGGGAGATTATGTTCTTTGCCTCACCTCTGTTGGCCCCCAAATTTGGCCTTTGCACCAGTTGGGGGTGAGGTTTTTTGGCTCAACTCTGTTGGACCCCAAATTTGGCCTTGGTGCCAGTAGGGAGGTGAGGTTCTTTGCCTCACCTCTGTTGACCCCAAATTTTAGACCATCACTAGCAGAAGGGAGGAGGATGCAAAATGCCATGACACCAAGCCAAATGACGGCTCTTTTTGAAAAAATTGTACCACCAATGACACCATCTGCAAAGATACTCCAGCACTACCACAATTCACTGCAGCAACAGATAGTTCATAATGCATACAAGTGATACATAGTCCAGGCAAGTTCTGCAAGCAGTTCAAAGCAGAGGAATCCATCAATATGTCCATTTCCTCCCAAAGTAAATCAGCTCCTTGATTGAGCATTACTTGTTGAGTTATTATTCATTGCTGCATCAGTTTATACAGTTTGTTGTGATAACTATGGAAGAAGCTGTAGTTTGGTTTTATCTTTGTCTTCACCAGCACTGGGATGAAGATAGGAATTCTCGCAACAATAGCTAAAAAAAAAAATTATGTAACATTCCAACAGGTACTAAGAAAACAACTTTCTGAACAATTTTTTTATCCTTAACAGAATTATTAAATATAATGAAAAGGAAAGGTGAAAGTAAGCAAACAGATCTGTTAACCTCCTTTTTTGCTCACATATTAAAACAATCCTCAACAGCTGTTTACCCAATTTAAATTAAACCATTTAAATCACTTGAATTAAAAAAATTCAGATCCATTTTTCGTGAGCACTCCTCATATATGTTATTGTCATAGGCACATACAGACATACAACACAAACACAAGTGTGCACACATAACATACAACACATAAGACAATAGTAAAGGTCTTGTAGCTTTACACAGGTGAAATCTCCATTGCAATGTTTAAAAACTCCACCGTCAAAAAATAAAACTGGTCAGAAAAACATTAACCTAGGTCTGTATGAGCTCAAAAAATAAAATAGAACTTTATGATGTGAGAAAAGGCAATAATAATATAGATATTGAAAAAAGCATCCTAGTTAATCACTGTCGCAGATGTAAGAATAGCCAAGCTGGAGTTCTGGATATCAGCTGTTATGAATTTGAGTCAAATCAACTTCTTTTTGGTCTGTAGAAATTGCTTTGGTTAGTCTCTCTGGAATCCAAATCGGCTGCTATTCTCCATGTGGAAACAAACAAACAGAACTCCGACTCCAGACAGTCACTGGGTCAGAACCTTTCCATTGTCCTGTTAGAATATCCTTCCAAAGTACCTTAGGCTTATGTACACTTTTTGGACACATATGCCTTTCCACAGCACTAAGCCCTGATGAATCCAAATTTTAAAAGTTTAGAGTAAAAAGGGTTATTTTAAGTTTATCTTTGGGGGATATATACCCATTTCCAATTCCCTCTTTTTGTTTTAATAAGTACATTTTAATAGTTTGATGCCTTGTTTCGGTGGATTGTATGGGATTCCTGTTATATGAGTAATGCCAAATGATGAGCAAAAGTGTTTAAAAGAGGTAGAAGTATAGCCAGAGCCATTATCTGTTTTTAACTGTTTTGGAACGCCCACAGTGGCAAAATTATGTAAGCAATGAGCTATAATATCTTTAGATTTTTTCGCTGGCATGAAGGAAGCCCATGAAAAATCCAGGAAAAGTATCAACTGTAACACGCAAATATTTAAATTTTCCAAATTGTGGCAAGTGTGTGATGTCCATCTGCCAAATATGTTTAGGTATCAGTCCTCTAGGATTGACTCCAAGATTAACTTGTGGTAAAAAGGTCACACAATTTTGACATTATTTTATTATTTGTCTAGCTTGTTCCTTAGTTATTTTAAAATATTAAAATATTAGAATTGACATGAAACCTTTTATGAAAATTTGTAGCTTCTTCTAGTGTAGAAAGAATATGTATGTCATGTGTAGTTTTATCTGCTAAATCATTGCCCAAATTAAGGGCTCCAGGCAATCCTGTATGTGCCCTGATATGTCCTATAAAGAATGGACCTTTTCTGTCCCAGATTAGACTTTGTATAGTGGAAAGCAAAGAGAAAACAGTAGAGGAAGGGGAAATCCTACCAGCATCTTCAAGGGATACTATAGCATTAACTATATACTGACTATCGGAAAATAAATTAAATACAGAATCTTTAAACATCACAAAAGCTTGTAATACTGCATTAAGCTCTACCTTTTGAGCTGATTATTTGGGTACTAAAAATGTAAAAGTTTGATCAGGGGTAACCACTACTGCTATACCATTATTTGACCCATCAGTGAATATATTTGGAGCATTCATGATAGGTGTTTTTCTTGTCATTTTTGGAAAAACTACAGGATGCAAAGACCAAAAAGACAATAAAGGATTAGATGGTAAGTGGTTATCAAATGAAATGTTACATTTGCACATGATTATTGCCCAAGTATTTAACTCATTAGCTAACTCATCAATTTGATCCATAGTATATGGAGTAATAATTTTATTGGGAGAAATTCCAAACACTCCCTTTGCTGCTTTTATTCCTTTGAGTATTAATTGTCCTACAGCCTCAGGATACCTAGTAAGAATAGTGTTAGGAGAATAAGATAAATGTATCCACAATAATGGACCTTCTTGCCAAAATACTCCTGTAGGAATATTTTTTTGGTAGTACAATAAATAATAAAGGCAAACATATCAATTCTATCCAAATGCATATTTTCTGTATAAGTTTCAATTTTTAATGCCTTTCTTGCTTCAGGCATTAACATTCGGGGTGAATTTGGATCTGATGGACCTTTTAGGATATCAAATAAAGGTCCCAACTCTCCTGTTGGTATGATTAGATAAGACCTTATCCAATTTATGTCTCCTAATAACCTTTGAAAGTCATTAAGTGATTTGAGTTGATCTACTCATATTTGAATTTTTGGTGGATGGACCATGGTTGAGGATAGTAGAACTCCTTAATAATTAATTGGAATATTTATTTGTAATTTATCTATTGCTATCTCTAGATTATAATTTTTTAATAAATTTTTAAGTGTGGCATAACATTCTAGCAATGTGTTTTTATCTTTATGTGCTAATAATACATCATGCATATAGTTAAATATTTGTAGTTCAGGATTTTGATTTCTAAGTGGCTGGATTGCTTTGTTAACATAGATTTGACACATAGTTGGGCTGTTAGCCATCCCTTGAGAGAGTACTTTCCATTCATATCTCTGATCAGGACCTTCATGATTTAATGCAGGGATAGTAAATGCAAAAAGTGGACTATCCTCAGGATGAATTGGAATTGAAAAAAAACAATCTTTAATATCTATAACTAAAACATACCAAATTTTTGGCAAAGCAGACAATTGAGGAATCCCCGATTGAGGAGGTCCCATAATAACCATCTCATTACTAATGGCTCTTAAGTCTTGCAATAATCTCCATTTACCAGATTTCTTTTTAATGAAAAAATGGGAGTATTATAGGGAGATATGGAAGGTTGTATATGTCTCTCCACTAATTGTTGTTTGACCAGGTCATGGGCTACTTGTATCTTTTCGTTAGTCAGAGGCCACTGAGGAACCCATACTGGTCTTTCTGATTTCCAAGTAATTTTTATTGTCTCTGTGACCCCTTCTGAAAACCCAATCCAAGTCTATCTATTCCTTGATCTATTTGAATTGGTGCTGCTATACCTTGTTCTTGTTCTCCTAATCTTTTTTCTTTCCTAAAACCTTGTCTAGCACTAATAATGGGCGCATTTGGATTGATGTTATTTGTTAATGTCAAACCGAATTGATCTAGGACATCTCGTCCCCATAAATATAGGAAGATGTTCCAATACAGATGGCTGTATAGCTCCTTCACATCCTTCAGGATCCTTCCAATCTAATACCATTGCACTTTTATGGGGATTAGTCACCACTCCTAGGCCCCAAAGCATTTGAATGGTTTGTTGTAATGGCCAATATTTCGGCCATTCTTGACGAGATATGATGCTAAGGTCTGCACCTGTATTCAGTAGCCCATTAAATTCATGTCCTTGAATATTTAGTTTTAGCATGGGGCGAGAACCTAAATTTAAAGACAGCATAGCCTAATCTACTCCTGTGGAGCCTAATCCCCTGGAACCTCTTTCTATAGTACTGCTGGAATATTTATCATGTAGGCTGGGTATTATTAATAACTGTGCTATTCTATCTCCTGGTGAAATTACTGAAATACCCTTTGGAGAACTGGCTATAATTTTTATTTCACCTTCATAATTGGGATCAATTACCCCAGGACTTATTATAAGTCCTTTTAGAGTAGAAGAACTGCGTCCTAACAATAAGCCTACTGTTCCTTTGGGAAGAGGTCCTTTCACCCCTGTGGGAATGATTTGAACTCCCATCTCTGGAGTTAGTACTGATTTGGCAGAGGCACAGATGTCCAACCCTGTGCTCCCTCTGGTTCGTCTGATGAGAGGTCTGATGGACAATGTGTCCTGGGCACTACCCTCATGGTGTTGCTGGGTTCCTCCATGGTGTTTCTGGGTTCCTCCTGTGCCTCATATATTTGTGGTCATGGGCCCCGGAGTATTGGGCCCCCCTGTCCGTTTTTTGGCAATGGAGCCTGATGCCTTTCTCCACGATATCGTGGGTAAACACCTGGTCCTTGTCCATTTTTTTGATAATGGAGTACCCTCTATGGTGGTTTTAGAACTGTATTCATTAGCCCAAAGTCTCCCTCTATGGCATCGTGGGCAAATACCCAGTATTCTAATCCTTTGACACCTATCTTTGTTAAATCCTCCTCCTATGGGGCAATTCCTTTTAAAATGTCCAGTTTGTTCATAATTGTAGCATGTTTTTAGCCTGGAATCTAAAGCCTGTTGTACTGCAGCTGCCAAGACTTGCCTTTGTTTATTAATGTCTCTACATAATTTAATATATGTGTTTAAATATCCATGTTTCCATGGTCTAATGGCCTCCTTGCACCATCTGTTTGCTTGCTCAAAGGCTAGCTGTTTAATTAATGGCATTGCTTGTTTTGTGTCCCCAAAAACTCTGCTAGCTGTTTGAATAAGCCTATCTACAAATTCAGCATAAGGTTCATTAGCTCCCTGTATTACCTTAGATAATTGTCCTTGTAAATCTCCATGACCTTGTAAAGTCTTCCATGCCCTAACTGCATCTGCAGCAATTTGTGAATATATAGCAGGATCATATTCAATTTGTTGCCATTGACCCTCATAAGATTCTTTTCCTAAAAACATATCTAGATTTCTTTGAGGGTAACTGGCTGGTGCTTTTCACCTAGCTGTCTCCATGCAAAATTCCTCATTGGCAACCTTCCATAACAAATATTGTCCTCCATTTAGCACAGCTCTACACATACTAGCCCAATCTGCTGGCATCATGTTCAAGTTGGTAATGGATTCGACCATGCTTACAGTGAAGGGTGCTTGGGGACCATAGGTTGTTACAGCCTCTTTTAGCTGCTTCACTGTTTTGAAATCTAAAGCACATTGAATTCGTTGCCCTCCTGCCTGCTCAAGTACAGGGCATGCTAATCTTTGAGGTCCTGACTCAGGATCCCTCCTATCAACTATGGGGGTTGAGGGCCCCCTAGGATATGTTTTCTCTATAGGTGGAGCAGTTGGTTGGACACTTATGCCCTCTGGTGATAGAACGGCATTAGTAGCAATCTGCTGTTGTAGCTTCCCCCCGATAGCTGTTTCTCCTCTCAGCTTTCTTCATTTAAATTTCCTTCCTCTGTCTGACTAGCTCGAGAGACCTTCTCTTTTGCTAGATCTAACATGTTTTCTACCATAGTCTGGACCTCTAACAATTTACTTAACACTCTTTCAGTTTGTTTTTTACTAATTTCTAATCTACTATAAAGATAATGCAACCCAACAAGATAACACAAAACAAAACCAAAACAGAATGAAACAAAAACGGAACAAAAAATGTTGTATCAATTTTCCTATTTTCTTTTGCATTTATGGTCTATTTCTATCTCTTCCTCAGGGGCAAACAACTTCAAACCTTGAACAAACCATTTTTCCCAGTTTTTCTGAGAAAGTTCTAGGGATAGGCAGCTTGAAGAAAAACCAAAACCAAAACAAATTAAAACAAGAACACATTGTTTTTTGAAATGGTCACCCATTCACTTGTCTTCCCTTAGGGGCGAACAATTTCACTTACCTCCGAGCTTCAGGCATTCCCCGTACCGGCCACCAATTGACGCAGTCTGGCTGGGCACAAATCACGAGCCACTGAAGCAGGAACAAACTTTATTTTGAACTCCACCAGCACAGTCCACACACTCTCCCGGGAACTCCCCTGAATGCCACGTGCCTCCTCCAGGAACCAGCAACCGGAAAATCCCTCCTCTGGCACTTCCCCAACCAATGGGAACTCTCCAGGAATCCCCACGAGAGCACAAGCAGAACTCAACGGGAACTCCGCCAGAACTCAAAAGTCATCATCTTAATGGCTCCCCAGCGTCAACTCTGAACCACTAATTCTGGAAAAAATGCCATGTGCCATCCGGACTCGGCTGTGGCCCTCAACATTGATCATTTTATATTTGTGTGGTCAACATTCTTCTTTCAGTACTATTCTGAACTTTAGCTTTTTGCACATTTGAACATAGTGTACCCCCACGTGGTCATCTGGAGCTCTCCTACGTGGAGTTCTTGAAATACTTGGAGTGTAGAAAATCTTTTCCTATAAAATTTGGTCTGAACTAATTTTGCAAGACTGGTGTCTTCTATAATATAAAGCCAGTGATGTCCCTCTTCCATTCCAAATTTTTCTTGTAAATATTGTTTTTTTTTTTTTTACTTAGTTTGGTTTCAAATGTATGTCCCTGAGAAAGCAGAGGGTAGAGTTCAATCTTCTTTGTTCAGTTCCATTAAACACCTGAATAAAACAACCCACAGGCTGTACCCTTGGATAATGAGGTCTGCTGAACATGCATTCAGAGCCCAGAGACTTTACGTCTAGCCGAGGGTGATTCCTGCCCCGGTCTATGTTTCCTGGATTCACAGATCCCTAATCTTGCCCGAGGTTTTCAAGTTCCGAGGCACCTGTCTGCACACTTGTCACCTTCCTGGAGCTGTCTTTGCTGACTGCCCTCCTGTAGGTTTGGCAAAAACCACCTCCCTTCTCCTCCAAGGCATCTGTCTTAGGAAGGGGCATTTCCTAAAGGGAGACTTTCCTCAAAGGGACAATGTTTTTTTTCCCTCCTCATTAGCATTTTGTCCACCTCCTAAGGGACAATGACATATGCCAGTATCTTATGATGATGGTTCTTTGATCATAATGAGACCCTCTGCAGTCTTTGGACTCTGTGAATGATGTGTCCAAGGCTGCAAATGGCGACTTTCCTTGGTGATCTCCTTCTGCCTTGGCCCAATGTCAGATGTCACCTTCTCTTCAACATTGATGGCCAAGAACCACAGTTCTGGGAAATATGGGGAATATTGCTATCGGGACCAAGAGGGACTCTGTCTCAATCTCAGTGTTCAGGACACTTCTCAACCTCAGCCCAGACATGCAGGGGCACCACCCTGCAGCTCAAACACATAATGATCTGATGAATATCTGAAACTAGGAGGATTCTAACTAATGAAATTCCTGCCCTCATCCCTATCAGGTGGGCATTTGCTTTACATACTCTCAGTCTCTGTGAATTTCCTTTCTCTTTTTCATTAAGCAGACTGGACATGCAGCCTGGCCTCCCACATGACATCTGATTAAAAAAAAATGACTGCATCAGTGAATTTAGTCACCTTCGTTACTGTGGTGATGCAATGTTTGACTAGAACTATTTTTAGAGGAAGAAAAGATTATCTGGCTCATTGTTTCAGAAGTTCAAACCGTATTGGCCAATTTCATGGCTCTGGCCCAAGGGGAGGCAGAACAAAATGGCAGAAGGGCCTGGAGGAGGAGAACAGCTCAGAATGGGGTACCAGGAAGCAGAAAGAACTCTGCTCACCAGGGACAGGATAGAAACCTCAAAGGCACAGCCCAGGGACTCCCTCCTCCAGCCACACCCACCTGCCTACAGTCACCACCCAGTTAGTCCACTTAAGTGGATTAATCCATTTATTAGGTTACAACATTCACATCTTATCATCTCATCTCTGACTATTCTTGCATGATCTCACACAGGAGCCTTGGAGGGACACCTCATGTCTAACTCCAGCACACTCACATCTGTCATACTGCAGCTTATCCCTTCCCCTATCCTCATTCTTAACTAAATGACGTCCTGCTTCTTATAGACCTTGCTTTTTAATAGGTACCATGAAGTAGGTATTCTGTGCATTTAAATCCTCATTAACTATAAGACACATAGTTGTGCATATAAGGTCAATTTTACTAATCAGTTAGGAATAAGGAATAGCAGGAAAGATATAGAAGAGAACTGACAAGAAATCCCTAAGACAGGTTTACACTTTCCCAAAAAAGAAGAAATTACAATTTTAATAAAAGGAGACATTTTATCTTAATAAAGATGATTCCTGAGCCCTTGAGAAGGTGATGTTGAAACATTCCTGATCTCATTAGGATCTGTAGGATTCAAAAGAAAGAGAAATTAAAATATTGCCAAGCTGATCTTAATGGCATTATGATCAGGCTCGTTACAGTGAGAAAACAAAAATCCCTTCCTGGGTAGTGGAGTGCAGGAATGTTCACTCACAACTCTCCTCTCTGGACCTTGTATGTTCATGTATGGGTTCTACAGGGAGCACTTTCATAGGAAAGTCTACATTTGCAAGGTCACCTCTTGCTGTCAGAGATTCGAAGGGGCATGTGGATGTATGCAACAAAATAAAAATTTTGTGCCTGGAGCAATGTTGCATGGATGTAATCCCAGGGACTGAGCAGGCTGAGGCACGAGGATATCAAGTTCAAGGTGAGTTTCTGAATCTTAGATGCTATGTAAGAATACAGAATAAGATGGGATGGAGATGTAACTCAGGGATAGAGAGTCCCTAGGTTCATCCCTATTTCCCACCCCCCAAAACTCTAAATCTTTGAGAAATCTCCTCTAGGGTTATTGGAGATTTTCCATTTCAGGGTAGTTTATTCACACTGGAATTCACCAATGTTCAGACTATTCCATTCTCCATGGCTTCACAAAATGCTGTCCCACTGTCTTCCAACTCAAGAAACTCAAGAACCCCACTCTGAAAACTAAAGGGGTGTTGTTTCATGCATGTTTTAAACACATATACTCATGTCAACATCCTGAAGGAGGGACCATTTCTCTCATTGATACACATGCCAAGTATCATAAGGTGAAGAAAAATACCTATCAAAACAAATGTCAGGAAGGACAAACCTCAAGTGTCTGCTCATCAAGCAAGGTCCTTAGACATCAGGACAGTTATCTGGGAAAGAGAGGGGATGAAAAATCTAGATCAGTGGGGTTGCTCAGTGTCTAAAGATTCAAGTTTTGAAATGGAAGATATGAATCAAGCTCCCTGTCCTTTGGTTCATTTCATAATACCACAGGAACAGGGAAAGCAATTTTACCTGTTTCAATAACATGTCTTATGTTTTCCTTTGGAATGTTATTTTCCACCGTCAGCTCTTCAAACTTGTTGTGGACTTCTTCACTCAGATTGTCTTCCTTAGCTGTTTTGCATGTGGGATAATGTGGAAGAGATTTCTGTTATAAAGCGTCCTGTGGGTCGGAGGTAGACCAGTTGATCCTACCATCTCCATGCTCTGACTAATAGTACTTCCAGGTCATTTATGAGTGACATGGGAACATGGGTATATTCCACTTATGGAAATTATATCATCTTGTAGTTCTTAGGACAACTGAGGACATTCAAGTCCCTTTATTTTGTGAACTGAATCCAGCCTAATGTTTTTGTATTGTCAGGGGCTAAGCTTTGGGAATTATTCTATACTGTGGCTTCTCATTTCAACTCTGTCTACATTCTATAGTCTATGCTCTAGTATTCTGGACTTTTCATCCAATATTCAATACCAGAAAAAGGGTGGTATTGATCTAAACTTTCCACCTAGCACATTAGCATGCTCTTCTCTACATTAGCATGCTCTTCTCTGCTAATGCAAAAAAAAGGAAAAAATAAAAAAAAAGAAAGAGGGAAATGAAGAAAGAAAGAAAGTAAGAAAATCCCCTCCTTCATTTTTAAGGGTTTGCAACTTTTAGGAGTGCCTTTTGATAGGGCATAATATGAAATGTGTCTCTATTTCCTAGAAGGCAATGTCTCAGTACAACTCACTCAATGGACTCTGACCTGGGAACACATTTCCGTACTACTATTAGTACTAGCGTTTAGTACAATATTTATACTAGCATTTGGTAAAAACTACGTATATGCTCATATTTTTCTCCTGAACTTATAATACAGAAGAAATTACTAAAGGGACTGGGGCAGTAGCTTTCCTTCCAAGGCCCTGGTTTCAAATCCCAGCTATACAGGAAAAAAAAGAAATAAAGAAATAAATCGCTACGCTGTGCTTCAGACAGTAAACGTCACTTATACTTACAAGCAAGAACAGTCATGTGCGTAACCTTGCCATTTCCATCCACATTTATATTATAAAATACTACGACACCATCAGAGAGGTATTCAATTTGGAAGAAATTTTGCCCTTTGTCTGTGATTGAAAAAGAAACACTTCAAAATTCTAAATTATCACCTTTCTTAATTTTTTTTTGGTAACCTCATGTCATTTTAAACAGAACTCCATGCAGAGAACACCATGAGTTATATAAACAGGGAACCCTTCTGAATCATCATTAATGCTCACATCCCACTTGGGAACCTGAGATGATATGAACCTTATTCTATGGTGACTCCAATTCTCACAAATTCACCAGCATTTCCAAGGATGCATGAGCAAAGAGAAGTTTGCTAATGGTGGCCAGTGTCCAAACCCCCCAATGTGTGTGCCCACCAAGACCACAAATCTGAGCACCCCTCAAGGCTTGTCCACCTTAGAGCAAATACTCACACTTGACTTCATAAATATCATGAGGACCTTTGGATGATCTGACAAAGAACTTCTGACACTCCCCATTGGACCTTGAAAACAAACCAAGAGAAGCCAATTGTTGCTCAGTTATTCTTGCAAAAATCTCCATATTTGACTTGAATGAAGGAATTATTGAGAAGGTAACTGAGAGGGGAAAATCAATCGATGATTTCACTCTTCCATGCATTCGATGTCTCCATGTTATGGGAGATTTCTGCATTTTCTATAACAGGGTTTCTCAACCTTGGCAATTACCAGCTCTGGATGGCATGGGTTAGGTTGTGTTGGAGACACCTGGACACTGTCAAGCAGTATGATCACTGGCCTGGACCCACCACATAATCTTAGCTCTCACTGCCATTGAGACAGCCATAGAGGTCTACAAGTCTGGCCTAGTAGCCAGTGGAGGGGTTTGCAAGGAGACTCCCACTTCAGGATGACAAGAAAAATTATGCATATGCCTATGCTTGCATAGATACTATATGTACGTGAAATTTATATGATATGCAAGTATACCTAATAGATGCACCTAATATTTATATTAACAATGTTAAATCCTTAATATTGTGAACGTATGATATTCCACCTAAACAATCTATATTTATGCATGTGACATTAATATACACACCTTTATTTTTTCCTGTCTTAATAATCAGAGCCCCAACTCTCATATAAATTCTGCAGCTCCTGTGAATTCTGAAATCTGAATTCCTCACACTTTGTCCTCTCTATATATCTTCTGGGAATTCAGGATACAGTTGCTTCCAAGCAGGGACACAGACACAGACACAGATTTGGTGCAGAAGTGAAGTAAGTTGTGCCAGAGGTGACCCCCATGGTTGCATTACATTGGGCGATTTTCACTTACTTGGAGTAGAAAGTGAAGTCTATCTTCTTGCCTCCATCACTACAATCTAAGTGACGATAATGGAACCTCATCTCTCCATATTCACTAATCTTCTCTAAGTCATCAGCTCCCATGAGAATGGTATGCCAGTCCCCAGTGACCTGTAAAGGAAAGATACCCTGGGAATGACTACTGGCTCCTCTTGTTCTTCTCTCGTCCACACTAATTATAACCATGACAGCTGGTTTAGCTCAGAAGAAAAACTAAATCCAATCATGAGGTCACCATGCAAGCTCTACTCTCCACAAGTTAGAACTGTATCAGCCAAAGTCATGAATCAGATTCCCACAGAAGCATGGAATTGAGAGGCTCTCAAACAACTAAACTACATCAGCAAATATATGGTAAGTAGTAGATAACACTTTGGCAGGTTAAATTTTTTACATTTATTGACTTAAAGAGGAATGTGATAGTCAAAGAAAGAGTTGGATTACATCAACAGGGAAGGTTACCATCATGGATATAGGTGTTTGTGGACTGAGACCTGCTCATAAAGTCTCATGTCACATAAAATTGAGAAATGTGGGAAGATAAAGAGAGAGAGAGAGAGAGAGAGAGAGAGAGAGAGAGAGAGAGAGAGAGATCCCCCAAGATCAGCCCATCCAGGTACCTCTGCTGGGTCGACCTGGGATGAAGCACAGATCAAGCTGAATCCGAGAGCAAGCAGAAAGGTTTTCATCTTGATGAGATCAGTCTTCCACTCTACAGAAGCTCAGGGGAGATGGGTACTGGACAGAATGAGTTTGATGTCCATTTATATCACATTGGTGACTGGACATGACAGGCAATGAATCCATTGTTTTCATCCTGAGATCTTCTGTCTGCTCAGTGTTTCCTGGTTGGCAGGGATGAGCTATCTAGAAACTCCTGTTCTTTACCTAATGCTATGGATACTGGAAAAGCTTTAATTTGGCCAAGTAATTAACCTTTATGTATGGCTCTTGCACAAAGCCTGTCATTGATCCCAAGGACAATAATGTTTATTTCCTCTTTGATCCCCATGTCTGAAATGGAAGATCAAAGACTAAACATATCTTCAAGTTCCTGTGTCACTTCTCTAACATTTTAGTTGAATGCTCACAGATACTTCTAAAATCAAATATGGTACCCTGTGGCCTGATCAAATTAGATTATGTCATCTCTACCTCCAATGCAAAATATCATGGCATCTCTGAAATCAGCCCAAGTTTAAATTTTTAGAAGATATTACAAAAAAATGATAATGCTAATACAAATGCTAGCCTCTTGCCAATTTATGATTTTGTTTTTGTTTTTGTTTTTTAATTTTGATCCATCTCTTTCAAGTGATCTAGTTGAATTCCCCTTTGGTCATCAACCACATTAGATCAACTACAGGCAATCACTCTGAAAGTATTAGGACACTTGCTATAGAATCTACACCAAGGGCAACTGTCTTGATTCTGTCAGCAGCTACAATACACCTTCATGTTGGATTTTTGACACAGGATTTCTTCTAGAAGTTTGAAGTCTGTTTTCCAATTCCTACATTTTTTAACAATTTTGCTATGGGTTTTGTACAAGGTGAGGGATAGGGGTTCTATTTTATTTTACTACAAATAGCTACCCAGTTTACCTGTGCCATTTTATAAAGCATCTCTCATCTCCCAGAATATATTTTTGGCAACATGTCAAACATCAGATAGCTATACTTATAGGAATTTGTGTCAGTGTCCTCTATTCTATTTTTGGTCTTCATGCCCATATTGGTGGAATTTCCATGCTTGGTTTGCTCTACAGCTCTGTAGTGTCCTTTTCAGATCAGGTATTTTGATGTCTTTGGCTTTGATAATCTTGCTTATTATTCCTTTTGCTGCTCAGGTTTTCTTATTCTTACAAATGCATTTAGAAATATTTTTTCCATTTTTACCCCAAGAAATATTTTTTTCCAATTTAGTAAAAATATTTCATTCATATTTTCATGGGGAGTGCTTTGAATTTATTTATTGCTCTTGGTAGGATGTCTAGTTTTGCAATATTAATTCTGCCTATCCAAGAACATGGAATGTTGTTCTTCTATGTTTTTTTTCAATGTCTTTCTTTAGAGTTCTGTGAATTTCTTTGAAGAGCTATTTTAACTTCTTGCTTAGATAATTTCCAAGAATATATTTTTGAGATTATTGTAAATGGAATGGTTTTCCAAATTTCTCTTCCTGCTGAATTAAACTATGTAGCAATCTATTGATTTATATGCATTGATCTTTTATATTGATACTTTGTTAAATTATTTATAAACTTTAGAAGTCTTCTGGTGTAGTTTTTCATTTTATAAATATGATAATGCTACCAGCAAACACAGATAATTGGCCTTCTCATTTATCTTTTTGTATCCATTGATTTCCTTTTCTTGCCTGATCACTTTGGCTAAAGTTTCAAGGACTATATGGAATAAAATGGTGACAGTGGACACATTTTAATGTTCCTAAATTAAGATGATTTTTTTAATTTTTTCTCCATTTAGTTTGAAATTGACCTTGGGATTATCATAAATGGCCTTTATGTGGTTGAAATAAACTCCTTCAATTAATAGTGAGACTCTAAGCAAGTTAGTGAGATTCTGTCTCAAAATAAAATATAAAGATGGCTCAGTGATTTAGTTCCCCTTATTTTGTTCCCCAGTAACAAAAAAATATTAATGAGAATGAAAATATATTAAGAAACCCTATGTCACCCAAAGCATTTAGAAATATGCAGCATAAAATCCGCCAAATGAAACCAGCCATACGTTTAATGGTTAACTTCTCCTGACCAAGTGATTGACCCAAGACATATAAGATGATGTAGATCTCGGATAATCAATCAATTTCATTAAGCATTTTATAAGACAGAAGATGAAGTTACTGTTAAAGGCTAAATTGAGTTCCCTGTCTGACAATTCCTATACTGAAATCTGTCCCTCTGGACCAGGGTCCCCAGATGGTAAATAAGCTACAATTAGGTTCTCGGTGTTTGGAATACTTCATGTGGATTATATCTGTGTCAAAAGAGAAAATGTGAACTTCCAAGGATCAACATGGACGTTGGAGAAGAGAGAGAGAATACCAAGTGATTCCAGGACAAGATGGTGGCCATCTGCCTATCCGGGGGACACCTCAGGTGAAGCCAGGCCTGTCCACTCATGGCAAGGACCACAGGAGATGCATTCCCACTGTCTGTGATCCATGAAAATGGATCTCACCATTTTTATGTCATTAGCTGTGCTACTTGATGCCTACATGAAGTTCACCATGCTTCATTTTGATAATAGAGAGTTTTATATTAGAATGTTCATGTCCCCCAAGCCCTTCCTCATCATCCATGGTGAGGAATGTAAGGGATGAGTTAGTGGCTGGGGCTGTCATGCCAAAGCCCCATACTGCTCTCTCACAGGGCAGAGTTTATCTCCCCAGAGACGAGAGGGCTGATGTCTGGGTACTAATAATCTTCACCTCTGGGCAGAAGAAAATTCTCTGCAGCTTCTGAGCCTTCTAGCAACTAAATTTTCTAAGAGAGCAAATTTCCTTTGGATTCTCTCCATTCCTATGAGGAACAGTCCAAGTGATTAACTGAGTTGATCTTCAGATTTCCTGTTGATAGGAGCCCTCTCCTTGGTTTCCTAAACTCAGAGCACCCTGATCCTGCACCTAGGTTTCCAAATACCCAGGGATCGGTCTGCAAGTATTGGAAGCTGCCTGGCTGGTGATTAGCATTCTGTCCACATATAAGGGAACCTTCCTTTATTTCAGCATCTTCTGATGATGGTCCTTGATCAAAGGAGACCTCTACAGTCATTAGATTTGGAGAAGGATCTGTCCAATTCTGCAACTAGAATCTTCACTCAATGCTCTTTTCCTGCCTTGACCCATATCTGATTTCACTTGTCTTATGCATAATGATGACTAAGAATGATAGTCCTGGGAAATGTGGTACAGATCTCTGATATCCACCGTTTTCCGCCCTCCCCTCTGATCTTCTCCATCTTTCTTTAATAATATATATCAACACAATAACCCTGCAGGGACAAGGAGGAACTCTCTCTAAACCTGATCACTGAGTACATTTCTGAAACTCTCTCCCAACCCCTGCAGTACATTCATGCAGTGAACCACAAAAATATTTAAAGATTGTCTGATATTATATAAATGGACATTTTTCAGACCAAACAGACTCTTCATCCTCATTCATGTAAGAAGGGACATTTCTATTACATCTTGTAAGTCTATGAATTCCTATTTTCTTTTCTTTTTTTCTTTTTTAAGCACAGTCTTCATACACAGCCTGGTCTCTTGAGTTTATCTGATCAAAAAAAATCTATTGCATCATAAAATAACACTTTTAATAAAGTTTTTGCCATTGGCGATACAAATATTTTATGAGTACAATTTTAGAGGAGGAGAATTTTTAGTTGTGGTTCATGGATTTAGAGGTTCAGTCCATGGATGGCTGACTTCCTTGGCTCTTGCCCAATGGGAGACAGAACAAAGTGGCAGAAGGGGCTGGAGGAGAAGAGCAGCTCAGGACAGGGCATGAGGAAACAGAAAGAGCTCTGCTCACAAAGGACAGGATAGAAACCTCAAAGGGGTTTGAACATAGTGTACTCCCACATGGTCATCTGGACCTCTCCTACGTGGAGTTCTTGAAATACGTGGAGGGTAGAATCTTTTCCTATAAAATTTGGTCTGAACTAATTCTGAAGGACTGGTGACTTCTATAATATATAGCCCGTGATGTCCTTACTCATTCCAAATTTTTTTGTAGAAGTTATTTTATTTTTTTTACTTAGTTTGGTTTCAAATGTGTGTCCCTGAGAAAGCAGAGGGTAATAAAACTGATTAGGTCACACCTCTCATACTCAATCATTTCAACTCTGAACATCATTTCATTGTATCACTTGAGCTTTTGGGTCCCTTCATATCTAAACAAGAACACACTCATGTATGTGTGATGTTGTGGCCCATCCCTTCCTCTGTACTCATGATACATTGCACAGTTGCACAATCATCCTTAACTAAAATGGTCTCCTATCTCCTGTAGACCCACTGTTGAATATTGCATCAGAGTGGATATTTCTGTGAACTGAAATTGTCATAAACTTATCCAAAGACACATGTTTGTGCATGTAAGATCAAATTTATTAATCAATTAGGAATACAGGAATATCAGAAAAAAATATAGAAGAGAACTTGTGGGTAATTCCTTAGAGAGGGCTTGCAACTTTACAGAAAAGAAGAAACTACCATTCTAATAAAAGAGGGGCATTTTATCTTCATAGAGATGATTGCTGAGCCCTTAAGAAGATAATGTTGCAAACATTCTTGTTTTCATTAGGAACTGTAGGATTCAAAAGAAAAACAAAGTAAAATACGGCCAAGCGGGTCTTAATGATATGATATTGGGGAGTGTTAGAATGCAAAGGAAAAATCCAATCCTGGGTAGTGGAGAGCAGGAACGCTCACATGCAACTCTTTTCTCGGAGCTTATATGTTCATGTATGGGTTCTACAGGGGTCACTTTCATAAGAAACCTACACTTGCAAGGTCACCTCTTGTTTGAGGGAACCTAAGGTGCATGTGCATGTGTACAATAATTTAACATTTTTTGTGTCATGAACAATGGTGCATGCCTCTAAGCCGAGGATTCAGAGACTGTATCAAGTGCAGGAGGATCTCAAGTCCAAGGCCAGCTTCTGCATCTTAGAGGCCATGTCAAAATAAAGAATAAGATGAGGTAGAGATGTGACTCAGTGGTAGATTCTTCCTAGGTTAAATCTCTGGTACCTTTCCCTCCAAAATCTGAAAGTCTTTGAGAAATCTTTTTTAGGGATATTGAAGATTTTGCCATTGCAAGGTGATGTATTCCCCAATGTTAATACTATGCCATTCTCAAAATGCTGTCCCACTGTCTCCCAATAAAAGATCACACTCTGAAAACTAAAGGGGTATTGTTTGATCCATGTTTTAAATGCATGTAGTCATCTCAACACCCTGAAGCAGGGACAATTTCACTCATTTATACCAATGTCAAGTATCATAAGGGGAAAAAATACCTAACAGAACAAACTGTCAGATTGTACAAACCTCAAGTGTCTGATCATCAGGCAAGGTCCTTAGGCAGCAGGACAGTCATCTGTGAAAGAGAAGGGAAGGGAAAGTCTACATCACTGGGGTTGCTCAATGTGTAATGATTTGCATTTTGCAAATGGAAGACATTGAATGAAGCTACCTCTCCTCTAGTTCATTTCAGATTACTACAGGAACAGGGAAAGTGACTTTACCAGTTTCAATAACATTTCTTATGTTCTCCTTTGGAATCTTGGCTGCCACTGTCACTTCTTCAAACTTCTTCTTCTGTTCTTCACTCACCCTGTCTTCCTTAGCTGTGTTTCATGGGGGATAGCATGGAAGAGGTTTCTGTTAGAAAGCATCCTCTGGGTCCAGGTAGACCAGTTGACCCCACCAACTAAGAGTACTTCCAGGTCATTTATGGGTGACATGGGAATGTGGGTAATTTCCACTTATGGAAATCATATTATCTTATAATTCTTAGGACTACTGAGGACATTCAAGACCCTTTATTGTGTGAATTCAAATCTGCCTTGTATTTTTGCATTTTCCAGAACATCTCCAGGGCCTAAGCTTTGGGAAATATTCTGTACTGTGGCTTCTCATGTCAACTCTGTCTACATTATAGAGTTAATGCCCCAGGATTCTGGACAATTCATCCAATATTCAATATCAGAAGAGGGGTGGTGTTGATCTGAACTTTTCACCTCGCACACTAGAATGGTTCTTTCTGCTAATGCGAAGCAAAAGCAAAACAAAAAAAATAAAATAAAACCTTTTTTTAATCTTTGATAAAATAAGTTTCAAGCTGCATCAATTTCAAAGGTGTACCTATGACCTCAAATGTTCAAATTCAGCTTTTGTTTGCTCTGAGGCAAGACACAAAAGACTCAGTCCCTGGCAGGATTGGAGTAGCATATGTGATGAGCAGTGCTCTTGAGTAACTTTAAGTTTTGAAACTATTCAAACAATTATGATAAGATGAAGGGTTGATGGTGGAGATCAGTATGGTCATTAATACTGAAATGAGTGAACCTAATTTGAATTTTAAGATACATAAGTATTTTTTCATATTGTTCATTGGTGCTTTATAATTTTATGTAAGATTTGGTTCAGCATTGCATATTCACAAGTATAGGCATATAATCTGAATTCAACTTTAAAAAAAAAGGAAAGAAAAAAGAAATTACTATGCTGTACTTCAAAGGGTAAATGTCCCTTATACTTACCAGCAACATTAGTCATATGAGTAACCTTGCCACTTTCATCCACATGTTTATTATAAAATACTATGAAACCATTGGAGAAGTACTCGATTTGGAAGAAATTTTGTCCTGCATCTGTCATTGAAAAAGAAACACTTCAAAACTCTAAATTATCACCTTTCTTAAAAAATCATTTGGTGTGAGTTGCTGGTAACACACTATCATGGACCCTTTTTCCCCAACAATCTCTGTTTCACTAACGTTCCACATCCTGAGTTAGAATCAGGCACAGAAGCTGCAGAGAGAGGCCAACAATTCCATGTCCCCATCTAAACACGGTAAAGAAGCCCCCCTTTTTGGAATCGCCTAGGCATTCGTGGAAAGTGGTTTCCTGAGAGCCAAGATCCTGGTTGCAGGATCTACAGAACCAGAGTAGGTGGAGAGCTTGCATTTTCTAAATAATCCCACAGAACCAATTTTGAAATCCCCAGCAATTTTCTGACCCAATTATCCAATCTAAGCAATATTATCATGTAATTCCACCCATGTTGAATGAATACATCACATTGAACTTGAAACATAGAAAGAGCAGGATCAATCTCTCTCTCTCTCTCTCTCTCTCTCTCTCTCCATATATATATATATATATATATATATATATATATATATATATGTGTGTGTGTGTGTGTGTGTGTGTGTGTGTGTGTGTTATAAAAATGTCACCCTTCTATTTTTTCAATACATAAATACATATATGTATAAAGATGCAAATATATGCATATTATAATATTATTATAATATACTTGTACCTTATTGAAACATATTGCTGTATATTCATATTCCAATGAGAAATAAATCTTATCTGATCAAGACTAGAATACCACATTGGACATTTCTGTCTCCATCAAATGAAACATGTAGGTAATTGGTCTTTTAATATTATAGGATGTGTTTTTTAAATTTTTGTTATGCTAAAGCAAAAAATATAGAAGTCTCTATTATTTGGGCGATTGTTTTAGATGAAGTTTAAATTAGGTCGAATTTAGTGTAAATATTTTGCTGTTATTTTCACTATTCTCATTTTTACATTTGGGGATTCAGACTGTCAGACCATAAATCCTTGATAGTGTGTCTATTACACATCTTTTTAATATTCTGATACTTTGTTCAATGAAAAGCAAGAGTGATCATATCTGTCAGAGAACAAGGCTAATTTTGCAGGAATTTAGGTGTTATTTAATGTTGTTTTAAACAGCTCTCCATGGAGAGAACCCCATGAGCTATATAAACAGGGAACCCATTTGACTCATCATTAATACCAACAACCCACTTGGGAACCTGAGATGGTATGGACCTTATTCTAACTCTCTCTGGTGACTCCAATGCTCACAGTTCACCAGCATTTCCAAGGTGGCATGAGCAAGGAGAAGTTTGCTAATGGTGGCCAGTGTCCAGACCCCCGTGTGTGTGCCCACCAAGAACAGGAATCTGAACACCCCTCAGGGCTTGGGTTATGCTGTCCACCTTAGAGGAAATACTCACACTCGACTTCATAAACATCATGAGGTCCTTTTGTGGACTCCACTGAGAACTTCTGACACTCCCCGTTGGACCTTAAAAACAAACCAAGAGAAGGTCCCTTTTTCCTCATCTATTCTTGCAAAAATCTTTGTATTGGGCTTGAAGAAGACCCAATATGGATATCCCAAACTTAACTCACCTTCAACTTCATCAATAATCATTTTAGGGCAAGGTATTTGGGTGCCGTATGATCTTTTCAAATTTGTTTGTTTGTTTGTTTGTTTGTTTGAGTGGGGGGCATTGGCATGGGAAAAGACACATGTTTGAAAACTTCAATGACCAATTGGTGTGGAAACTCATGGTGTGAATTGTAAACAGACTCTGCTTCCTGTGAATGAGTTCTCATTTTTATTTTCTCCTGGGTCTTGGTTGAAAAATATTCCAGTCTTTCGTGATGTAATTGTCATATTTGTGTTTTTATTTCAAGGACCATTATACTTGTTTATTTATACACAATTTGAATTTGGGTTATCCATTGAGTCATTCTTATCTGCAATGATTTCAATTGGAACCATGAAGATGAGACATTCTATATAACACCTATATGTTACATTTATGTTTTATACAGATTTTAAATTTTTGCCACGCTCTCACAATAACCACACAATCCTAATCATTCTACAGATAATAACTGCTTTGTACAAATATATATCTATTGAATCAATTTTGTCATAGAAAATGTCAGCTGGAAAATCATGACTGACATGGATTAATGTGTAGATCCTGCTCTTTTGAATTCATCCTTAAAACTAATGGTGGCAATCTGTTGACAATAGACAGAGAATGGAAGGAGTCCAACACACATGCAGGGGTCTGATGGACCTTTGCCCTCAGCTCAGGATTCCAAGAGAAGAGTCCTTGCTCACTGTCTCGGGATCTCTATGTTAAGGGATATGGTTCAACAGGAGCTCAAAACCACAATCTCCTTCAAGAAAAAGAGAGGTCAGAAGACTCCATTCTGTGAGCATCATCAAGACGTCTCACCATGGATTGGAGCCCAGCCTACGTGTCAGAAGTGAACTATTCAGTTCCTTAACATGGGGACAATTTTCACTTACTTGATGTAGAAGGTGACAACTAACTTCTCACATGCATCAACACATTCAAGGTGACGGAAAAGGAATCTCAGATCTCCATCTTCACTAATCTCCTCTAGGTTATCAGCTGCCATGACAGTGGTACGCCAGTCCCCATTGATCTGCAAAGGAAAGGTCCCCTGGGAATGCCTACTGGCTCCTCCTCCTCATCTCTCATCCACACTTATTAGAACCAAGGCAGGTGGTTTAGCTAAGAAGGAAACAACAAACCCAATCAGAAGGTAGCCATGCAAGCTCTGCTTTCCAGAGGAAGAATCCCATCTGATAAAGTCAGATTCCCACAGGGAGCAGCTAAAAAATATCACCAAATGTATGGGGTCTAGTAGGTGACACTGTGGTGCCTTATGGCACCTTAACTTTTATTAACTTCCTTACTTCAGGAGGAATATGATAGTCACAGAAAGAGTCAGAATACAGAAGTAGAGGAGAATCATCTCATGATTATAGATATGTGTGGGCTGAGATGCTCCTAAAATCCCATGTCACTTAAAATTGAGAAATGTGGGAAGAGAGAGAGAAAGAAGGAGCCAGGAAGAGATCACTCCCAAATCACCCCATCCAGGTACCTCTGATGGGTCATATTGGGAAGAAGCACAGATCAGAGCAAATCCAAGAGTGAGCAAAAAGGTCCTCATCTTGATTGCAATCTCTCTTCCTGTCCTTTGGGGGCTCACTGTAGATGAGCAATTGGAGAGAATGAGTTTTCTGCCTCTTTATATACTATTGGAGATTTGGCATGAGCAGCAATGGATCCATTGTTTTTCATTCTGAACCTTCTGTCTGCTCAGTGTTTCCTGGTTGGCTGGGATGGACCATCCAGGATTTTCTGTTATTTAACTAATGAGATTAATATTAGCAAAAGCTTAAGTTCGACCAGATAATTGACCTTTATATAATAGACTCACACACAAACCTGTCATTGACTCCAAGGGCAGTAAAATATATATCCTCTTTGATTCTGATGGCTGTCATGGAAGATCAAGGACAAAACATCTATTCAAGTTCCTGTATCACTTCTTTAACATTTGGTTTAAATGCTTAAAGTTACTTCTAAAATCAAAGATGGCACCCTGTGGCCTAACCAAACTAGACTAAGGCATCTCTACCCCAAATGCAAGGTAACTGGGCATCTCTCAAACAGGTCCATGTTTCAATTTAAGAAGACATTACAATAAAAGTAATAATAATACTAATTCAAATCTGGCCTCTCGTCAATTTATGATATATATACATTTTTTAATTGAGATTCATTTTCCTTCAAGTTATCCAGCTGAATTCTCCTTGGGTCAACCACCTCATAGATCAACCATAGCCAATCACATTGAGAGAATCAGGGCACTTGCTATAGGATCCACACCAATGGTACCTGTGAGGCTCCTGTAGGTTGAATTTTTGACCCTGATTTTCTTCTGGAAGTTTGGAAGTCTCTTGTCTATTTCCTACATTTTTGAACCAATTTGATATGAGCTTTGTGCAGGGTGAGGGACAGGAGTCCTATTTTATTTTTCTACAAATGTCTATCTAATTTCCCTCATGACAATTCTGACTTCCCCAAGAACATATTTTTGTCAACATGTCAGTCATTAGATGCCTAGACTCATGTGACTTTGTCTCAGTGTTCTCTGTTCTATTTCTTAGGTCTTCATGCTCATATTGGTGGAAATACTAGGCTCCTTTATCAGGCCAAACAGACTCTTCACCCTCATTCATGTAAAAAGGGGCATTTTTACTGCATCTTGTAAGTCTCTATTATTTCCTATTTTGTTTTCTTTTTTTTTTTTTTAAGCACAGTCTTCATACACTGCCTGGTCTCTTAAGTTATATCTGATCAAAAAAACGTTTTTTCTGTTGCATCATAAAAGAACATATTAGAAATGTTTTTCACTGTTGCAACACAAAAATCTTATCAGTACAATTTTAGAGGAGGAGAATTTTTATTTGTGGTTCTTGGATTCAGAGGTTCATTCCATGTTTGGCCGACTCCACGGCTCTGGCCCAAGGGGAGCAGAACAAAATGGCGGCAGGGCCTGGAGGAGGAAGCAGCTCAGGACAGGGCACCAGGGAGCAGAGAGAGCTTTGCTCACCAGGGACAGGATAGAAACCCCAAAGGCACAGCCCAGGGACCCCCTTGTCCAGCCACACCCCATCTGCTACAGTCACTAGTCATTTAGTCCATTCAAGTGGATTAATCCACTGACTAGGCCACACCTCTCATACCCAATCATTTCACCTCTGAACATCATTCCATTGTATCACGTGAGCTTTTGGGTCCCTTCATATCTGAAGAATAACACACTCACATCTGTGTGATGTTGCAAGCCCATCCCTTCCTCTGTACTCATGATACAATCAGCAGTTGCACAATCATCCTTAACTAAAGTGATCTTCTGTATCCAGTAGACTCAATGTTGAATATTGCATCAGAGTAGATATTTCTGTGAATTGAAATTGTCATAAACTTATCCAAAGACACATTTGTGCATATAATGTCAAATTTATTAATCAATTAGGAATACAGAAATAGCAGGAAAGGTATAGAAGAGAACTGACAGGAAATCCCTTAATCCCTTAGACAGGGTTTGCAATGTTACAGAAATAAAGAAATTATAATTTTAATAAGAGAAGGGCATTTTATCTTCATAGTGATGATTTCTGAGCCCTTGAGAAGATGATGTTGCAAACATTCTTGATCTCATTAGGATCTGTAGGATTCAAAAGAAAAAGAAATTAAAATATGGCCAAACTGATCTTAATGACATGATACTGGGGAGTGTTAGATGCAAAGGAAAAATCCAATCCTGGGTAGTGGAGTGCAGGAACGCTCACACGCAACTCTTTTCTCAGAGCTTATATGTTCATGTATGGGTTCTACAGGGGTCACTTTCATAGGGAAGTCTACACTTGCATGGTCACCTCTTGCTTTGAGGGATCCTAAGGTGCATTTTCACGTGTGCAACATTTTAAAATTTTGTGCCTGAAGCAATGGTGCTTGCCTGTAATCCCAGGACTCAGTAGTCTGCATCAGAATAAGGGGTATCTCAAGTTCAAGGCCAGCTTCTGCGTCTTAGAGGCCATGTCAAAATAAAGAATAAGATGTGGTAGAGATGTAATTCAGTGGTAGATTCTCCCTGGGTTAAATCTCTAGTACCTTTCCCTCCAAAACCTGAAAGTCTTTCAGAAATCTCCTTTAGGGATATTGAAGGTTTTGCCATTACAAGGTAATGTATTCACCAACGTTAATACTATTCCATTGTCCATGGCTTCACAAAAAGCTCTCCCACTGTCCCCCAATAAAAGAATCCACTCTGAAAACCAAAGGGGTGTTGTTTGATCCATGTTTTAAACACATACAGACATCTCAACACCCTGAAGGGGGGACCATTTCAGTCATTCATATCTATGCCAAGTATCACAAGGGGAAAAATACCTAGCAGAACAAAATGTCAGGAAATAACAAACCTCAAGTGTCTGCTCATCAGGTAATGTCCTTAAACAGCAGGACAGTCATCTGGGAAAGAGAGGGGAAGGAAAAATCTAGGTCACTGTGGTTGCTCAATTGTAATGATTTGCATTTTGCCAAAGGAAGATATGAATCAAGCTACTTGTCTTTTGGTTCATTTCAGATGACTACAGGATCAGGGAAAGTGACTTTACCAGTTTCAATAACATTTCTTATGTTTTCCGTTGGAATGTTCTTTTCCACCGTCAGCTCTTCAAACTTCTTCTTCTGCTCTTCACTCAGACTTTCTTCCTTAGCTGTTTTGCATGTGGGAAAATGTGGAACAGGTTTCTGTTAGAAAGCGTCCTCTGGGTCCGAGGTAGACCAGTTGATCCCACCATCTCCATGCTCTGATTAATGATACTTCCAGTTCATTTATGGGTGTCATGGGAACGTGAATAAATTCCACTTATGGAACATCATATCATTTGTAATTCTTAGGAATATTGCAAACACTCAAAACCCTTTATTGTGTGAACCCAATCTTGCCTAATATTTATGCATTCTCCTCAACACCTCCAAGGCCTAAGCTTTGGGAATTATTCTATACTGTGCCTTCTCATTTCAACTCTGTCTACATTCTAGAGTCTATGCCCCAGTATTCTGGGCCATTCAACCAATATTCAAATACAAAAGGGGGTGGAATTGATCTGAACTTTCCACCTAGCACATTAGCATTATCATCTCTGCTAATGCAAAGAAAAAAAGAGAGAGGGGAAAAAACACTCTCCTCGTTCATCTTTGAGAAATTAAGAGTATTTAATCGCTCCTTCTATTTCAAATGTTGATCTAAAACCTCAAAGGTTCAAATGCATCTTTTGTTTGCTCTGTAGCAAAACTCAAAAGTCTATATCCCCATCAGGATTGGAGCAGCATACATGAGGGGCTGGTCTTATTAAGTATTTATTCAAAGAATAAAAATCTAAGTTTGGAAAATATTGGAACAATTATGATAAAACAAAGGGTTTATAGTGGAGATCACTATGGTCATTAATACTGAACTGAGTGTACCTCAATTGACTTTTTATATGTACATAAGAATTTTTTCCATATTGTTCACTGGTGCTTTATAATTTTCTATAAGGTTGGGATTCACAATTGTACATTCACAAGTATGGGAATATAATTGGAATTTTACTTTAAAATTTTGGTTCATTAGGTGCCAAACACCCAGTTGTACTACTGTGTATACCACTATGAGATCTGCAGAATGTGGTCTGCAACATTTAGGAGTGATTTTTGATAGGGCGCCATATGAAATGAATCTCTCATTTTCAGAGAGACAATCCCTCAGTACACCTGAATCAAATGGATCGACTGTGGGAACACATTTCTGTACTAGTGCCTTAGTTCAGAAAACCTATGCTCATGCTTCTCTCCTGAATTGACAACATAGAAGAAATCACTATGCTGTGCTTTGGACAGTAAAAGTCACCATACTTACCTGCAATCAGTGTTGCATAGGTCACCTTGCCGTCTGCATCCACATTTTTATTATAAAATAAAATGATACGATTTCTGACGTACTTGATTTGGAAGTAATTGTCACCTGAGACTGAGACAGAAAAAGAAACACTTGAAAACTTCTTGGTCTTTACCAACAGGACTTAAAATAAGCATATAACAGTGCTGCCACCACATCAACATTTATAGCAGTTCAGCTCCCAGTAGCCAAGCTATGGAACCAACCTAGGTGCCCTTCAACAATTGAGTGGATAAAGAAAGTGCGGTCCATATGCAAAACAGAATATTACTCAGTCATAAAGAAGAATTAAATCATGGCATTTGCCAGTAAATGGATGGAGCTGGAGAATATCATGCTAAGTGAAATAAACCAATCCCCCCAAAACCCAAAAGCTGAAGGTTTTCTCTAATCCAGAGATGATAATTCACAATGGGAGGGGGCTAGGGAAGAATAGAGGTATGTTGGATAAAGCAGAGTAAAGGAACTGAAGGGGGCATGTGTGTTACCCTATGTACACATATCACTACATGACCCGTGTGATTTTACATGAAGTATAACCAGAATAACGAGATATTATAGTCCATTATATATGATTATATATTGATATAGATATACATAGATACAGATATAGACATGCACACACACACATATAGATTTGTATAAGTACATATCATAAAAATGTCACATTTATATTTTTACATACATATAAAGTCTAAGTGTATAAGTAAGCATATATACATATGCACATGTAAATATGCCTAGTTGTATTTTATTAAATCATGTTGCTGTATATTCATGTCATTTTTTTAAGTTTCAGGGATTGAACTCAGGGGCACTCAACCCCTGAGCCCCATCCCCAGCCCTATTCTGCATTTTATTTAGAGACAGGGTCTCAATGAGTTGTTTAGCACCTCACTTTTGCAGAGCCTGGTCTCCAACTTGCAATCCTCCTGCCTCAGCCTCCTCATAGATGTAGAAGTGCCCACATGGGAACCTGAGATGATATGACCTTATTCTAACTCTCTCTGGTGACTCCAATGCTCACTATTTTACTAGATTTTCCAAGGTTGCATGAACAAGTCAAAGCAGAAAGGTCCGGAGCAGCATCCACACATGGTGGTATCTGTGGTCCCCAGGACCACGAATTGTCATGCACATCAAGGTCTGGGTCATGCAGAGGCCAAAAGAGCAAATACTCACAATCAGTTTCATAGACCTCATCAGCGCCTTTGATTCCCTCGACTGAGAACTTTTGACACTCTCCGTTCAACCTTAGAAACAAACCAAGAGAAGCCTCCTTTGACTCGACTATTTTTGCAAAATCTTTTATATTTAACTTGAAGAAGGTAACTGAGATGGGAACATCAATTGATGATGTCACTCTTCCATGCATTTGATGTCCCCATGTAATGGGAGGTTTCTGGGTGTTCTAGGGCAGGGTTTCTTGACCTTGATGGTTCCTAACTCTGGGTGGGATGGGTCAGGTTGTGTTGGAGACTCCTGGACATTGTCCAGCAGTATGATCACTAGCCTGGACCCAGCACATAACCTTAGCTCTCACTGCCATTGGGACACCATAGAGATCTGCAGGTCTGAACACATAGCCAGTAGAGGGGTTTGCAAGGGGACTCCCACTTCAGGATGACAAGAGAATATATGCACATTCCTATGCACACATTCATACTACAGGTGCATAATATTTCTGTGCATATGCATGCATACATAATAGATGCACCATATATCTATATCTTACATTTAATAATGTTAAAGCATTAAGATGTTACATAATATTCCACCTATACAATTTATATACACATACATGACATTAATAAATCATTAATAAATTATTTTTTTCTTCTCATTATATCATGGCCCCAGATCTCCTATAAAGGTCCCTCCTTAATTCTGCATTTCTCACTCTTGGTGCTAACACTTTAACTTGAGGTAATGCAGGATACCATTATTTGCAAGAATTTCTGAATAGCCAGGGATGGTGGGAGGTTCACAGACCTAGGACCCTGTGGCTATGGACCCAGACGTAAACAGACTGTATTTGCACCTCACACACAGACCTGAGGATGCAGATCCATTATTGACATCTCAAACTTCAGCTCCCACTCGAGGTCACGATTCACTATTTTACCAGGACTTGTTTGGTGGGTCACATGGTATTTTCAGATCTGTTTTTTACCGTCAGCATGTTAAGGGATGCATGTTTGAAAATTTCCATGTCCAATTGGTAATGACAGTCCTGCTCTGAATCCTATCAGATCTCTGCCTTCCTATGCATACTTCTCATTTTTCCCCCTTGGGTCTTGGTTGGAAAATATTCTTAAGTCTTTAGTGATGTAATTGTCATATTTATGTTTTACTTCAAAGAATGATATAGATGTTTATTTATTCACATTTGGTGATTGGATTAAACACTGAGTAATTGTTATGCACATTGATGTCGATTTAAACCATGAAAATGGGACATTAGATACACATGTACATGCAACACGTATACATGCACATATAGAGAGAGGGTTTGTAATTATTTTTGCAATACTATCACAATGTCTTTATGTTGCTCATCATTCTACAAATATTAACTTCCTTCCGGAAGCATATATTGATTGATTCCATATCATCATAGAAAATATCAGCTGGAGAATCATGATCGACATGGATCAATGTACAGATCCTGCTCTTTTGAATTCATCCTTAAAGCTAATGGGTGCAATCTATTGGCAATAGACAGAGAATGGAAGGAGTCCAACACACATGCTGGGGTCTGATGGACCGTTGCCGTCAGCTTGGAATTCCAAGGGAAGAGTCTTTGCTCACTGTCTCGGGGTCTCTATGTTAAGGGATGTGGTTCAACAGAAGCTCAAAACCACAATCTCCTTCAGGAAAAAGAGAGGTCAGAAGACTCCATTCTGTGAGCATCATCGAGACGTCTCACCATGGATTGGAGCCCAGCCCATGTGTCAGAAGTGAACTATTCAATCCTCAACATGGGGACAATTTTCACTTACTTGAGGTAGAAGGTGATGAGTAACTTGTCACATTCATCAACACATTCAAGGTGACGGAGGTGGACTCTCAGGTCTCCACCTTGTTCGATCTTCTCTACATGATTAGCTCCCATGAGAATACTACGCCAGTCTCCGTTGATCTGCAAAGGAAAGGTCCCTTGGGAATGGCTACTGGCTCCTTCTTCTTGTCTCTCATCCACACTTATTAGAACCATGGCAAGTGGTTTAGCTCAGAAGGAAACAACAAACCCAATCAGGAGGTAGCCAAGCAAGCTCTGCTCTCCAGAGGAAGAATCCCATCCGATAAGGTCAGATTCCCACAGGGAGCATGGAATTGAGAGGCGCTGAAACAGCTGAACAACATCACCAAATGCATGGGATCTAGTAGGTGACACTGTGGCACCTTAACTTTTTATTAGCTTACTTACTTCAGGAGGAATGTGATAGTCACAGAAAGAGTAAAAATTCAGAAGTAGAGAAGGATCGTCTCATGATTAGAGATATATGAGGACTGAGATGCTCCTAAAATCCCATGTCACTTAAAATGGAGATACTTGGGGATAAAGAGAGAAAGAAGGAGCGAGGAAGAGATCACCCCCAAAATCAGCCCATCCAGGTACCTCTTCTGGGTCAAACTGGGATGAAGCACAGATCAGAGCGAATCCGAGAGCGAGCAGAAAGGTCCTCATCTTGATGAGATCTGTCTTCCTGTCCTTCAGGAGATCAGGGTAGATGAGTGATTGAAGAGAACGAGTTTGATTCCTCTTTATATAGTATTGGCAACTTGGCATGAGCAGCAATGGATCCATTGTTTTTCATCCTGAACCTTCTGTCTGCTCAGTGTTTCCTGGTTGGCTGGGATGGACCATCCAGGACCTTCTGTTATTTGACTAATGAGATTAATATTAGCAGAAGCTTAAGTTCTACCAGATCATTGACCTTTATATAAGACTCATGCACAAAGCCCGTCATTGACTCCAAGGAAGGTAGTGATTATATCCTTTGATTCCGATGGCTGAAATGAAAGATCAAGGACAAAAAGTCTCTACCCAGCTCCCGTAATCAATTCTCTAAGGTTTGAGGGAAATCCTGAAAGTTACATTCAAGAACTCATGATGGTACCCTGTGGTCTAAGCAGATTAGATTATGGCATCTCTGTATTCAGTGGAAGGTAACAAGTCTGGTTGGAATTAAAAAGGCACATAAAAGAATCACAAATGCTTCCCTCTTAGTGAATATATGAGTCTTTCTTGGAGTTGAGATCCAAGTTCTTTTTAGTATCCACTTGAATTACCAATGGGTCGCCAACCCCATTAGATGCACCACCATGATCAATCACTCTGACTATGTAACGAGAGTTGATGTCAGATCTGCACCAACCCTAGCTATGAGCTTCACGTCAATGGTTAAAATAAATCCAGATGGAAAGATACTGCTTCGGGGTATCAAAATCTGGATAGAGACGGGGAGGCTGAGGCAGGAGGATCCCAATGTGAAGGCCAGCCTCAGCAGCTTAGCCAGGCTCTCAGCAACTTACTGAATTCTGGTCTCTAAATAAATAAATAAACAAACAAACAATCAAATGGATTTAAAAAATGGCTGGTGATGGGGGGTCAAAAATAAATTTTTAAAAATAAAGTAAAAACAATGGGGCTGTAATTCTAAAGGCTCGGGAGGCTGAGGCATGAGTCTCATGTGTTCAAATCCAGCCTCAGCAACTTAGCGAGTCTCTGAGAAACTTGGCAAGGTCCTGTCTCTAAATACTACTACTACTACTACTACTACTACTAATAATAATAATAATAATAATAATAATAATAATAATAAAATTAGAGAGAGAACCACAAGTATATAATCAAAAATAGCTCAGTCTAAATTATTTCCATACTGGATTGAAAGATGAATTGGATACAAAATGTCGTTGCGATGTAAGTGACATACAACAATATTTCTCCTGTTAAAAGGAAGCATAACAAAACTTGATTGATGGACCCAGGCTGTCCTATGAAGGACTCTTTCCTGCCCTAAAAAGACACCATTGACACATGGTTCTCAACAACTTGGTCAGACTTGCATCTTTGTTTTTGTGGGATTTCTTGTTCCGCTTCTTGGATTCAGCCAGGTTATTTTGACATGAGGCAATGGTGTCTGTCTTGATTCATGACAGAGCAGGTATTGCACAGATGTGTCACTTTGTAATTCATTTTAAAACACTGGTGGATTTGCATTCCTGGCTGTTGATCTTTGCAAACCCAACTAAACCTGAAGGTACTCATCTTCACAAAGCACTGTTCTGCTTAGGACTCAGCAGATGCTCACAATTGAACTGAGTGAAACAAAGTCCCTGGGTCATTTCACCTCCCACCGAGGCTTGGGAAAACTTCAAAAGCTCCAAATTCTCACCCATCCCCACCAGGTTCTGTAGTTTTGAGTAAAATCATTGTAATAGATACACAGTGGGAGTCAACTGAAAAATAAGGGAGCTCAGGGAGACTCTGTCTCTAAATAAAGTACAAAATAGGGCTGGGGATGGGGCACAGGGGTTGAGGATCCCTGAGTTCAGTCCCTGCTACCTCAAAAAAAATTCTAATTAAAATTATTTTCCCATTAATAGGTTGGCTCCCCCTGGGAAGAGAGAGAGAGAGAGAGAGAGGGAGAGAGAGAGAGAGAGAGAGAGAGAGAAATCAGCAAATATGTCCTTGCAAGGTGACACTTTCCTTTCCACCCTTTAAATGCATCTCTCAAAGAGCTAAAATATCTCAATTTAGAGAAAATTCTGGCAAATTGGATACAAAAACACATCAAAAAGATCGTGCACCATGATCAAGTAGGATTCATCCCTGGGATGCAAGTCTGATTCAACATACGGAAATCAATAAATGTTATTCACTACATCAATAGACTTATAAATGAGAACCATATGATCATCTCGATAGATGCAGAAAAAGCATTCGACAAAGTACAGCCTCCCTTTATGTTCAAAACACTAGAAAAACTAGGGATAACAGGAACTTACCTCAACATTGTAAAAGCTATCTATGCTAAGCCTCAGGCTAGCATCATTCTGAATGGAGAAAAGTTTAAGGCATTCCCTCTAAAATCTGGAACAAGACAGGGATGCCCTCTCTCACCACTTCTGTTCAACAGAGTTCTCGAAACACTGGCCAGAGCAATTAGACAGACGAAAGAAATTAAAGGCATAAAAATAGGAAAAGAAGAACTTAAATTACCACTATTTGCAGATGATATGATCCTATACCTAGCAGACCCAAAAGGTTCTACCCAGAAACTTCTAGAGTTAGTTATGAATTCAGCAAAGTGGCAGGATATAAAATCAACACGCATAAATCAAAGGCATTCCTGTATATCAGCGACAAATCTTCTGAACTGGAAATGAGGAAAAACACTCCATTCACAATATCCTCAAAAAAATGAAATGCTTGGGAATCAACCTAACAAAAGAGGTGAAAGATATATACAATGAAAACTACAGAACCCTAAAGAGAGAAGTAGAAGAAGACCTTAGAAGATGAAAAGATATACCCTGTTCATGGACAGGCAGAACTAACATCATCAAAATGGCGATATTACCAAAAGTTCTCTATAGTTTTAATGCAATGCCAATCAAAATCCCAACGGCATTTCTTGTAGAAACAGAGAAAGCAACCATGAAATTCATATGGAATAATAAAAGACCCAGAATAGCAAAAACAATGCTAAGCAGGAAGTGTGAATCAGGTGGTATAGCGATACCAGATTTCAAACTATACTACAGAGCAAAAGTGACAAAAACAGCATGGTACTGGTACCAAAACAGGCGGGTGGACCAATGGTACAGAATAGAGGACACAGAGACTAATCCACAAAGTTACAACTATCTTATATTTGATAAAGGGGCTAAAAGCATGCAATGGAGGAAGGATAGCATCTTCAACAAATGGTGCTGGGAAAACTGGAAATCCATATGCAACAAAATGAAACTGAATCCCTTCCTCTCTCCATGCACAAAAGTTAACTCAAAATGGATCAAGGAGCTTAATATCAAATCAGAGACTCTGCATCTGATAGAAGAAAAAGTTGACTCCGATCTACATATTGTGGGGTCGGGCTCCAAATTCCTTAATAGGACACCCATAGCACAAGAGTTAATAACAAGAATCAACAAATGGGACTTACTTAAACTAAAAAGTTTTTTCTCAGCAAGAGAAACAATAAGAGAGGTAAATAGGGAGCCTACATCCTGGGAACAAATCTTTACTCCTCACACTTCAGATACAGCCCTAATATCCAGAGTATACAAAGAACTCAAAAAATTAAACAATAAGATAACAAACAATCCAATCAACAAATGGGCCAATGACCTGAACAGACACTTCTCAGAGGAGGATATACAATCAATCAACAAGTACATGAAAAAATGCTCACCATCTCTAGCAGTCAGAGAAATGCAAATCAAAACCACCCTAAGATACCATCTCACTCCAGTAAGATTGGCAGCCACTATGAAGTCCAACAACAACAAGTGCTGGTGAGGATGTGGGGAAAAGGGTACTCTTGTACATTGCTGGTGGGACTGTAAATTGGTGCGGCCAATTTGGAGGGCAGTATGGAGATTCCTTGGAAAGCTGGGAATGGAACCATCATTTGACCCAGCTATTCCCCTTCTCGGACTATTCCCTGAAGACCTTAAAAGAGCATACTACAGGGACACAGCTACATCAATGTTTATAGCAGCACAATTCACAATAGCTAGACTATGGAACCAATCCAGATGCCCTTCAACAGATGAATGGATTTAAAAATGTGGCATTTATACACAATGGAATATTACTCAGCACTAAAAAATAACAAAATCATGGCATTTGCAGGGAAATGGATGGCACTAGAGCATATTATGCTAAGCAAAATCAGCCAATTCCTAAAAAAACAAATGCTGAATGTCTTCTCTGATATAAGGGGGCGACTCAAAGCAGAGTAGATAAGAAGAGCATGAGAAGAAGATTACCATGAAATAAGGAAAAGAGGTGGGAGGGAAAGGGAGGGAGGAGGGAGGAGGGGGATTGTATGGAAGACGGAAGGAGACCCTCATGGGTTCACAAAATACATATACAATGGTGTGAGAGGGAAGGAAAGAAATAGAGAGAGAGAGAGAGAGAGAGAGAGAGAGAGAAGTGTCACAGTAGAATGGGTAGAGAATAGGAATGGGAGGGGAGGGGAGGATAGGGAGGGCAGCAGAATACAACTGACACTAGGATTGCTGTGCGTATACACATGGACGTATAACCAATGTGATCCTGCAATCTGTACACGTGGAAAAATGAGAATTCATACCCTATTTGAATCAAATGTAGGATATGTCAAGATCATTGTATTGTCTGGAGCAACTAATTTAAAAATTAAATAAATAAATAAATAAAAATAAAGATCCATTGATTAATCATATATAATATAAATATATATAATGCATATTATTATATGCATTTATAAAATTAAACCTATTTTATATTATATTACATATAATGTATGTATTTATATACTATATATAATATAACATAAATATATATTATATATTTTATGTAATATAATATATATGTATAATATATATGATATATAATATATATCATATATAATATATATTATATTATATTACATATAATATATTATATTACATATAATATTATATTATATGTATTTATATATAATATTACATTGTATTACATATGATATATTACATATAATATATATGTATATATTACATATCATATATTGCATAGAATATAAGTACATATAATACTTATTATTATATGCATTTATATTCTATCACATATAATACAAATATATATGATACTTATTATTATATGCATTTATATTATATTACATAAATATATAAATATATATAATACATTTTATTATATGCATTTATATTATATCATATAATATAAATATATATTTATTATATGCATTTAAATTATATTACATAAATATATAAATATATATAATACATTTTATTATATTCACTTATATTATATTACATATAACATAAATATATATAACATGTATTATTGTATGCATTCATATTAATTACATATAATATAAATATATATAATAATTATTTTTATATGCATTTATATTATATTACATGTAATATAAATATATATAACACCTATTATTATGTGCATATGTATACATTATATATATATATGTACTAAAACGACCTTGAAGTGCTATCACTATATATATATAGAGAGAGAGAGAGAACATGGTATCAATGTTTGTGGAAATTTCATCCTGCAAATTCTCACCTATACCCAGTCATTTTGAGTGAAAACATGGTAATCGGTATACAGTGGTGACCAGTGAAGGTCTTTCTTAACATTTGTTCCATGAATCAAAAGGCAGGAAACCTTTCTAAGCCACTCGAGATATAGACATAGGTATAGACATATCCTATTCCCCTATTTATTCTTTCATTCTGGGAATGGAACCCAGGGACACTTGATCACTAAGCCTCATCCACGGCCCCTTTTATTTACTATTTTTGTTTGTTTGTTTTTTGCTTTTTAAAATTTTGGAACAGCATCTCACTACGTTGCTGAGGCTGGCCTCCAACTGGAGACCCTCCTGCCTCCTGCCCCGAGTCACAGGGACGATAGGCGTCCACTCCCACACCCAGCTACCAATTCTGCTCCCTTTCCATGGATGGAAAACTCTCCTGTCTGCGTCCTGATGATTTTGCATCATACAGACATTGCAGAAGGGTCTCATCGAGTCAGGTAACTAGTGCACTGTGGGGAAATCCCTCGAAATTCATTTTATTCCTTCTCCCAATAAAAAAATAATGATAACGAGGTGAACTAGGGTCAGAGAGCCACCGACTGCTGACCATCTTGCTAAGTACCTGTTGTGTAATGCTCCCTTGAGTGACAGTTGGCTCAAGGACCCTTTGTTCACAGAGTGGCTGCACAATCCCCGTCACGGTGCCCCGCCCGCCAAGGGACATCACCTCCTAAGCAGACAGTCACCTCTTCCTCCTTCCTGGTGCCTTAATCCTCTTCAATGAGAGACACTCCCATGAGAAATCCCACTGACCTTGCTGGGGTCAAGTCCACGGGCCACCGCCCAGCCCTTCACTGCAGCCCTGCACCGCAGTGACCAGGTGGGCACGTTGGCTGGTCTTTCTCTCCCTAACCCCGGGAAGGGTAGTCCTCATCCTGAAAGAATGAGTCAGACTCCTTGGTGTCTCTCCGCCTCCTGGCATTTCCCAGGACCTGCAGGGAAGGTTTCTGCTTTGCTTTATTTTTCTATTTCTGCCTCTTCTTATTTTCTTTTATGGCCATGAGTCAGGCCAGCACCCACCCAGAGCCAGCTCAGGGACACATGCAATCCTTAGGCTGCTCCCTCTTTGTTTGATGTCTGATTTTTCAGCAAAGGTTGGCTGCAGAACGGGGTCCCCACGCTGCTTCTTCAACAGCTCATGTACCTTTGTGCTCCGAAAAGCCTGACCTATACCTTTGTTGATAGGACCATCTTCTTTTCTTTGTCCAGTCCTCAACTGTCCATCTTGAGATGTTCCCTTTTCACTAATATATTTCCCTGGGTCTTGCTTCATCTATTCCCCTACTCTGAAGGCTAAAGAGTGGAAATCGGTCAAGAGTTAGGTGGATCTTACAAATGTCCTCTTTCCCACCATGCTTTGCAGGATCCAGAGATGGGTTTCATCCCAGCTAAAAGGTTGTACCCATTGCTCCCGGACCTGGGTCTCCTTACAGACCATTCACTTTGGAAGGTTTTGATTGGAGACCTACAGCTTGTATTCCCTAAAAGTGGACCCTGAGTCCACCCAGACTTACCAACACCTGTAATCCCAACAGCTCGGGAGGCTGAGGTCGGAGGATGGCACATTGGAGGCCAGCCTTAGCAACTTAGCGAGACCCTGCCTCAAAATCAAACTCAAAGGCTGAGGGTGTGACTTAGGGGTTAATAACCTCAGGTTCAATCCCTGGTGTCAAAAAAGAAGAAGAAAAGAAAGATGTCATATCATTTTCATTTTCTGAACTTTCTTTCACTTAGTGTCCGTTCATATACAAGAGGAACAAAGTACAAATAAAATCAAAGCCCCCGACCACCCTAATATTAAGTTTGTAAAAGTCAGAATTCAATTCTTTGTGTGATCTTTGCAAATCTTCCTGGGCTTTACCATTCTGTTCAGGTTTCTATAACTATGTAGGGTATGTCTCTGAATTTGCAAAATTCCACCCCGACGATGCACATATTCCCCCATTTATTGATTTATTCATTGATTTATTCATTATTCATTCGTTCCAGGGATTGAACCCAGGGGCAATTTATCACTGAGCCAAGTGCACAGTCCTTTTTATTTAGATTTTTCTTTTCTTTAAATTTTGAGGCAGAGTCTCACTAAGTTGCTGAGGCTGGCCTCCAACTTGTGACCCTCTCCTACATCACTGGGCTGACAGGCATGCACCACCACACCTAGTGACAAATCTTTTTTTTTTAATTGATAAAATTGTAGCTACATTTTTTAATTATACAGACATTGCACATGGTTGCATCTAGTCGATTAGCATTACCTTTAAATGTTGGTGCTAAGGATACTTAATATCCGCTCATTTTTGCATCTTTCAAGAAGGTAATAGATTGAATCAGAGTCACCTTGTTTATGTATATCTCTCACACACCTGTATCCTGCCATTGTGTATGCATGATTGACACCTCCTTTAACCACTTTGGATTCTGATAACTACCCTTCTACTCTCTGCTTCCATGAGATTTTTAGATTCCCCGTAGGAGTGAGCTCAAACAGTACTTGTCTTTCTGTGTCTGGCTGATATCACAGAACCTACCAACCTCCAGTTCCAGCCACATGGCTAAAAAAGACAGGACTTCATTGTTCAGTGGTGAGTAATATTCCAATGTGTATGTGTACCACCATTTCTTTATCCATTCCTTAGCTGTCAATTGACAGTCTGTCAATTCCACTTATTGGCATTTGTGAAGAGCATGGCCATGCCCATAGGGATACTCATGTCTCATTGACACACCAGTATCATTTCCTTTGGATATAGACCCAGGATTGGTATTATGGGATCTGTTTTTAATTTCTTTTCCACATGGACTCTACTAGTTACCTTCCCACCAACAGGGTAAAGGTGTTCTCCTTGCTCCACATCCACACCACACCGACACCTTTTCTCTTTCGATAACAACCTCTTAAGAGATGTGCGAGGTGATCACTCTTTATATTTCAATTTCCACATCCCTGATCTTTTCCAGGGTGAGCGTGATTTCTTCCACCTGTTGGCCATCTCTGTGCACCCTTTTGAGAACTATCTCAAGGAAACGCCCTCCCGTCCATCCTCTGTGGACACAGGAGACAATATTCAAAAAGCAAAAATCTCCGACCTATTCAATGACCCTGCTAATCCTCCAGGAACCTTCTAGAATAAACAGCAATGGGCAGGGCCAGAGGTGATAGGTTCCTCATGTCTAAGAGGGCAGCTCTCGGGAAGAAAGGTTCTTGGACTCTTCCCTCTGTTCACCGTCTGGTTTATGTTCACGCGTCACTGTTGCTTGGTGTCTGTCCAGTCCTGATTTTAATTTCACTGTGTGTGACTGAGTCAGTGGTGGACACCTGATTTTCCTGGTGAGTGTGTTGGGGCCGCCATTTTGGATGAAGAGACTGGAGTGTGTTGGGGGCGCCATTTTGGATGAAGAACTTGGAGTCTGTCCAGTTCTGATTTTAATTTCACCTTGTGTGACTGACCCAGTGGTGGACACCTGATTTTCCTGGTGTTTTGGGGGCGCCATTTTGGATGAAGGGATTGGAGTGTGTTGGAGGTGCCATTTTGGATGAAGAACTTGGTGTCTGTCCAGTCCTGTTTTTAATTTCACCTTGTGTGACTGACCCAGTGATGGACAACTGATTTTCCTGGTGAATGTGTTGGGGCCACCATTTTGGATGAAGAGACTGGAGTGTGTTGGAGGCACCATTTTGGATGAAGAACTTGGAGACTGGAGTGTGTTGGGGGCACCATTTTGGATGAAGAGACTGGAGTGTGTTGGGGGCACCATTTTGGATGAAGAGACTGGAGTGTGTTGGGGGCACCATTTTGGATGAAGAGACTGGAGTGTGTTGGAGGCACCATTTTGGATGAAGAACTTGGAGACTGGAGTGTGTTGGGGGCACCATTTTGGATGAAGAGACTGGAGTGTGTTGGGGGCACCATTTTGGATGAAGAGACTCGAGTGTGTTGGGGGCACCATTTTGGATGAAGAGACTGGAGTGTGTTGGGGGCGCCATTTTGGTTGAAGAACTTGGAGTCTGTCTAGTCTTGATTTTAATTTCACCTACTGTGTCCATCACCCAGTGGTGGACACCTGATTTTCCTGGTGAGTGTGTTGGGGGCCGCCATTTTGGATGAAGAGACTACTCCACAGAACAGCCTTGGAATCAAGTTCTGACAATAATCATTAGGGACATAGTAAATATGCATCTATGGGAAGAAGATGTTGGGAAGAGAGAAAAAGAAAATTGCAAGATCCTTGGAGAGACCCATTGGTCGCATTTGTCCAAATTCTGCACATGTGTCCACCTTCGATAGAGTATCCTCCTGGTGAAAAATTGATCAATATGATCATCACGTTCCACCATGTTATTCCAAAATACAGGTATGAAGACACGAATTGGTGTGAATATACTTTGTGTGCAACCAGAGAGATGAAAAATTGAGCTCTCTATGTGTAATCAGAATTGTAATGCATTCTGCTGTCATATATCAATAAAAATATATATATTTACAGGAAAAAAATGATCAATATGTGTAAAAATCATGCACGGGTTTGTTGTTGGTAAAGTGGGAGCATTGAGAAGTGATGATATATTCCAAACAGGAAATGTGAGATATTCAATTAAAGCGTCTGATTTTTGCAAATCACGTGTCATCTCTGAAGATACCCTGACCTGAAAAGTAATGAAAAGCAAGAAAAATAACGAGAAAATGGTTCTATTTCTATTTTATCCCTTCTGCTGTGTATATGCAAAGACTATATATCAACGTCGTAGCATTTCTGAGCGTCTATGTAAATGCATGCAGAGGTATAATGTAGACTTTGCTCCAATCGGTGGAGGGTGACCCATTCTCTCCAGAGCCATAGAAGTAAATGCTAAGAGGGATTCATTTTTAATATTAAAATATGCAAATAAATCAATTTTAATATGAATTTTTAAGTGAGGTTGGAGTCTTAGTGTTATTAACGGGTGAGTGTTCCCGGATGGCTTTTTGAGAATATTGCATCTAAGTTCACCACGAGGTTCACCTACTGAAATGACCAATGAGTGAAACGCACACTTTGAACGTGTTCGGGGGAAATTTCTATGAAGCCAGATTCGATTTCTTTGCTGGATAAACCATCAGAGATGAAGAGTCACCCAAGACTATGACAAGATTCAGAAATGTGGTTGGTGGGTGGGAATATAAATGGACAATATGATGGGAAAACCATATGGAGATGTCTCAAAAAGTGACATGCAGGAATATTGCATTTTTCAATGACCCTACAGGGCATGTGGCTCAGGTCCCAGATAAGGGGAAGACACATTTGCGCTCCCGTGTTTAGTGACATCTATAATCCCAGGAACCAAGGGACGGGATCAACCAGGTGGCTCCTGGCACTTGACTACAGACAACATGGCGGCATTATACAATGGAAAATTCCCACCCCAACCAAGTACAAAATCCCATTAGGTGTGACGGTGTGGCTGAGCCTGAAGGTCAATTCAACAGTCCTTCCTTGGCTCCACTTCTACTAATGGCCACTCTGACCTGAAGCTCTACCTCTCCCCCCTGTGGACAGGCCAAGCCACAAGGTTGTGCCTGTCCCCTTAATTATGCAAATGAGCACTTGGAAGTTGTGCCCTTGGGATTGGCTCATGAAACCCAGAGCTTGATTGGTCCAGCTGGCATCCCTCATTAACATAGCCCCCACCAACCACCAATAGGAAGAGATCAGCCCATAAAAACCCAGGACAAGAGACCCCCCCCTGGGCAGCCCACACCTGGGACACCCTCCTCATCAGGAGCTGGGCTTTCTATTACTCTGAACAACCCTTTGTCACTTTGCTGTCACCCTTGGTTGCCTGGATTTGCCTCCTCACATTGGTGAGATAAGGAACCCAGCCCTCCAAGCTGCGTGCTACCTTAGGACCCACGAACTGCAGCTTTCTATTTATTTGCACAGTGCCCGACGTAGACTCCATTTCATGCACTGCCCATTTCCACACAGCTATAGAAATAGGATCTTCCAATGCACACACCAGAAAGAAATCATGCACGTGCAAGGGAATGGGCTAAGCTAACGGCCTTGGTGTTGATCTCTTGCTAAAGCACACGTGGACCAAAACAGTCACCTTGTGCCCCATCAATAGGTGCAATTATTGTGTGCCCCTCAGAAACAAAAATCCCCAAGGAAAAAATAAAGAAGGCAAACCTGTCTGTTCAGAGGAGATAGCTGATTTCCATCCTAGAGGAGGCTTTTGTCCTTTGGAAATGCATCGGGTTTCCATGTCCCTGACAAACTTACCGCCTGTCTGTCAATTGCACATGTCTGTGGAGGTGGTGCTGATTTTGATGGGTGCAGGGTGATGCTGGGCGTCCTTTGTGCAAACAGCTTCAGATAAAAAGCCTTTTCTCAGCACCAGGATGTAAAGGCACAGATTGAAGACATCTTTCAAATTGAGGTCAGAGATGACATTTCCTTGACAAAGGGACACACAGGAATTTCAAAGGTTTAGGATTAAGAGCAAGGGGAGGGGGGGTGTTTTCTGTGGCTGTGTGCACTCAGCTACAACCTTGTGCACAGGGACATGAAAAATAAAAGCCCATCTTGCAGGAAAGGACGGGCCATCTCTCTGGGGACAGAACAGCAGGTTGGGAGCAACACCGGGGCAGAGCGTGCGTGAGCCCTGATGTGCCTTCAAAATTGTGTCAGTCTGCAACGTGGGCATCAGGTCATGTGTGAAAATCTTCCGTGCAACCTTGCCAAAGGTTGACAAGATGCCCTTTCAAAGAAGTTAGCACCCCCAAGTCCTAAACTCTTCCGCCACTTTTTGAGGCAACTGTGCCAACACAGGGATTCCTCTTTCTGGGTGCTTTCAGAAAAATAAATGAGGCTCCTTCTCCTATTGTCATGCAAACAGCTTTTAAATCCTCTTTGCTTGAGAAATCAAAACTGAGCCCTTCCCTTCGACTTTCCTATTCATCCTATCAGAAATTGCATTTGCAGGACTGTCTTCCTCTCGGAAAATCCTCTTGAGCATTTTGCATATCTTTTTTTTAAACAAAATGCCACCCAGGTATGGAAATTCCCTGTTTGTAGGCAGCTTCCATCTACAAAGAGAAGAAGGGGTTCACAAAAGAGCATTTATTGGGGCTCCCTGTTGGGAGTCTTTGACTTTAAATAGATTTGCACTTGCTGACTGGCAAGATAGAAAATTCCAACAGACACCGGCACGTCGTCCGCATTTTAAATATTTTCTTCTGGGGTGTATTTAATGTCCTTTGTAGGAATTAAGTTGCTTACTATTTTCAGCCCAAAAGTTGGGTCCAAATTGAAAGCCTGCTTAAACACAGATTGGCTTTTCATGTCTTAAAACTATTTTTAAGCGGACACATCAAAATGCAGCCATGATACACGTTTCAGAGGCACTTTGGGATATTTTGAAATATGCATCTACTGTGTGACATTTTTAAAAAGTTCAAATCATCTGTTTTCTCAAACATCTGTCACCTGATGACGATGGAAATTCCTTTCCTTTGGGCTTTCTAAAATAGACACCGCCTGATTGTTTTGCTTTTTTACACTCTCGTGCAGTGCACACCAGGCCTCCAACAGCAGTGCATGAGCCGATCACCACAACCTGATGCATGGATACCCTGGAATAGCACTCAGCCCTGAAAAATGATGCAACTCTCTCATTTATAGAAATATGGCTAGACCTGGGAGGCACTTCCCAGGTTGTCAAAGCTGTGGACTCAAACAGCAACGTGCCCGTGGGTTTGTCTTTCTGGGTTCAATGTGGTGTTCCAAGTCATGCACCTGACTGCAAAAAAATCAACGGGTTCATCCCATCGCCAAACAAAGCCGCTTATATTAGGCTGTGCATGAATGCTCAGAGGGGAAAAGATTGCAGTATGAGAACTCGGACCTCATCAGTGGATTAATCCATTTGATGGGTTAGTAGTTTGAACACTGTACTAGTTGGAAACGGTAGGCAGGTGGGGCATGGCCGGAGGGAGTACGTGACCAGGGATATGCCCTGAGAGGACTGTATTTCCCTGACCCATCTCTCCATGTTCCCCAGTTGCCATGAACTAAGTACGGGCGCCATCTTGGTTTTGCAATGGAGCTGGCTGGCCTGCAGTTATTTTGCTAAAGATACCCATCCCCAAAAATCATGTGGTTGAAATGCATATGAAAATATATAAAAGTTATGCAAGTGGTTCAAAAATGTGGTTCAAATGTATATTTTAAAAAAATGAAAACCTACATCAGAACAAATACATCAGCGGATTAATGGAAGACCATGGTATCCAATGGACTGCCGTGAACACATTCGTTCTGAACAATCTTGGAAAATGAAGATCCATCGGGAAGATGCGAGCAGCATTGCTTTAGAGATTTATTAATCCGTAAACTATTCATTCCCTTAAAAAAGAAAAAGAAAACACAGTGGAGTTTATGAGTCTATGGTGAATGTTTACACTGCTGCATAATATTCCAAAATATCGCTTTTGTAGCTCGAATTTTAGGAGAACACGATCCCGCAGGCTGATTTGCTTTCTGCTCATTTTTTTTTCCTGAAAATCTGAACCTGCTTGAAAAGATGAAGTCTCTCAAGAATAAAAGACAAAAAAAATGAATAAATAAATAGGAAAAATCAAAAGGATCCTATTGGAAGACAATTATTGGCAAGAGAGAGCAATCTAGGAGATCACGCGTCACATCAAGGGGAGGAGAGATCAGGGAAAGAACGTAAAGATCCACCGGTGGGAACTAAGAGAAGGGGATTTGAGGGTGAGGGGACCTGTCTGTGGTCAGGGAGTCTGTCCTGTGAAGGGCTTCCTGAGCTGGACCAGGGGTCTTGACACATCTTTCAGAAAACAGCCTTCAGACTGCGATGAGACCCAACTGTGGGAACAAATGCCCCATTTTCCATTTGTTGATATAGTTACAAGACCAAAAGGATACAGAAAAGCATGCCCAGGAGGAGGCACACCCCAATAATCCTAAGGCTTGAGAGGCTGAGGAAGGAGGATCACAAGTTAGAGGCCAGCCTCATCAACTTAATGAAGCTCTGTCTCTAAATGAAAGAAAGAAAGAAAGAAAGAAAGAAAGAAAGAAAGAAAGAAAGAAAGAAAGAAAGAAAGAAAGAAAGAAAGAAAGAAAGAAAGAAAGAAAGAAAGGCTGAGGATGTGGCTCAGTGGTTAAGCACTGGGTTCAATCCCCAGTACCAAAAGAAAAACATATTAAAATAAAATAAGAGGCAATAATAAAATAGAATGATAAAATAAAATGACTTTCTGAAGTCCCCACAAGACCACCAGACATGCCTTCATGCATCTGAAGCTTGCAAGCCTCACTTACCCTGGTGCAGATGTCTGTGACGAGGTTCCTTGTCACACCTTTAAGACACCAGCAACTCGGACATCGGGGATCTGAGTCCAACTCCTGTGGAGACCAATGTCCTTTGATACCAAAGAGCTTCTGAGAACGTCTTCCTGTTGCCAATAAAAGGTTCCCTTTTCCTCCTCCCTCCCCAGATGCACCTGGGACTAGTGTTGCTGGGCATCCTGGATCACTGTCCTCTTGTTTATTTGAATCATCTCTTTACATATGAAGGAATCTATTTTTTTATCTCACGTTCTCTTTTGACAACACGAAGCTTGAGGAAGCCAAGACTGTACTGTGAAGTGAAGTGAAAGCATTCAGATTTCATCTCCAAAGACAAATAATAATAATAATAATAATAATAATAATAATAATAATGTTTTCTTAGATCTTGGAAATGCATATAGACACTCATATTATCAGGAAGGGTCAGGCAGAGCCCAGAGGGGGTCCTACCCACTCTCTCGTCTTGAAAAAAGAAAGGCCACGGATTCTCTTCTCAGGGTTAAAAAGGCAGGGAAATTAATAATAATAATAATAATAATAATAATAATAACATTTCAAAAAAATACAATTTACTGAACATATATTTTCAGTTTAGAAACCCACTCAACTTTACCCATTAAAGCATTTTTTGCAAGCCCTAACCAAGATTTTGTCATCTAACAATGGAATTGACGATCTTTGTTGAAATGCCTGCCAAGGATCAGAGATCACCTCTATTAACCACCTGTCAATCTCGATATGTGTGTGTGTGTGTGTGTGTGTGTGCATATATGTATCTCCATCTGTTCCCATATCTGTGTATCTCCATATCTATCATCTATTGTATCTATCAATATCTATGTATATCTGTACCTCTTTGTATCTAAATATCTATCACGTATCATAGCTATTAATCTCTATGTATGTGTATACATATGGCTGTATATAAATGCATGTGTGTATACACATGTATCTATATTTATTCCTATATCTATGTATTGGCCGTCTATAATATTTATCTATACCTATATCTAACTGTATATCTTTCTATTATCTCTCATATTCATTATATACCTATAAATGCATGTATGTGGGTACATATTTGTGTATACAGGTGTATGTACATGTGTGTGCATCCACATGTACCTATATCTATTCCTGCCTGTATCTATCTACATATTTTTCTATCGTCTATCCCGTCTATCTATATATTTTTCTATCATCTTATCTATCTCTATGACTATACCTAATCAATTACATAATATTTATGCCGTGCACTATATCTGTTTATATAAATGCATTAAAACTTACAGATCGAAAGCACAAAGATTAATATTTTATTCGCCCAGCAGCGACTAGGACCCATATTTTTCTAAGGAACCTTCATATTTCACTCTCCAAAAAAAAAAGTGGCAAATTTCATTCTTAAGAGTGGGTTTTGCTGTTAATTCCTGCATAACAGCTTTAAAAAAAAAATCGAATGCTTTTCTTTCTTCATAATGGTATTTTCCTCCGAGAAAGTGCATTTTTCACAGAAAATGTCTACGAGTCTCAACGGATCACAAAAACCCAGTTGTTAACCGTGATTAGGGATTAGTCACAGCTGCTGGGGTCTCTGCGGCGTCGAAGCAAAACCTTAGACCTTGTATTTTAGGACGATGATTCTCGCAGTCGACTTCCTCTTAGAAGAAAGGAAAGCAAAAATTACCCGGCACGTCCGTCCCGGTGAAATTTCAGAGCAGTGAATGAAACAGAGCGAAAGACAGAAAACCTGGTCATTGATCGTCAAAGCCGAAACATTGAGCATCCGGAAATCCAGGCAGAGTACCAGGCTGCACCGACCACGTTCTGAAGCTGAGCACTTGATGGACACGTTCTGCTGACACCCACATTTCCATAATGGAGGATTGATAGGCCTGGTTCACAGAGGAGGAGGAGGATGCTGATATCATTATTATGATTATTATTTGCAATGTTTAAATAAGTAAAAATAATAATTGCGTGGGAGGCTGAGGCAGGAGGATCACAAGTTCAAAGGCAGCCTCAGCAACTTACGAAGGCCCTAAGCAATGGAGGGAGACCCTGTCTCAAAATGACATAGAAAAAAGGCCAGACCTGTCACTCACAATGACAGGCAGGAGCGTGTTGAAGAGGTGGAAAGGGGAAAGGGACACTTTCAAGGGACAGAGGGGTCCTCTCAGAGGGGACAGGGACAGCGTGCCACTCCTGCCCTCCAGTTTTATGGGGTCCCAGGGAAGTCCCCAGAGAGCCCCGCCCAGGTCCCCTCCTGACTTTGACAGACAGCAGGGTGACCTCCGACCCTCCAGTCCTCAGGGCCATGGCCACTCTGGGTCCCCCTGGCCCCTGCTGCCTGGTGCTCAGTGGAACCTGTTCTTGCAGATTTTAGGGTTGGAGGAAGGAGCCTCGTCCCCCTGGGTCCCGGGACCTGGTCGGCGTCAGGGTCACAGAAGTCCCCCCTTCAGGGTCTCCTGGCTCCTCTCAGGGACGTGACTTCCCGCCTGCATGTCCCCTGCAGGTCACAGGTGGTGTGTGAGGACGGTGGCGGAGGCTGTGCCCGGAGGCCAGGCAGGGCTGCAGGTCCAGGGCTTCTGGGGAGGAAGCTGTGGGGTCAGCACCGGGGGCCGTTGATAGAACTGTCCCCTGGACCTCATTCCATGTAGCCGAAATGACACTTGACATCCACATGGGAACCATCCAGCTGTGTCCTTGGACAGACCCATTAAGGAATTGAGAAAGTCCCCCTGAATGGACTTAAATCCTGGGCTTGAACCATCTTCTTAGCCCATCAGGTGAACCGACTTTGTGACATGCAAAAACTCTCTTGGTCATCCAAGGAGCCATGGATTTCTTGTTTTCTAACAGGGATGACAACATCGTTTTCCTAGAATCTCATATTTACGTTGAGATGCAAGCGATCACCGGTACAGAGTATGATTGAGTAAGAGGGGAATTTGGCCGACAGATTGGCTACAAGTGTCACGTCCACTAGGAGGAGTAGACTCGCTCGATTTATTTGTTAGTGACCAAAAATAAATTGATTATAATAATAATAACAAAAATGAGGAAAAAGAAAAAGGCAAGTGGTAAATGAAATAAAAATAGTGTATCCCAGGGTGGGTTCTCCCTATGCAAAATGAAACAACAATTAAACAAAAGTTGCAAGAGGACTTCAGTTCACTCTGTGGACAGAAGGGGGCGCCATTGAGATTAAAAACCGATTTGGTCATTAAAAATCCCCCCCATAAAAATTCACCCCAAGAACAGGAGGCACTCAGGCTGCTAATGGCATGTGGAGACAACCAACTGAAAATATAGAGACGAAACTCACTGCAAACTATTATTTAATATATTTTTTTAGTAGTAGACGGACACGATACCTTTATTTTATATATTTATTTTTACATGGTGCTGAGGATCGAACCCACAGCTTTGCATATGCCAGGCGAGCTGAATCTCTTCCTTTTAGAATCTGGTCACAGGTCTTAAGACCTTGATACGACAATTTACATTTTTATCTATTCCTACATTTTCACCGCTCACCTCCAGTTTCCCCTATTTTCCTAATCTGCTTTCTTGTCCACTCCCTTACGTCTTGGTAGATGGGACGGTTCATGGCTACGCTTTGGACAAGTGTCACTCGGCATTACCCTCACGGTCACAATCATCATCTCGAGAGCAGTATCTCCATCATCCACAGATACCACCGTCTTCACCACCATGACCACCATCATCACCTCCACCATCAAGATCACCACCATTATCATCATCATCACCAACACCACCATAATCACCACCATCATCGTCGTCATCGTCATCACCGTGATCACCAATATCAACACCATAACCATCATCACCATCACCATCATCACCTCCACCATCACCATCACCATCATCACCTCCACCATCACCATCACCACCACCATCATTACCACCACCATCACCCTCACCATCATCACCACCACCATCATTACTATTATCACCACCATCACCACCACCACCATCACCTCCGCCATCAAGATCACTGCCATTATCATCATCATCACCAACACCACCATAATCACCACCATCATCGTCATCATCATCATCACCGTGATCACCAATATCAACACCGTGACCATCATCACCATCACCATCATCACCTCCACCATCAAGATCACCACCATTTTTATCATCACCACCATCACCAAATCATTGTCATCATCATCACCGACATCACCATAATCATCATCATCATCATGATCACCAACATCACCATCACCACCAACATCATCACCATCACCATCACCACCATCACCACCACCACCATCACCATCACCACCACATTCATCACCACCATCACCACCACCATCACCATCACCACCACCATCATTACCATCACCATCACCCTCACCATCATCACCACCACCACCATTACTATTATCATCACCATCACCACCACCATCAAGATCACTGCCATTATTATTATCATCACCAACACCACCATAATCACCACCATCATCGTCGTCATCATCATCACCATGATCACCAATATCAACACCGTGACCATCATCACCATCACCATCATCACTTCCATCATCAAGATCACCACCATTTTTATCATCACCACCATCAACATCTTCATCATCATCACCATAACTAAATCATTGTCATCATCATCACCGACATCACCATAATCACCATCATCATCATCATGATCACCAACATCAACACCGTCACCATCACCACCATCACCACCACCATCACCAACATCACCACCACATTCATCACCACCATCACCAGCACATTCATCACCACCACCATCACCACCATCACCATCACCATCACCATCATCACCATCATCACCATCACCACCACTATCACCATCACCCTCACCACCATCACCACCACCACCACCATCATCACCATCTCCATCATCACCACATTCATCACCACCATCACCAGCACATTCATCACCACCACCATCACCACCATCACCATCACCATCACCATCACCACCACATTCATCACCATCATCATCATCACCACCATCACCACCACCATCACCACCATCACCACCATCACCACCATCACCACCATCACCACCACCACCATTACTATTATCACCACCATCACCATCACCACCATCATTATCATTACCATCATCACCGCCATCATCAAGATCACCCAAAGTAAACGGCACTAAAGCTAAAAGAATATATAAAACCTCGGCCATCCGATTAAGACATTGGGTTTGCAAAGAAAGCAAAGCTGACAAGCTTCAACCTGGGAACCAGAATCATAAACGGATCTCTGCTCCCTGAACGACTCAAGGTTAACACGTCCGTACTTTGGAATATTACTCACCCCTAAAGAAGAAGGCAATTGCGGCATTTGCTGGACAATGGAGGCGATCATGCTCAGTGAAAGAAGCCAATCCCAAAGGTTAATGTTCTCTCTGATATGGGGGAGCCAGCTCACAATTAGGGATTCCGGGAGAATAGAAGTTCCTTGGATTAGACAAAGTAGGGATGAAGGGAAGGGAAGGGGATGGGAATAGGAAAGACAGTGGAATGAACCAGAACTCCACTTTCCTTATGATTTTTAGTAAATAAATATAGAAATCATTTTTGTACATTTAGATGGTATTTAGATGAGGAAGGAGAGCATAAGAGCGTGAGAATCATGTTCCTGTAGTCACAGTTTACCATCTGCCCACCGTGGGTCGCCCCAGGCGCCTGTCAATCACTGGAATCGGGAAGGTCACCTGTCGCTACTCACACGAGCCTGAAAAGTCCCCAGTTTAATTATGTGAAGACATAACATAGCCAAGAGTAAAAGTCCTCTTCCATGAAAACAAACCTTAAACCTCTGTCCCAGAGAGGAAGATTTTACCTCTGTGTTTGCTGACGATCCAACCAACTCAGGAGGCTGAGGAGGGAGGTTTGCAAGTTCGGAGGCCAGCCTCAGCAACTTTAGCAAGGTCTTGAGAAAATTTAGGGAAAAAAATGCAAACTGGATTTTTCCATGTATATGAAATTGCAAAGCGATTTAAGCCCCGGTGGTGAAGCAAATACTGGGTTGCTGTGGTCGACCTGCAAGGGGTGGGGATGGAGGTGGGGATCGCAAGAAGGAGCAGAATGAGTTTTTCATGAGTAACACTAAAAAAGAACAAATTAAAAAATCACTAAAAATAAACTTTCAAAATGCAAAACAAGAAAATAAATTGAAAGTTTAAAATAGAAAGGAAAAATAGAAATTTGCATGCTGTTCAATGTCCGCTGAACTCAACCCAAAGAAAAAGTAGATCTGAAAAAAAAAAAATACATAGAAAGTTAAGATGTTTGAAAATCCGCATGGAAAGAAGGAGGAACCCTTGGGCAATTCAATATTCAATAATAAAAATTCAATATTCGACAATAAAGCAATTCAAGCAAAACTTACATTTATGCTCCTGCTCCATAAGTGCTCATTGTCGCAGGCTTGCAGTGTTCGTGAACCAGAATTTTAATAATAAATTAGAAAAGTAATTTAAGGCCAGGCTCAGTGGCACACGCATGTAATCAATCCCTGCAGCTTGGGAGGCTGAGGCAGGAGGATCGTGAGTTCAAATCCAGCCTCCGCCAAAGTGAGGCCCTAAGCAACTCAGGGAGATCCTGTCTCTAAACAAAATGCAAAATAGGGCTGGGGAGGGGGTGCAGGGGTTGAGTCTCCCTGAGGTCAATCCCTGGTACCTCCTAACCCCCCCAAAAAAAAATATCCTTCCCTGTCTGGACCAGACTCTGTTTAAATGGATGTAACTAGGACTTCACCTAATTTGCAACTATGAAATTCAGTCAGAATAAGGAAAATAGAGAAGGCATCTTGTCACATAGCACAAGGCAGGGACAGATGGTGCCTCTTATATCCCAAAATGCACAATTTAATACATTCCAGGGCCAACCTTGCCATCTGCCCGCCAGGTCTCCAACCAACTTTCAATCATAAAATTTTTTTTCGGGGTAGGGGGATGCCAGGGATTGAACTCAGGAGCACTGACCACTGAGCCCCATCCCCAGCCCTTTCTTATATTTTCATTTAGACGCAGGGTCTCACTGAGTTGCTTAGAGCCTTGATAAATTGCTGAGGCTGGCCTCCAACTTGCGATCCTCCTGCCTCAGCCTCCTGAGCCTCTGGGATGATAGGCATGCACAGAGCTATTCTGGGTATTTAAAAAGGGCTTTATCAACTCATTCTCTTTTATAATAGAAGTTAAATCAGGACAATCATCATCCAGGGGCTGGCTGTCCAGACCATGTGCAATGAATGTATCTATTAAGTGTATTTTAATATGTATGACTGTGTCTATTAGCCACTACACAACAGGAAGACAACATTTTTTTTTTCTTATTTAAATGCCCTCCCGTATTTTAAATGCTCCTATCAATTTTTGCTTTGTACCTATTAAAACAAACTGTCTGGAACCAGATTTCATAATCACTTGGTAAAGCAAAACATTACCCTGCGAGAAACTTTCCAAAATTCTGAATATCCCTGGCTAATTTATTTTCTTTTTTTATTGATATTTTTAAAAAAATGATTGACAATGGAATGCATTACAATTCTTATTACATGTATTTTTTTCATCCACATAGACCCCAACACCTTTCATTTTTAATGATGAGGAATATGAATTTATCACCAGAGAAGAGCTGATTTTGAAATCGACCACACAATCCCACCATTTTTTTTCTAGGCGATATAAGATTTGGAACGAGTTGGCCCCCAGAGGTTAAAAAGCCTGGTGCTATAGAAGCTTATCAGGTTCCATAATCCTGGAAAATTATCTCTAATCCCATTTATGTTCTCCCACTGGGTGAATCAGACGCGAAGTTTGCTATTGCGACTCGGATTTGAAAAGACAAACAGCCCTGGAAAATCCAGGCGGAGCACAACCGAGCGGCGTTGGCCACAGCTCCCTGCGCTCACATTTGCAATCGATATGGGCTCAGTTACCAGAAATGATGGAAATCGTCCACACTTCACTCCAGAAGTTCAATATGCTGGCAAGATTTATTGAGCTATATTTACCCAAAGAAAACCATGCAGTGGTGTGTGACAGTGTTGTTACTGTAGCATTGAGAAAGCGCACACGTGTAGACCCCAGGGGCTGGTGTGGGAGGGGGCTCTGGGAGGGCTGAGCTCATGGGGTGCAGCCCATGAAGGGGATTAGGGTCTTTATAATAGAGACCTGGGAGCCCCCTGCCCATTCACCATGGAGGACCCAGGAGAAGGCGCCTCTGGGAGCAGAAAGCAGCCTCAGCTGACCCCTGGCTGCCCCACCTGGACCTCGGGCTGCAGCCTAGAGCTGGGAGCATCAGCTGTCAATCATTTAAGGGGGGCCCTAATGGACCATCAGGAGGTACCAGACCCCTCCACTAGCCATGGGGCACAACCCCTTGATGTTGGCCATGCCAGGGGGTCTTCGGATGGGTGCCCTTTGCAGATGCACCCCCGAATCTGAAAGCTAAAGGGTGCAGCTCCATTCCTCTGGCCTTTCAACCTAAAAAAGGGCTCAGTGATCCCTGAATTCCCTGAACCAATATGGTAGCCCAAACTTCATGTGATAAATGCCCCAATCCAATATGGCAGCAGGAAGCTCACCAGATAGATGCCCCAAACCAACATGGCAGCAGGAACCTCATGCAATAAATGCCCTGGACAAAAATGGCAGCAGGAACCTCATGTAGGCAATGCCCAAAACCAATATGGCAGCTTGAACCTCATGCAATAAATGCCCCAAAGCAATATGGCAGCAGGAACCTCATGTAATCACACAAGTCAAAGGTGGTGTGTTGACCCCTCACCCAGGTGCTGCTGTGGAGGGTGGGGGGCTCTGGGAGAGCTGAGCTCCCAGGTGCAGCCCATGAAGGGGATAAGGACCCAAGAGCCCCCTGCCCTTCCACCATGGAGGACCCAGGAGAAGGCGCCTCTGGGAGCAGGAAGCAGCCTCAGCTGACCTGGTCAGCGACACCTGGACCTCGGGCTGCAGCCCAGAGCTGAGGGCATTAGCTGTCCATCATTTAAGCTGCCTGGTCTCTGGTATTTTGTTACAGCAGTGTAAATGGACCAGAGAGGATCTCCTGAGGCCCCAGTGCATTGTCACGCCTCCTCCTTTTTTAACTCTCAGCCCAAAACTTCCCTGTTTATTCAAATAGAGACTTCATGGAGCAAATTTTCTGATTTGAGAAACATGATTTACAAGAAATTTCCCCGAGGAACTGAGCCAAAGTGTGAAGATGTTTCTTTTAACGTCGTCTCTTTTTTTTCTCATTTGTGCATCTACTTATACGTCATTCGATTCTTCAGAGGGCAAAACAGTTCAGCGATGAAATGGGATTCTTCAGGGTCCACAGAAGACAACAGAATCCACTTTTAATATTTTCACACTGTGTAAAGTGAAAGTGTTGCATTAACACGCAGAAAAAGCTCGTGGGAGTAAATCACTTAAAATGCAGTTTCATTTTTTTGTGGAGTCTATTCGGCATTAAAAGAAAAAATGCTACCAGCCTCACATGGTGCCCAACGCTGAAGGAATCAAAATTGGAAAATCCAGTGTCACCTGCTCTCTGTCATGCCAAGTCTAGGTGCTGACGTTGGGCATCTGCCTTCTGTGTACCTCTGGTTCCTGACGTCCGGGTTTTCCAATTCGGTAACTCCAAACAAAAGCCGTGTGTCCAAGCCAGTGTCGGGGATGACAGTGAACATGGTTGTGACAATAACACTCTGGTCTCACAGCTTCGGAAAGTCTTTGCAGTATTCAGCTGCAGAATTCCAACATAGGAAAAATGACAGTACATTCCACTCAGTGCAGAAATGGGGAAGTGGTGTTTCTGACCCAGATAGTGCAGGATTTCTGGATTGACCCTTTTACTTCCAAGTACCTGCAGCGCAGATGATGCTCAGCATCGTCCGGGTGGCTACTGAGAGCAGGAATCCCACCTTGCTCCTGCGTCTTGACAGCACAGGTTCTTCTCCGACGCGTTTGTCCACGTGTGCTTCTAAAGCAACATTAAAACCATCGCCAACCTTCCGTTCCCATCATCTCCTGTGCAATCTTATTCAATTCCATGAAGCTCTCTGATGCTTTTTATTTTGAATGCTTTGATTACTGCATCAGGGTCATATCTAATTTGGTGGTTTACTTTGACATTATCAGGCATGCAGGGGAATCAGTGACCTCCATTTTGTCCCCAGGACTTCCTTCCCCCATCGGTGCCCCTACCTGAATGCTACTGATCTTCCTTTGCTCTCTAAATTTATCTAAAAAGGTAAAATCCTGTGGTTAGGGTTTAGAGAGGAGGTGTCCCATAAAGCTCATGAGTGAGAAATTCAAGAATATTCAGAGGTGAAATGAAGAGTCTATGATAGGTGTAGCCTAGTCAGTGGATTAATCCACTTGGATGGACTCACTGGGTGGTGACTGCAGGCAGGTGGGTGTGGCTGGAGGAGGGGGTCCCTTGGCTGTGCCTTTGGGGTCTCTGTCCTGTCCCTGGTGGGCAGAGCTCTCTCTGCTCCCTGGCGCCCTGTCCTGAGCTGCTCTCCTCCTCCAGGCCCTGCCGCCATCTTGTTCTGCTCCCCTTGGGCCAGAGCCATGGAGTCGGCCACCAGGGACTGGACCTCTGCCACCAGGAGCCCCAAGTCAACTTCTCTTCTTCTAAAAGCTCATGTGTGAGACACTATAACAACCTTCAGATGTGAAATGATTGGGATAGGAGAGGCGGAACCCTCTCAGTGGATTAATCCACTTGGATGGACTCACTGGGTGGTGGCTGCAGCAGGTGGGGTGTGGCTGGAGGAGGGGGTCCCTGGGCTGTGCCTTTGGGGTCTCTGTCCTGTCCCTGGTGGGCAGAGCTCTCTCTGCTCCCTGGTGTAGACTCATAGTGGATTAATCCACTTGGATGGACTCACTGGGTGTAGACTCATAGTGGATTAATCCACTTGGATGGACTCACTGGGTGTAGACTCATAGTGGATTAATCCACTTGGATGGACTCACTGGGTGGTGACTGCAGCAGGTGGGTGTGGCTGGAGGAGGGGGTCCCTGGGCTGTGCCTTTGGGGTCTCTGTCCTGTCCCTGGTGAGCAGAGCTCTCTCTGCTCCCTGGTGCCCTGTCCTGAGCTGCTCTCCTCCTCCAGGCCCTGCCGCCATCTTGTTCTGCTCCCCTTGGGCCAGAGCCATGGAGTCGGCCAACCATGAACTGAACCTCTGAAACTGTGATGCAGAATCAACTATTTGTGCCCTAACTTGTTCTTGTCAGGACTTTTGGTCCGAAAAACAACAAAAAGGTGATTGAAACAATTTGTTTAACCTTGTTGTTTTAACTTCCAATGAATGTGCCCGTCTCTTGCAGATTTTTGCAGTCCTGCCAGTTGAGGGTGGATCCTGCCAGAAGGGAGCCACTTCTTTCCTTTATATCTGTCTCCATTTACCCCCGCAGTGAGCCTGAAATGGGTGGCCCAAGATATGGGTCATTGTTCCGTTCTTTTTCTCTTTACAGCCAAAATATCTCCCTCAGCACCCTTCATTGTGCGCCTGCCACAGGAAATCTTGGAGCTGTGTCAAATGCTGTCTGCTCTTGGATTCTGCACCCTTGTCTACTTTCTTTTCAAATTCGCCCAGTTACTCAGCGAGTAACTCTGTGAGGCCCAGGACTCATTTCCATGACAATGTTGAGCTTTTGACTATTGTAGGAGACTGATGTAAGTCCTGTGAATGAACAGGCAAGATTTGTTCCCTCGTGGGAGATTAGAGCTTAGGGAAGGGAGCTGGGGAAATGAGCCAAAGGATCAGGCATGCCGCCATGTTTTCTGCCCAATCCAATGCAACTCAGTCCAATCCAATCTCATCTAAACCAATTTAATCCAGTCTGATTCAGTCCAATCCAATCCAATCTAAACCAATATAATCGGGTCTGATAGAGTCCAATCCAATCCAATCTAATCCAGGCCAGTCCAATCTGATCCAATGTAATCCAGTTCAATCCAACCCAATTCAATCTAATGCAGTTCAATCCAATTCAATCTAAGCCAATACATCACAATCTAAACCAATCTAATCTTTCCAATCCAATCTAATCTAATCCAGTCCAATCCAATGCAACCCAATCCAATCAGTCTAGCCCAATCTGACCCAATCCAATGTAATTCAGTCCAATCCAATCTAAGCCAATTCATCTCAATCTAATTCATTCTAATCCAGTCCAAAAAATTCAGTCCGGTCCAACCTAATCCAGTCCTATACCATTCAACCCAATCTAAATCTAATCCAGTCCCATCCAATCCAATCTAAACCAATCAATTCCAATATGAATCAGTCTAATCCAGTCCAATCCAATCTATCAATTCCAATCTGAATCAATATAATTCAGTCCAATCCAATCTATCAATTCCAATCCGAATCAATCTAATCCAGTGCAATCCAATCTAAACTAATCAATTCCAATCTGAATCAATCTAATCCAGTGCAATCCAATCTAAACTAATCAATTCCAATCTGAATCAATCTAATCCAGTGCAATCCAATCTAAACTAATCAATTCCAATCTGAATCAATCTAATCCAGTCCAATCCAATCTAAACCAATTAATTCCCACCTGAATCAATCTAATCCAGTCCAATCCAATCTAAACCAATTAATTCCTATCTGAATCAATCTAATCCAGTCCAATCCAATCTAAACCAATCAATTCCAATCTGAATCAATCTAATCCAGTCCAATCCAATCTAAACCAATCAATTCCAATCTGAGTCAATCTAATCCAGTCCAATCCAATCTAAACCAATTAATTCCCATCTGAATCAATCTAATCCAGTCCAATCCAATCTAAACCAAATAATTCCAATCTGAATCAATCTAATCCAGTCCCATCTAATCCAATCTAATCCAGTCCAGTCCAACCCAATGCAATCTAATCCAGTCCAACCCAATCCAACCTAATCCAGTCCAATCCAACCTAATCCAGTCCAATGCAATTAAATGTAAGCCCATCCAACCCAATCTAAACCATCCAATCCAATATAATATAATGCATTGTTCAATCAGCCATACCTATTGATTATCTATTTATATCTATCCATTTGACTATGCTATCTCTCCCTCCTGTTTATCTATTCTTTTATCTATCTTTAATCTGTATTATCATCCATATCTTTCCATTTAGATATATCCACCTATCATCTCTCTGTATCTATCTATCATCTATCTTTCTCCCTTTAATTTTATTTTATGTAGTTTTCACTTTTATTTTTAAAAAAATGAAGCAATACACAAATATTTCACATTCCCAAATCTAGATTTCTTTATCTTGATTGAAATCCCATGCTTATTTTACACAGTAATGACTACACTGATTTTTAGTGGGATTTGTTGTGTCCCAGAGGCAATTTTTTAATTGTCCAATTAATGGTAATATTTAAAATATTTAGAAAAGCACATCAGCATTTTGCAAACAAGAGGTTGATTAATGACGGAGCCATTTCCTGTCAAAATCAAATGCATGAAACTTAACACCTTATTTAATAATTGGGATCCTGTCCTTAACTGTCATTGCTGCATAAAGCTTGCATCTATTTGGTGTGAGAAATCCAATAATTCTTGGCCCATCACCACCCCCTGTATTCTTCGAAGGCATTTCAATTCATGAAAAAAGAATACTTATCACATGGGTGTTGAAAATGGAAGCATTTAAATATCTCTCACATGGTTTTATTTGTAGTAAAAACGTACAAAATTGTGGATAGGCACCAAAGATGCGTAGATGATTGTGTACATTGATTTATATAATATTGATTTGCACACTGGGCGGGGGGAGAGCAGAATCTAATTGCTGTCAAAATCAATGATTGATTGATGCGCTCTCTCTCTCTCTCTCTCTCTCTCTCTCTCTCTCTCTCTCTCTCTGTTTGTGTTTTATTTTGAGAAACGATCTCACTACATTGCTGAGGGCCTCACTAAGTTATAGAGGCTGGCCTCCATGTTGCAATCCTCCTCCCTCAGCCTCTAGCCTGGCTCTACTTAAACTTTTCAAAAAAACCCTTCTAATTCTCTAATTTGGAAGGATGGACTCAGGTTTATTTTCCCTTTAACTGCTTCACTTTGGACCTTGAGGCACTCATCTTTGTAGTAACATGATCCCGTCACCTCCTTTTCCTGGCTGGAGCACAGGGTGAGTTATTGGGATGTGCAGATAATCGTTACGGGCAATAAATAACATTCTAGAGCTCAGCAGCGTAAGCAAGTTGGACACATGATTGTCATCCAACAGATATTTAATGATTCTGGGCATATAGAGGAGAACATGCTATTTTGCTTCAACATGAGGGGGACTCGGGAAGGAAAATCGTTCACCTCTGGACACCCCAAAATCAGGGCAGCACGAGATCCAAGCCGCCCAGCCCAGTGGAGTGTGCAGGGGGAGCCCATGGTCTCCGTTGATGGAGCAGAAATAGATCCACCAGCCAGATGGCTATTGCTGGCATTGATTCAGCTGTTTTGCATGTAGGATTTTTGTCAAAATATCAGATTTTTGAAATATCCCCGGGACCATGGTTACGACCATGATTAGATGATCCTGGTAGACCTTTCGTTTTGTTGACAACGTGAAACACGGCATTCAGGAGAAGTGAAATGGCTCTTTCTGCTCCAGATGAGGAGCATCGCAAACTAAATCCATAGCAATATGGGCTGCCCCTGTGTCTACAGGTGACATAGAGGTCATTGGCCGCAGCCCAGGGGCAGGGAACAATGTGGGTCCGTGCAGGGTCCCACTGTAGATGGGAGGAAAGGTAGTATTATAAGAGGGTTTACTGCTAAAAAAGTAACTTCTAAAAAAAAAAACATGATCCGACCACATAAAATGCCAAACAGGATGGTGTACAACTATATAGAATGCCAAACAAAAATAAAACAGAATATTAAAGAGTAACAAGTTTAAATACAAACAACTCGGTTGAAAGCGTGACGTCAACGGGAGATAAAAACGTGTAAAGTCCCAACAAAAGACATTTGGAAGTTGCTGTGTTGACATCTGATAATACATTCCATGCAGGGAATATATTAATTATATATTATATATTAATATTAATATAGTAATTATATATTAATCAATATATTGATATTGATCAATATATAATCAATATAAATCTCAATTTATTTCCATAAATGGAGATTTTTACAAAAAAGGTAAAGGGCTTGGTTCTCCAGAAAGGTATAAAAAATCCAGATTGTACATACACCTAAGAACTGAATTATTTTTTTTTTAAATGAAGCAAAACTTGTGTCATTGATAGAAGAAGTCGATAGCTGCTCAGTTTTGTCTGAAGATTTTACCTTCCGGGTCTCGGGAGTCAAAGAACGGTAAAGAGGCACCACCTTCAAGAAATCTCATTCCAATCAAAAAGAACATCCACTATATTCTGCACTGCTGGTGGGACTGCAAATGGATCTGACCCGTTTGGAAAGCAGGATGGAGATTCCTCAGAAAACTAGGAATGGAGCCACCATCTGACCCAGCCATCCCACTCCTAAGTCTATACCCAAAGGACTTAAAATCACCACACGACAGGGACACAGCCACATCCATGTTTATAGCAGCACCATTCACAATAGCTAAACTATGGGGCCAACTTAGATGCCCTTCGGTGGATGAATGGATAAAGAGACTGTGGTACATATATACACGATGGAATATTACTCAGCCATGAAGAAGAATGAAATCACGGCATTTGCTGATAAATGGATGGAGCTGGGGACTATCATGCTAAGTGAATATGTGGATGGTCATTTACACTAAGGGGTGGGAGGGAATAATAGAAATCCACTGGTTAGACAAATCCAACTTAGATGCCCTTCGGTGGATGAATGGATACAGAAACTGTGGTACATATACACAATGGAATATTACTCAGCCATGAAGAAGAATGAAATCACGGCATTTGCTGATAAATGGATGGAGCTGGGGACTATCATGGTAAGTGAATATGTGGATAGTCATTTACACTAAGGGGTGGGAGGGAATAATAGAAATCCACTGGATTAGACAAAGGGGAATGAAGGGAAGGGAGAGGGAACGGGAATAGGAAAGACAGGGATTGAGCCAGACATCACGTTGCTATTTCCCTATAGGATCACACGACCAGTGAAACTCCACATCGTGCACAACCAAAAAAATTGGAAAATCATCCTCCCCGTGTGTGTATCAAATACACTCTTCTGCCACTTATCTCTAAAAAAGAATGAATCCGTAATATTCATTAAAACATTTTAAAAGAAATACCCGGGGAGGCATCTGCAAAGCTAATAACAAGCCTGTCCTCCCACGCACACCCATTTGATTCAGGTCAACCGAGATTCTGCAGAAAAGCGTTCGTCATTTAAAGTAAAGACACCTAAACTCAGAGACCTAAGTGGGCGTCAAATGCACATCTTTCCCCTGAGCCATCGACATGCAGTTTTCACCCTGCTAATCTGCACCGAGACAGAGACTGACCTTGGCAATGTCGAATGTCATTGCTCCTCTATTTTTATTATTGGCAAACCCCTTCTGTTTTGCTGAGGGGTGAATGTGATATCATATATATTCGCAGCAGGGTCTCCCCCGTCTCCCTGGGCCGTGATCTGCAGAGACTCTGGAGGCTGAGGCAGGAGGATCCCAAGTGGGAGGCCAGCCTCAACAACTTAGCAAGGCCGTAAGCAGCTCAGGGAGACTCTGTCTCTAAATAAAATATAAAAAATGGCTGGGGATGGGGCTCAGGGGTTAAGTGACCCTGGGTTCAATCAATCACTGTTACTAAAAGAAAAAAAAATTATTGACTAAGTGACTTATAAGAAGGTTTTTCTTTCCGTTACTATGAAAGGGGGATCTAGTGTTTCCCGAGATTTCTTCTGTCTTGCAAAAGTACGGGGCTCCGTGGACATCCGAAATGTCGGCGGGTGTCATCAAAAATGTGCCCTTCAACCCACGCTGTGGGGAAAGTCCCTGGGGCATGCAGAAACCACTCTCTAAAAATAAGAAATTAAATACCACGTTGTTTTCGTTGTTTGAAAAGCCTATTAAAGATGCAGCTTTGGAAAAAAAAAAAAAAATCAATATCCGCCCGGCTCTGTGTTCTACTTTTATAGGAAAACTCTCAACCGAGTTCGTTGGTTGAAGATATTTGCAAATATTGCACGGGAGAACCAGGGAGCGACCTAGAAAATGCATACAATAAATATACGATTCGCCAGATGGTTCCACCGACTTGAGGACGGTGGACAATAAAAGAAAGAAAAATTTTTAAAAAAGACGAGGCCGGGAGAAAAATTGCAGCTACCTGGACGTTCATGCAGATTGATCGATCCCACGTTAACTCTGAAATAAAATGAGAAAGCAAGGGTAGCTACATGAAATTAGAATGTGCAGTCGCAGCACCCAGAACAATTTAGACTGGTCCTGGTTTGGAATGGAAGACGGGTGCTGTATTGTCAATACCCGCAGAGGAACTAGATTTAAAAAAAAAATTAAAAGATAAGATCTTTAAATATTTCAACACATGGAGGCTGAGGCAGGAGGATCCCAATTTGGAGGCCAGCCTCAGCAAACTTAGTGAGGCCCTGAGCGACTCAGTGAGACCCTGACTCTGAATATCATACCATGATCATTTTTTTTTTAAATTAATTAATTTGCTTGTCAGTTCTAACCAGTTCCACAACAGGAATCATGGTATACCAGTGGAGCAGAATTTTCCGCGTCTCTGGCTGTGCATACAGTGGGGTCACACGATTGGTGAAATTTTACGTGTTCCTAAGGTCATGGCGTCCCTTTCATTCCACCACAGAGCTGCATCCCCTTCTCTTTATAATTATCGATTCATTTTTAAAATTTTAAATCTTGCTCAGTTGCTTAAGGCCCTTCGAAGTGGCTGAGGCTGGCCTCCAACTTGCAATCCTCCTGACTGAGCCTCCCGAGTTTTTTGGAATGGGCAACCAGAGTCCATTTTTTGATGAGACGTTTTGGTTGCTATTTTTTTTTTTTTCTCTTTCTCTGCTCAGGAATCCTGTTTGAATCCAATGACTCTCCCAGACGGGCTGGTCCAAAGGACATGGCGAATATCACCACGAAATTATACGGTTCTGTTTGCTTTGCCAACGAGTGTTTGCAGTTTACCTGCCCCATCATCCACGCTCCATAAATTCTGTCTCCCGAGGTGCATTAGGGAAATAACCCGACATTTAAAAACCCAGCCTGTCCACACAGCTCGTCACCCCCTGAAATACATCCTGCGTCTTTCAGGACGGAAAAGTGTGAATAAAATGAAATGCATATTTTTGGTTTTCGTGGTGGCGGTGGTAAACGAGCTATTAAAAGCAATTAGGAAAAACACACCAAGTCGGTATAATTTTATGGACCGTCGTAAACGTGTCGGCTGCACACAGAACCACAAACACACACGGGATGGATGGCGGGCTTTAATTTCAGAGACACAATTAAAACCCAGAAAGACTGAATGGCTGGTGGGGATTGCAGCCGGACACGAATCTCAGACGGTTGACCCCTAGAGTCACACAGCGGTCCCACAGCAGTCGCGGGGCATTTGATCCGAGGACACCCTGGATGTCCACATCTGCAGATGCCCCTCGTAGGAAATTTTGAAATATTTGCAAAGAATCTTGCATATTTCTCATGCACACGTCCCAAATACTAAAATCATCTCTCAGTGACTTAGAATACCTGACACCTTGTGCATGCTCTGCAAATTCTTGCTATACCATGCTGTTCTGGGGGGTACCAGGGATTGACTTTAGGGGCCCTCGGTCCCTGAGCCCCGTCCCCAGCCCTATTTTGCATTTTATTTAGAGACAGGGTCTTCCTGAGCTGCTTATGGCCTCCCTTTGGCGGAGGCTGGCTTTGAACTCACCATCCTCCTGCCTCAGCCTCCCGAGCCGCGGGGATTCCAGGTGATTATTTTTTATTTCATTCGTTTTGGGTGGTATCTGCAGGTGGAGAATCTGCAGACACAGAGTTTAAGCACTCTTTCCCTGTGCATTGATCGACAATTGTAAAAATTTCAGAAAAAAAAATTGATATTGTGACTATGAGTCAGACGGGCTGCGTTGGGGGATGATTTTCATAACATAATCTTAATGATCACATTTGTGGGGTAGGAAATGAACATGGCCAACTGGGGTCATTTTACTCATTAGAACACAGACAGCAAGTTCTCTCCAACTCCACAAAGAGGCGAACCACTTAATACCACTCTCTGTTTTTATCTAAAAGCATTAAATTCAACTTATGGGTGTTACGGCACTTATAGCAGCAAAATTCCCAATATCCGAATTAAGGAACCAGCCGACGTGTCCACGAATGGATGAACAGGTACAGAAAACATGATGCACGTCCACAGAGGAGTCGTACTCCCCGTAAAGAAGAATAAATTGAGGTCATCTGCAGGGAAATAGATGGGCCCAGAGACAGCCACGCTAAGTGGATTAAGCCGGACTCAGAAACTCATGGGTCAAATATACACATTATTTTTTTTTCATATGCAGAAGCTACAGAGAAACGAGGAAAGAAAAAGAGGATTTCAGGAAAACCGAAGAGAGATCAAACAGGAGAGGAAGGGTTTCCCGGTGGAGGCAGGGTGGGTAGAAAAGGGAAAGAAGTGTGGAATTCAATCGAACAATTATGCCAAGGGTTGGTAAGAAGATACCATAATGAGTTCCACCTGTATGCATAAGCTTAATGCATCCATTAAAAATATTCAATCAACACCTACGAGGAAGGTCAGTACTGTAGAAGAAGAGGAACTCCCGGAAATGGAATGGGAGCACATTTTTCTTTTATGCCTGTATAAGAATATGTTGCAATAAATCCCAGAATTTTCTACACTTATAATTTGCAAATGAAAAACCACAGGGAATGCTTAGGAATAGGGGTGAGAGGAGTCGCTCCGGCAACGGAGATGCAGGATGAGACAGGGAAGGACTTGGAGGATGGATTTGCTTCTCTGTGCAAGTCCTCAACAGAAACCTCACCCACAACAGTAGGAAATTTGAGCAAAACCTCATACATTTCTAGTGCAGGGTCCACGTTAATATATCTCTTATTATTCTGAAAAATTATTTGGGGCTCATGGTTTCCGAGGTCCAGTCCCTGGTGGCCGACTCCATGGCTCTGGCCCAAGGGGAGGCAGAACAAGATGGTGGCAGGGCCTGGAGGAGGAGAGCAGCTCAGGACAGGGCACCAGGGAGCAGAGAGAGCTCTGCCCACCAGGGACAGGACAGAGACCCCCAAGGCACAGCCCAGGGACCCCCTCCTCCAGCCACACCCCACCTGCTGCAGCCACCACCCAGTGAGTCCATCCAAGTGGATTAATCCACTGTTAGTCTACACCCAGTGAGTCCATCCAAGTGGATTAATCCACTATGAGTCTACACCCAGTGAGTCCATCTAAGTGGATTAATCCACTATGAGTCTACACCCAGTGAGTCCATCCAAGTGGATTAATCCACTATTAGGTTACACCAGGGAGCAGAGAGAACTCTGCCCACCAGGGACAGGACATAGACCCCAAAGGCACAGCCCAGGGACCCCCTCCTCCAGCCACACCCCACCTGCTGCAGTCACCACCCAGTGAGTCCATCCAAGTGGATTAATCCACTATGAGTCTACACCCAGTGAGTCCATCCAAGTGGATTAATCCACCATGAGTCTACACCCAGTGAGTCCATCCAAGGGGATTAATCCAGTTTTAGTCTACACCTCTCCTAACCCATCTTCTCATCTCTGAACTTCCTTAGCATATGTCACCCAGGAGCTGCTTGGAGACTCCTCCCATCTGAACCATCACAGATATCTTAGGGACGGGACCCAAGTCTAAACCCCCAATTCTCTCGTGACAACTCTTCTTGACCTGAGTTTTCCCAGGGAAGCAAATACCTCTGACTCAGGTTGGCGAATCGACTTGTGTCCCCTGTACGAAGACCCATACTGGATGCTGCCAGTGTTTCCAACGTTGTCCAGGAAAAGACGTCTCTTTCCTAGAGATTTCAAGCGGGATCATCACCTGGAGGTGATCTCTCAAGTCCCCTGTCCCTCTTGTCGGAGCAGCGGCCACTGGAAAGCCTGCTGCAGCTCATCAATCAAATTCTCTCCTGACGAAGACATTCTGTAGTTTGCAGCTTTTGACAAGCAAACGAAAGGTTTTCATAAAAAAAATCAGCTAATCAGACGTCTCTTTGCTTTCCCCCATGGACAGCGAAGACACAGGCTCCAATCCACATCAGACAATTTCCCATCCGTCATTCAGCATCTTTTCGGCATTTTTGATTTCTATTTTTTTGCTTCACTCTATTTTTCCGTCCGTCACCCCCAAATGAATTCTGACTGTGTTGCAGGTGGATAGATATATATTTATGATTCTATGCATGCTTATATTTGTATTTATGCCCATGTATTGGCGTGTGTGCTTTACGTTACAAATCGACTCAGAGTTTTAAATCATGTCATAGAATGGATCACTTTACTCAAGCCACCTACGTAGGAATACGCAGAACTGGAGTTAAATTGGCATTTATCTTCAGACACATGTGGTCGAGTTCTTAAAAATCCATTGCAACTCGTTGCCATCAGAAATAATGACAATGTCTATGGCGATCGTGGAGAAGAATGGGAAAACCAAAGTGAGGCTCCTTTGGGATCAGCAGGATTGCTCTTCAAGGGTCTTGAGACAATGATTCAATTTTATTTGATTTTTGTTCGAATTCGGAAGGTAAGGATGATTCCCCCAGAGATGACCGTGCAGCAGATCTTGAAAGTATTTTGTAAATTCAAAGACAAATGCAACCATAGAAATGCAAATTCTGTGGAGCCCTCTGAATCACAGGGTCCTGATACAATATCCTGATGGACAGAGACCCCCAAGTTTGCTAACTGAAGCAGAGTGGTCCATCCCTGGGGTCTTGGAAAGTTGAAGCTCATCCTCGTTCAATCTGTCCATCATCTCAGCCAGAGGGACTCCTGGGAGCTGGTTCCACCAGATTCCCCATCAGTTCTTGGCCCCCTGGTGGCCGCCACTCAGGATCCGGCCGCCATCTTGGATTAACTCATGGAGTCCAAGGAATGGAAGGCACTCTCTCATCAACCTGCTCTTGAGTTTGAAGATGACCTAGTTGGGTCAGGGGTTGTCCAAGCCAGCTTCTGCCCATAGATTTCAACACTCCTTCTGATACTGCTTGGCTTCCCTGCCTTGATATTTGTGGAGTTTGGGGACGCGCCTCTCAGCTTTCAATTCTCCAACTGGCTTGTAAAACTTTCCCTAATGAGTTTCTCTGGTGGCCTCTGTGGTCCCCCAGCAGTCTTTATGCAGGGGAGGAAGAGAGGGAGGACAGGAAGGAGGACGCAATGAAGGAAAAAGCTGTGTTAGCTTTACATTGCTGTAACAAAATGCCTGAGGAAATCAGCATCCAAGGTGCAAAATAGGGCTGGGGACGGGGCTCAGTGTCGAGTGCCCCTGAGTTCAATCCCTGGTACCAAAAAAATAAAATAAAATAAAATTGAGCTTTTCATGCCAAGAAGTTGACTAAATATAAACTAGTCACTTTCAAAGGCAGGATTTTTTTTTCTGGATGAGTTATTATCCATAGTGAAAAAATCGTCATGCAAAGTTCAGTGTGAATATCTCCCTGCCCCAGGAAAATTGCTTTTTCCGATTTCTTATACATTTTTGTGGGCTGGCAAGGACACTATATGTCAGTAGCCAATATATAGAAAATACGGTAGAATAAAGAGGTGAGAACATCAGATCCATAATCGGGGGATCCGTGATAATATTCTGACAGTAAAAACACTGCAGAGACTTCAAAATTCAGCCCACGGCCACCCAAACATATTTCCCGGAGTGAAACCGAACAGTGATCTCAGCATGCGTTTGTGCGAATGCTCTTATCATGTTTTCCAATCATGATAATTTTCTGCATTCTCCAAAGTATTGCTTTTGCAAAAAAAATCAGAATAGCATGCCTGTTACAGCTAACAAGAAATTTGCAGGTGGTTTGTGATCCAAGTCCCCGCTGTACACGTTTTAAAGGAGATCCAACCGACGGTGAGCAATTCCTTAGCATGCAGACCTGGAAAGCACGCAGGTCTTGTGTAGGATTTGGGGTAGGGGGTTATATATAAAGCCAATATCATTTCTGCACACCTGTTAGCTAAGTTGGGAAATGGAGCTTGTATGTCTCCCTAGGTAGTTGGGTGACCTGAAATACTCTGTCGCTCATGTCATCATGAAGGATCTCCTGTCAAAAGCCATCAGGCAAATCCATAAGATCAATCATTTTGTTCAATGCAAGGATCACGGCGGAGGTAGTTCTGTAGCTTTAGAAGGAACAGGTTGGTGCCGAATGAGACCCATGCCATCTTCCCACCAAGCAAATGTGGGACAAAGAAGCATCCATCATGAAAACTGACCTCAAGAACTTGTAGGATCTCTGCAAATGCAGCGTCCTCTGCATGCTCCAAGGTGGCACATGGAGATTCCAACACTTATGAAAAATAGAGCAGAGCTCGTTAAATTAAAAAAAACATGTAAAAAACTGTCAATAAACCTTCAAGATATTGGTGACCTGCGTTGCAGAGATGGGCACATGGTAAGGGAGACAGCACGTAGGTGGGTGGAGTGTGTTGGTAATATTCTCATTCTTGGGTTGGCACGTGGGCCCATGAACACCCATGACCTTGTGAAAAATGGGAGAATAAGTGGATAGATGGATGAAGCGTGGATGGATATTAGGTAGATCGAGGATGTGTATGTGGGGTAGGTTGATGGATGGATGGAGGCTGGACGATTGCACGGATAATTAGGTAGATGGGGATGGATGAATGGATGAATGGATGAATGGACAGATGGATGAGCAGATGATGGATGGAAGAATGGATAGATTGATGGACTTACAGATGACTGGATGAGTGGTTAGATGAATGAATGGATAAATGGATGGGTAGATAAACAGATGATGGATGGATGGAACGGTGATGCATGGATGAATGGATTTACAGATGGATAGATGGATGGATGGATGGATGGATGGATGGATGGATGGATGGATTGACAGGTAGATTGATAGACATAAAGATGAGTGAGTGAATGGATGGGAGGATGGATGGAAAGATGGATGGATGGATGGATGGATGGATGGATGGATGGATGGATGGATGGGTGGGTGGATTGGTGGATTTACAGAAGAATGGATGGTGAAGATGAATGAATGGATAAATGGATGGATGGATGTAAGGATAAAAAAATGATAATGGGTGGATGGATATGAAGGTAAATGGATGATATATACATGAGTAGGTTGATGGATGAATGGAAGAGAACAAATATACAGATAATTAGGTAGATGGATGAACAGATGATGGATGGATGGATGGATGGATGGATGGATAGATTGATGGATTTACAGATGACTAAATGAGTGCATAGATGAATGAATGGATAAATGGATGGATGGATGGATGGATGGTTGGATGAACAGATGATGGATGGATGGATAGATGGATGGATGGATGGAAGGAAATATGATTGTTGTATGGATGGATTTACAGATGAATGGATGGATGGATGGATGGATGGATGGATGGGTGGATGGATGGATGGGTGGGTGGATTGGTGGATTTACAGAAGAATGGATAGTGAAGATGAATGAATGGATAAATGGATGGATGGATGTAAGGATAAAAAAATGATAATGGGTGGAGGTATATGAAGGTAAATGGATGATATATACATGAGTAGGTTGATGGATGAATGGAAGAGAACAAATACACAGATAATTAGGTAGATGGATGAACAGATGATGGATGGATGGATGGATGGATGGATGGATAGATTGATGGATTTACAGATGACTGAATGAGTTCATAGATGAATGAATGGATAAATGGATGGATGGATGGATGGTTGGATGAACAGATGATGGATGGATGGTGGGATGAATGGATGGATGGAAAGATTATGGATGGATAGATGGAGGGATTTACAAATAAATGAATGGATGGATGGATGAATGGATTGGTGGATGGATGGATGGGTAGATGAATAGATAGAAAGATGGATGGATGGATGGAAAGATGATGGATGGATTTACAGATGAGTGGATGGATGTATGGGTGGATGGATTGGTAGATTTACAGAAGAATGAATGAGTGAAGATTAATGAATGGATAAATGGGTGGATGGATGGATGGATGAGAAAATGATGATGGGTGGATAGATATGTAGGTAAATTGATGATGTTACATGATTAGGTTGATGGATGGATGGAGGGCTAGACAAACACACAGATAATTAGGTAGATGGTGGGTGGATGGATGAATGGATGGATGGACAGATGGATGAACAGATGATGAATGGATGGATGGATGGATAGATTGATGGATGGTTGGATGGAAAGATGATGTATGGACAAATGGGTGGATGGATGGATGAATTGAAGGATGAACAGATGATGGATGGATGGATGGATAGATTGGTAGATTTACAGATGATGGATGGATGGGTAGATGAATGAATAGATAAATGGATGGATGAAGGATGGATGGATGGATGGATGGATTTACAGATAAATGGGTAGATGGATTGGTGGACAGATGAGTGGATGGATGATGGATGGATGAAGGATGGAGAATGCATGCATCAATGTACAAATGGATAGATACATACATAAACAAATGCAAGATAACCATATTGGAACCAGTGGTGCTAGTCAATTATGATTATTATCCAGTTCACTGTTCCCGTGTGACAGGTTAACAAAGGAAATAAATTGCATGGTCACAAGTATATGTCACTCCAATGCAGACGTTGATGTATCTAAAGTGAAGGGTCCACGGTAATAATGGCGGCTATGACACACCTATCCTTGGAGACATGGCTGCTGGGGTTAATGCTCTGCTTCTACTCAGTGCTACATGGCGGGTGCTGATGTGAAATTCCTGTGACCACCCCTGAAGTCCCACTTAGGTGATGAGATTTCAATGTGATATTTCTTCCAACACCTTCCATTCTGAATGGAGAGGTCACCTCTGCATGTGATTTTTCTGAACCCACCAAAGTGTTGGGTGAAATTTAAATGATATACTATGGTTTTCCAAATTATTAGGGGGTATTTCTTCTCTGAAAGGACCAAGAAGGAAATTCCGTGGAGTGTAGGTACTGGTTTGTTTTAAGTCTCCTGTCCCAACTGGAATTCCTCCAGGGGCTCCGCAGAAGGCTCTTTGCATGTGCAAGAACCAGTCAGGGGATACTAAGTCCACAAGATGCTACTGAGTCGACCTTCCGTGTCTCAGGTGGAGGTCAGAACAGAGACCACAGTGAACTTGGCATTCATTCTCTTACACATTCATGTCCCCCATTATTCTCAAAAGCATGGTCTTATTCTGCCTAATACCCTGATCTTCAACTCCGGGCTGAAGACTCATTAGACTTATTTTTGTTGATAATATCTGATAATAAGGGAGCTGAGGTCCTCCAGCTCTCCATGTAACATAAAAGGTAGGACCTGTGACTTTCTGTGTCCAGTTTATTTTGGTTAAAAATCACTGTATCTGGTTCCATTCATTTTTCTGCAAATGCCATGATTTCACTCTTCTTTGTGGGTGAGTAATATTCCACTGTGAATATAAATCACATTTTCTTTATCCACCCATCCATTGTAAATCAGCATCTCAGTATTTGAGTTTTTAGCTACTTGAGAGGCCGAGGCACTAAAAATTCAAATAAGATGCTTCTCTTTGATTTTGTCACTTAGGTCACCATCAATGTTTGGAAAGGATCGTTATAACTTTCCTAAGCATAAGGAATTGGTAGATCTATTTCTTCCACTGAGTAGTTCAGGCCATTTGCCTGGATTTCATCTTGGTTTCAGGTCAACAGGGATATTTTATTCATTGCGGTTTCCTCATTAATATTCTGAGCGATTCTTTACCCATAAACAGCTATTTAGGTGAGCATCATTAAGCAAAACCAAGTTCAAAAGGCAATAAAGTAAATGTTAAATAAACAAGCCCCAAATCTCCCCCTGCACGGAGTATCACATCTGTTCATTATTTCTGGAAAAAGAAATTATTGTGACTCAAATCTGAGGTGTCTCCAAAAGCTCATGTGGGAGACCATGCAGGGTTGGAATGATTGGTTTAGGAGAGGTGTGACCTCATCAGTGGATTAATCCACTTGAATGGATTAACTGGGTAGTGACTCTAGGCAGGTGGGGTGGGGCTGGAGGAGGGGGTCCCTGGGCTGTGCCTTTGGGTCTCTGTCCTGTCCCTGGTGAGCAGAGCTCTCTCTGCTCCCTGGTGTAACCTAATAGTGGATTAATCCACTTGGATGGACTCACTGGGTGGTGACTGCAGCAGGTGGGGTGTGGCTGGAGGAGGGGGTCCCTGGGCTGTGCCTTGGGGGTCTCTGTCCTGTCCCTGGTGGGCAGAGCTCTCTCTGCTCCCTGGTGCCCTGTCCTGAGCGGCTCTCCTCCTCCAGGCCCTGCCGCCATCTTGTTCTGCTCCCCTTGGGCCAGAGCCATGGAGTCGGCCCACCACGGACTGGACCTCAGAAACCATGAGCCCCAGAGAGACTCTTCCTTTTCTAAATGCTCACGTGTAAGACGGTGCAGGAACATTCAGAGGATTGGGTTGTGAGAGGTGTAGACTGAAAGTGGATTAATCCACTTGGATGGACTCACTGGGTGTAGACTCATAGTGGATTAATCCACTTGGATGGACTCACTGGGTGTAGACTCATAGTGGATTAATCCACTTGGATGGACTCACTGGGTGTAGACTAATAGTGGATTAATCCACTTGGATGGACTCACTGGGTGGTGACTGCAGCAGGTGGGGTGTGGCTGGAGGAGGGGGTCCCTGGGCTGTGCCTTTGGGGTCTCTGTCCTGTCCCTGGTGGGCAGAGCTCTCTCTGCTCCCTGGTGCCCTGTCCTGAGCTGCTCTCCTCCTCCAGGCCCTGCCGCCATCTTGTTCTGCCTCCCCTTGGGCCAGAGCCATGGAGTCGGCCATGAAATAAATTGGGAAATATCTCCTTCAGTCCTTTTACACTTGCTAGTTTCTAAAAACCACATATTTGCAGCAGAGAGCAAATAGAAGACAAAGTGGGGAAAAAAAATGAGCGCACATTATCTTGAAATACGACTTGAGGTTCAGGATTGTCATATAACCTTCGGTCATAGCGACGGCCACTGTGAAATGAACACTTTCGTTTTAACTTGATCTTTTTCTTGGTTTCTTTTGGAAATGAGTGTGGACATAGTTCCTTCCAAGTCAAAGACTGTCCCCTCCAGGTCAGATACTGAATTCTCGTTCTCTCTCAGAGTGTGACTGCATTGTTTATCATTACGGAAGGACCTTAATCCAGCAGGACTGGGGTCCTTGGAGAAGAGGAGATGAGGTCACAGGCGCACACAGAGGGCCGACCCTGGGAGGACACAGGAAGAAGACAGCGTCTGTGGGACCCGGAGAGAAGCCTTAGAAGGAGCCAGCCCTGCCCATGCCTGGACCTCTGGCTCCAGCCTGGACAGAATAAATTTTTGCTATTTAAGACACCTGGGTTGTGGTATTTTGTCACAGCATCATAACAGGGGCTATCTGTAATCTTCAGTCATAGATAATATGGGCAAGGGTATTCAATGTGATCTGATTAAAAGAGAAAGAATGCATCGACTAGTGGAGGAACTCTTTACAGACACTCACAGGTCCCCTAGTCCTTCAGGGACACTTTTTTGTAAAGGAGAATCCATCTGACTTTGTAGTTACCTTAGCTCATTTTCTGTTGCTACAGCTGAGTACCAGAGACAAGGTCATTTATGAAGAAGAGAAGTTTATTGGTCTCATGGCTCTGGAAGCTGGATCTTCAGGAGCAGGGAGCTGGCATCTGGTGACACTTTCTTGTTGCATTTCAATATGGCGGAGGGTATCCTGGGGGGTTTCTCAAGTCTTCTCCCAACCACAGTTCTTGAAACATGAGATTTTATTATTTGTTCCTTGTCTTATTTATTTTCAAAATGGGATCGATTCAATTTTATAATAGGACCCGGCTTTTTGCTTAAGGAGAAATGTTGGAGAAACTCCGACATTTTGTGGGCGTATCGTGTTCTTTTCTGAATTTCGGTCACCAAAAGAGAAAAAAAAAAAAAAAGTCTATTTGAATGCTCCGTGATTTCATAATGCCTTTTTATTCAAAGTTGTCTATTTTCCATTCTGCTCCTGCCTAAGGAGGTTCTGAATGCTCCCCAAATTTGCTTTCATTCGAATTGCTATAATTACATGTTTCTTTTGAAATTCAATATAGGTCTTCACCTGGAAAAGAAAATTAAAGGGAGGAAATCTCAAAATTGCAATATTGAGTTCTTACATTAATATGGAGGAAAAAAGGTGTCCCTAATGATAACCCTAAAGGAGAGGCCCTTGCTGGAACATTTGGATTGGTCATTTATTTTTATCAAGAACCTTAACATCAAATATGTGTGCGTACATGTCAAGGCAATGATCACTCTGTCTCTCAGATTCAAAGTGCTATGACTCTTACAAATAAACCAGCATCTGTATGTTTATTTAAAGTTATAAAACATCTCTGGGTTTGATAACGTACGACACCTGTAGGCGTGTTGTGTGTATTCGGCGAATCAAACTGCATTTTGAGTGCCGTGCATCCGTACAATGGATCAGGGCCTGCAGCTATTAACACACAAAATGCACATGCACATCTTCAGAGATGCAGACACACGGAGGAAAACGGAATACGATTCCCAAAGTCGACATGCAGAGCAGCAGGACATTTTCCTGGCACAGTGGCACACACTAGTGAACCCAGCCATTCAGGAGGCTGATGCATGAGGATCATAAGTTGGAGGCCAGCCTCAGCCATTGAGCAAGGTCCTGAGAGCTCAGTGAGACCCTGTCTTGAAATATAAAATAAAAAGAGCTGTGATATGACTCAGTGGTTATGCACCCTGGGGTTCAATCCCTTGTACCATTAAAAAAAAAATAGGACATTTAAATTGAAGGGAAAAAAATCCATTTTTGATGATAAATTATGGAGACCACCCCCTTCAAAATAATGAATAAAGCACACACCACCATGATTTTAATGCATATCAAGCATCTCATGGTCAACACAGAAGAAAATATTTTTTTTAAAAATTGTAAATAAGGAAATAACATCATTGTCAGAGATAAGTACAAAAATCATAGAATATTTAAGAATAGCTCTGAAATTATTGACATAAGATGAATTACCACAGAACAAATCAACAAATGCTGTTCTGTTCGAAAGCAGAAAAATCAAACAATGATCTTTTCTTTTTTCTTTGAACGGAAAAGATTTATAATGATATTATTATATACTATATATCAGTTATGACCAATCAATATTCAATCATATCAATTACTGATAATCATTTCTTTATGAATGCATAATGAATGAATAATGCTAATTAGTCTTAACAATTTTATATTTTAAATAAAATATAAAATAAAATTAATGATCATGGTTATATTTTGATTATGGTTAATAAAATTATTATATATACACATTGATATGTACATTAAATATATTCTATATTTAACATGCACATTGAAAAATATATATTTAAGTTTGCATAAGTTATATGTAATCACTGCAAAATATTCAAGACTATATTTATGAAGATTTACAGGCACAGAATTAGATGCACTTAAAATATTTGTAAACCTCTGAACATTAAGCCTTGCATTTTCAACAATTCAGCAAGAAACCTTTTATAATGCAGGATTATTAAATCTGAAATGATAAACATTCAGAAAAACAATTAAGCCTCTATGTCTTCATAAAGTACACGATTATTTTTTCCCTTTATTTTTGTAGACAACACTTTCACATGTTTCAAAACATAAAAATGGATGTACAAATAAATCAGCAACGGCAAGCCTCATTTTGCATGTGCCCATACACCTGGACCTGCTGGCCCCGTTAGATAATTTCACACAGATTTATGTAATATTGCTATGGTCTAGAAGTGGGGGTGCATATCTAACCATGGCAATAATACATAAATCACATGTTGAACATTCACCCCAGGGGATGGTATTGGAGGTGGGGCTCTGGGAGGGGCTGAGCTCCCGAGGTACAGCCTATAAAAGGGACAAAGGTCCTTATAAAAGAGACCCAAGAGCCCCCTGCCCTTCCTCCATGGAGGACTCAGGAGAAGGCACCCTCTGGGAGCAGGAAGCAGCCTCAGCTGACCCCTGGCTGCCCCACCTGGACCTCAGGCTGCAGCTGCAGAGCTGGGAGCATCAGCTGTCAATCATTTAAGGGGGACTAATGGGCCATCAGGAGGTACCAGACCCCTCCACTAGCCACGGGGCACAACCCTTTGATGTTGGCCGTGCCAGGGGCCCTCGGGTGGGTGCCCTTTGCAGACGCACCCCCGAATCTGAAAGCTAAAGGGTGCAGTTCCATTCCTCTGGCCTTTCAACCTAAAAGAGGGATCAGTGATCTCGGAATTCCCTGAACCAATATGGCAGCAAGAACCTCATGTGATAAATGCCCCAATCCAATATGGCAGCAGGAAACTCACCAAATAGATGCCCCAAACCAACATGGTGGCACGAACCTCATGCCATAAATGCCCTGGACAAAAATGGCAGCAGGAACCTCATGTAGGCAATGCCCCCAAACCAATATGGCAGCTTGAACCTCATACAATAAATGCCCAAAACCAATATGGCAGTTGGAACCTCCTGTAACCACACAAGTCAAATGTGGTGTGTTGACCCCTCACCCAGGTGCTGGTGTGTAGGGGGGCTCTGGGAGGGGCTGAGCTCCTGGGGTGCAGCCCATGAAAGGGATTACAGTCCTTATCAGAGAACTTTAAGAGCTCCCTGCCCTTCCACCATGGAGAACCCAGGAGAAGGCACCCTCTGTGAGCAGAAAGCAGCCGCAGCTGACCCCTGGTCGGTCCCGCCTGGACCTCAGGCTGCAGCCTCAGAGCTGAGAACAGTTGGGTCTGGGGTCTGGGATCTCCCCCAGCCCCAGGTAATATTGCACTGAGACCTTCCTGAACTGTGAGCAGTTAATCTTCATTATTTCAGTTACTCACTGTTGTATTTCCTTAAAAAATAACATAATACGTCTTGTACTTCTTTATCTGTTTATCATAAACTATGAATACGCAGGCCAACAAATAAATACGAACATAGATTTAAATATGCATGCGAACGTACAGTTGTCCTTCTTCATTCTTCAATTTTCCATCAAAATTTGAAAGGAACATGACTTTTATCCCCAAGGTAAAGTTGCATCCTGAAATCCTTTTGAAATCCCTTCATAAAGTGACCTTCTTTCTTTTGCTTTTAAGCCTGCAAATCATCTCATCAAGAAGATTGACAGGTTGTTTCATCTTTTGCCGTGACAGAAACATGGACATGAAAAATGTCAACGTGTGTCATATTTCCCAGGTGCTTATTTATCCCCAGATTCGAGTCCCTCCTGGCAAGTGGCGGGGCCCATTCTTAAGTAGAGCCGCCATCTTGCTACATATTTCCAACTGTGTCCCTGAGAGATGGAACTTTCTTCTTTTCTCCCACTAAGTATGTATCAGCCTCCTTGTTTTCCAACAGCTTTGCTGCTCTGTTGTTGAACTTTGGATTTTACCAATCTGGTATGAAATCCTTCCAGCCCCTGGAATTTGCCGGGCTCTCATTCCTCGTTGACGCGCACTGGGATGCTATTTATGTTTGCAATTTAAACATTATTCCAGCCATGTGGAAGCAAAGCCATAACTGGAGACGTTCATTCGTTGGTGCTGCATTAACAAATATTGACAGGCGGGTTTATAAGCACAGGAGGCATCATGGTGAACTGGGTGCACTCAATCTTGTTCTGCATGAAAATCGGCACCAACGGGAGCTGGCAAATATTAAATGCTTGACATACTGGAGATGATCTTTGTCAAATGCTCGAGTTCACTGGTATATTCTTGAAAGTTTCTGTAGCAAGTGGTTTTATTAACCTCAGGTATCCTCCTGTTTCTGTTTGTTAAAACACAATGCCAGAGGCTAGGTCAGTTTCAAAGCAAAAAGGTTGTTTGGGTTTGAACTCAGGGGTTACCCTGTGAAGGATCTGGGGTCTAGAGATGCCCTGTGGGTGGCAGAATATCAAAGTGACATTAGATATCCTGTAGCAGGAGACAAGTACATGGCTCCTGTAGGATCTAACCTTCTTCCTATAAAACTTCCAGGATTCAGTTGTGGGATCTCTACTCTTGGGATCTCACCTGCTATCTGTCTCTTTCCAAAGTCCACACATCTAAACAATGCAGTTGGATTGTTTGCAATTTTTTTTAATACCTCAAGATGAGGATTCAAATCCACTTTGACTCTCCGAAAGGACAAACCACAGGACCCTGTATTTCAGATTAATGGATCCATAGCCACGTAGGCAAAGACCCACCCTAGCTAAAAGGTTTCTTGAGGCCTAGAGGTAGAGTTGGAGACCTAACCAATGCATTTATCTTCCATCCCATACAACATCTTGAAGTCTGAGTTGGAGAAGGGAAAATTTATTCTGGCTCATGGTTTCAGAGTTCTCCATCCATGGTTGGCTCGCTCCACATCAGAAACAAGATGGCGGAAGGGCATGGGGAAGGAAAGATGCTCAGCTCATGGCACCTACAGAGCAGAAAGAGGGAGAGGGAGAGACAGGAAGGGACAAAGGAACAAGATGATCCATTCCAGTGCACACCCAATGACCTTCTTCTTTCAACTAGGTCCCAACTCTCTGTGGTCCATCTAAACCTCAAATGGATTAATCCACTAATGAGCTCCAACATCATAATCCAATCATTTCCTAAAAACCATATCTCTGACTCTTGCTGCATGGGGGACCAAGCCTTCATCACAGGAGATCTAAGGGGACACTCCCGATCCAAGCCGTGACAAGTGACACCTCTCATCGTCTACGCTAACAAACTCAATCGGCGTATCTCAACCCAACATCTCTTTGTCCTCCGACATGTTTTTCCATCATCCTTTGATTCATCTCCTCCTTCATCCTCCTGAACTAACATTTCTACCTCTTCTAGATTCATCCCTCCGAGACCTTTCCAATTTTCTCTTGTTTCTTCCATCAACCCAGATGGATGTCCCAATAGCCCAGCTCCGGTTCTCAGCCTTCACGTCATTCCTACCTAATCGCAAACTAGAACTTTCCACAGCACGTAGATTCCCACGCTTCCTATCCTTGACTTAAACCCTTTATTGCTTCTGTGACCAAGAGATCTGACAGGAGCCATTGGAGGAGAAGAGATTATTTCGACTCATGGTTTCCAAGATCCAGTCCATGGTGGGCCAACACCATGGCTCTGGCCCAAGGGGAGCAGAACAAGATGGCGGCAGGGCCTGGAGGAGGAGAGCAGCTCAGGACAGGGCACCAGGGAGCAGAGAGAGCTCTGCCCACCAGGGACAGGACAGAGACCCCAAAGGCACAGCCCAGGGACCCCCTCCTCCAGCCACACCCCACCTGCTGCAGTCACCACCCAGTGGGTTCATCCAAGTGGATTAATCCACTATTAGGTCACACCAGGGAGCAGAGAGAGCTCTGCTCACCAGGGACAGGACAGAGACCCCCAAGGCACAGCCCAGGGACCCCCTCCTCCAGCCACACCCACCTGTTGCAGTCACCACCCAGTGAGTCCATCCAAGTGGATTAATCCACTATTAGTCTACACCCAGTGAGTCCATCCAAGTGGATTAATCCACTATTAGTCTACACCTCTCCTAACCCACTCATTTCACCTCTGAACATTCCTGCATGGTCTCCCACCTGAGCTTTTGGAGGCACCTCCTATCTAATACATAACACATGCTATATGTCTTATAGAGAATCTGCAATATAATCAGACATATTTTATGTAGGTAATGCACTATAGGTATTCAAGAATATAGATACCTGCTTTATATTAATATATCATACTTCATGGCAGCCATTTATATGCATCAATTCAAAAATACACATGCAACCTGATATTTATTTTATGCACAGGCACACACACGCACACACGCACACACACACACACACACACACACGCACACACACGCACACGCACACACACGCACACACACAGGCACGCACCATTACTACATCTTCATAGTTATAACTTGGGCCAGAAATAAGTCATTTTTACCATCATCCTAGGCAGCCCCATTTCCTAATAAATATTTTTTTCCAAGATTTCCTGATTGAGCCCAGCACACATCAATCCGGAGGAAATTGACTCTACCATCAACCCTCCTTAAATCCTGCAAATATGCTCGAAGATTTTCACAGGTGCATTTCCATAAGTCAAGCTGCACCTGGTCTCTCGCTTTGCCGAAGGGCACGTGGGCTCCGCTGCCCTGTGCCCGGTCCTTGTAGGTCCCCAGAGGCCTCTCGGGGACGCGGAGAGGTTTCACTTCCAAGCAGGGAGATGCCTTCAGAATGACAATGAGCAGATTTACTTCCTGCCAAGACTCGGCGATGCTGGAGAGAACAGAGCGTGCTTTTCAGCAAAAAAAAAAAAAAAAAAATGTCTCTGAGGGACACGTGGAGGGGACAGGGGGGGAATCCCGTGCTCCCGGGTGCTGCAGGAAAAACCACACAACCATTTCCCCTGAGCTGGATCTGTGGACGATGGAAGGGGAATTTGTGAAATGCAAATATCACATTTTGTCATGAAAATCAGCCACGCAAATCGCTTCCAACAGATCCCGCACAGCCAGGGCTTTGACAGGCATTGAGCAGTAGATCTAAAATCCATTTCCCTGAATTCTAACCCTGCCAATGCCTGCCGTCCTGCACTGTGCACCCCGACCTATGCAGGTGTCTGCTGGTCCTTGCAAAAATCCACCTGGGACACCCTGGGGACAGAGATGCTCCAAGATGCAGGCAGCAGAAGGTACCAGGTACTGAATTCAGGGACCCTCGACCCCTGAGCCCCGTCCCCAGCCCTATTTTGCATTTTATTGAGAGACAGGGTCTCCCTGAGTTGCTTAGGGCCTCGCTTTGGCGAAGGCTGGCTTTGACCTTGCAATCCTCGTGCCTCAGCCTCCCGAGCTGCTGGGATAACAGGTCACAGATATAAGGGACAGCTGGTCTGCTTGGAAAGGTCCGGGACGGATCCTCTCTCTATTGGACTGAGGTCCCTCCCTGGCTGGCCGAGCGTCCAATTCTTGCAGAATTGTCAAGAGAAGACCCTCCCCCTCAAATACGCTGGATTAAAAAATAATAATAATAATAACCAGGTCTCAGGTTGCTTAGAGATTCCTCTCCGAGGCCAGGCAAGCGGGGACAGGTTTGCTTTATAGGAAAGCAAAGCAAAAATAAAATTTAAAAAATAAGGTGCACGTTTGACGTGTGTTTTTTGCACAGCTTCGAAGTCTATCTCTGTAATCCGAAGATCATTGATCTTACTCAGACATCTGAAGCATGCAAAAAAAATGAATTTTAAAAGATGAGTCTGCTGTCCGCCGCCGGATTTAGATACCGTGGCTTCTCTTCGCCATAATGGAAATGATGCATATTTTATCTAAGTGACTATATGTTCATTTAAAAGGATTGCAACGCATGCTCAAAACGTTGATTTTCAAAGGCATCACCCGACACCTTTATATCTGCAGACGTGCGTGCATTTTTGCAAATATGCTCAGTCCATAATCGACCAGGGAGCTGTGCACAGCATTGCAACGTGGGTCCGCCTTGATCCTTGAGTCTCCAAGGGGTCCTGCAGCTCTACAACTGGTCATCCCCCGTGTCCACTGGGCATCCCGCATTTCTGGGTTCTATTCTGATTCCTTACATCCTCCCTGTCCCATGCACAAGGAGCTCTACCCCACTGGCAGGGCGGTGGGAGATTAAGTCCACTGAGACTCCATCTCCGGTTTTCCAAATGACGGTGCTCCAAGAAAGTTCATCCACATGTCACTCTGCAGTTCTTGCTCAACACATCATCGATGTTTCTGCTTATGAACGTTGTCGTTGATCTCTGTTTGGTCCGTGCCTTTCGAATCGGGTCATTTAAATGACGGTGTTGCTCTCTGTGCATGAGGATTTCATTTTGCTTCATTGACTTGGACACTGCAATTCATGCACCACATTAGCGGCCACCTAATTTAACCGTGGATACCCTTCGGTGCTTCGTAGGAAGCAAAGACCTCATTTCTGCTATAGGTAAATATGGTAGCACCCTATGGCATGAGGTGCTCTCCTTCCCAGTTTTGAGAAGCCAAAGTCAACTGCAGGCGGGAAGCCAGAAGCGGAGACACCAGAGAAATCTCCTGCACCTCGTTCCACAAAACTAGGCAGCGCTGTTGCTCATCTCTGGTTTTTCCACACAGTAAAGGGAACATCATCCAGTGGATCTGGGACAGCAGCTGTTCACAAGCAGTGAGTATCTGGGTGCAGTGGGGCACATGCCTGCAATCCCCCTGGCTCAGGAGGCTGAGGCAGGAGGACCGCAAGTTGGAGGCCAGCCTCAGCAGTTCAGTGAGACTCCATCTCTAAATGAGAGACAAAGAAAGAAAGAAGAAAGAAAGAAAGAAAGAAAGAAAGAAAGAAAGAAAGAAAGAAAGAAAGAAAGAAAGAAGGAAGGAAAGAAGGAAGGAAGAAAGAATTTACACACTTTTCTCCTAATGAAGAACTGTCTCTTCTTGGAATTTGGTCATAACAAATTGTGATTTTGCTAAAATAAAATCCTTTCATTTTTAAATTCATTTTTACATTTTTTTTCTTTTGAAAAAAAAACTCCGTGTTCTGATGAAGGAGATCAGCGTTGATCGTGGGCAAAATATCTTCATTTTTTTTTTTGGTCCATTATTTTGTTTAATTATTTGTCCGTTGTTTGAAGTATTTGTTCGATGAACAATGGGATCTTTATTCATTTCAAAGCCTTTCTGATACATTATGAAAAAGAAAACATTTTTTTTTGCCTTAATTAGGCTTCCCAGCATCTATTGACTACCTTACTTCTCTGTATCTATGCAGTGATGCAGAATTATTATTATTATTATTATTATTTCATACTGGAGATTGATCTCAGGGGGCACTCGACCCCTGAGCCCCGTCCCCAGCCCTATTTTGCATTTTATTTAGAGACAAGGTCTCCCTGACTTGCTTACAGCCTCCCTTTGGCGGAGGCTGGCCTTGAACTCACGATCCTCTTGCCTCAGCCTCCTGAGATGCTGGAATGACAGATGTGCACCACCACCCCGGCTAGTGATGCAGAATTTTAAAATAAGATGACTCATGTCCAGGTGCAGGGTGTGCACTGCCTCGCTAACGGACTTGTCAAAACTCCAAATACTGACATTTATCCTAAAGAGTATCAGGTCTTTTGAATAATAGACTGAGAAACGTGGTTTTCAGATATGAATTCCAAACCTGGTGCTATTTTTTTCTACCCTTCTTAGACCTATCTGCAGCCTCCTGGACACCCAAAGTCATCTTGATATTATTGAAAATGTCCCACAAAGTGGGGAAAAAGTAGGTAAGCGATTGCACTGCTTAGGGGAGAATAATATTCAGCCCTGAAGAAGGAAATGATGGCGCTTGTCAGTCATAGAGATGGAGCTGGAGACTGTCACACTAAGAAAAATAAGTCAATCCCCCAAAACCAAAGTCCAAATGCTTTCTCTGATCTGTGGATGCTGATTCTCAATAAAGGGGGGCGTCTAGTTTATATGTAAACAGGTATATAATTATCTATAAATATATATAATTTTTCATGAAATATATCACAAAATCATATATAATTTCATTTTATATAATATGTATATAGTATAAAATCATATATAATTCTGTTTTACATAACGTGTATATAGTATAAAATTATATTATATTATTATATTATATCATATATTAGATTACATTATTATAATATATTATAATAAAAATATAATATAAAAGGTATAATATGATGGAGTATTTACATATTCATAATATGTAAAGTTCTATTGGTTCATGCATTTTATATAAAGTTGCATATTTCAAATTCTGGAGTGCTGATAGATAAAGCAGGCAAAAAAAAAGAATGAATAAATAAATAAAAGTACCGCTGAGCTGAGGGTCAGAATAAAAGTCCCCCAGGTGGGCGCAGAGTGGATTCCCATTCAGTTAGTCAACTCCCACCTAAGGGTACCCCATCCCTGGCTCTTTGGAGCAGTGGAGAGGAGAATACCCACTCAGGTTCTGAAGGCCTGGGAGAGAGATGTAAGGTCTGGCTTTAGGCAGCCCAGAAAGACCCTGAGGAAAGCTAGGAAGCAGATGCTACTGACACAGCCCAAGGAAAGTCCTGAGCCACCTCCCTCTGTCTCTCTTCATGCTCCATCTCAGGACTGGGTTCCCTCCAGACACACTCTCATGAGAACAGACGGGGTCCCAGGTTGTAAATGTTACTGGGGTCCCCGGCCAGTAACCTCTTCTTCCAGAGAGATGCACCTGGGTCTGTTTTTCCCTCAGGTTATTAAACCAGAGCAAGACATGCGCATAAATGTCTAGGAAAGCAGATTGAGGATGGTTGGAGGATTTTTTGAAATCACATGATATGAATCTCCAAAAAAAAAAAAAAAAATCTGTTTTTGGATAGATCAATGTAGGTGGTTCACGCAAAATTCTCGGGTGGGTTGCCTACTCAGGAATACGGCGCACATTCTTGCAAAGATATAGACATTTCCACATCATGACTTTTTTCGTGTGCTACTGGGGTTGAATCCAGGGATGCTTGACCATTTTTATCTATTTATTATTATTTATTATTATTATTATATTACTTGGAGACAGGGTCTAGCTAAGATGCTAAAACTGGCCTCAAATTTGCAATCCTCCTGCCTCAGCCTCCCACATGGCTGAGATCACAGTCTCGCATCCCCACACTGGACAACTCCTGACGTATGTCACCCTGTACGAGTTGATAAAAACCAGACCAGAGTCAAGCACCATGGTGCACACCTGAAAGCCCAGCGACTCTAGAGGCTGGAGGCAGGAGGATCACAAGGTGGAGGCCAGCCTCAGCGATTTAGACAGAACCTTCTCAAAAGAAAATAAAATTTTTAAAAAAATAACAACTGCTTTTGGACAGAAAGCGTAGGAAGTTGGCGCAGTTATTACAATTGTCTTGGGTATGAAAGTCCCCCACACGTGGGGTAAAGTGTAAGTGAGGATTGTGCAAGAGGTGCTGTACTATGTCATCCACAGGGGCTTTGAGCCCAACCTTTCTATTTCTCAGAGATGCAGCATTCTCTGTCCGTGGTCAGCTGCTCCGGGTGGGGAGTCCATGGCTTTGGAAAGGAACTCAGGCAGCACAATATGGCGGGCGGAGATTGGCCCAGTTCATACAAGCCAAGGAGTGCAGAGAGCCCAGAGAGAAAGAGACAGAATCCAGGGACAGGGTATAGTCCAAGGCTCCGCCTTCTGTGGGGACTTCCTCAAGCCACAGTCCGCCTGTCTACACTCACCCTCTAATTCTTGATTCTGCTCTCAATGGATTAATCCAGCAAGTGGATCAATCCACTGAGGAGTTCAGAGCCCCAATCCTTGCCTAAAACCCCATCTCTCAACCTCCATTCATGGCTTTCCATGGGGGATTGAAAGCCAGAGATTATTAGGAAAATATGACACACACACACACATACTCCCAAATATCAAATATGTGCATTCCAATGTTCAATGGGTTATTTTGAAGAATGAGTAATAATCGTCAAAAAATATGTGGACATTCCAAAGCACGCTCTTGAGCTATCAAGCTGCCAATCAAGAGACAAAAAGGGGGATTTAGGCGTCTGCCTTCTGCAAAACTGGGTTCGTTTTCTATTTCATCTGCCTTTTAAAGTTTTTGAGTCATAATTCATTGGCCATAATGCTTTATGTAAAAGCAGATTTTTGTTGCACCAATTTCATAAAAAACAAACTTAAGCCATCTCTCAGAGGTCACCCGTTTTCATCTCTTTACCTAAAAATGCAGGAAAAAATCCCCAGAGACGACGCAAAGGAATAAATATCGAGAAAAGCGGTGAAAAGTTGCTGTTGGAGTCTTCCTTGGGTGAAATTCCCCTCCTACCATTGATATGAAAGGGTTTTTTTTAATGTGCATGAATTCTGCATATAAGTACAGACATATATACGTGTGCATAAATATGTGCATGAATATATTTACATATGCATATCTATTTAATTATATATATATATTTTTTTTAAATCCGTGAAATTTTGAGACACAGTGTCCTTAAGTTACTCAGTCTCGGGAAAATCTGCTGCAAATCTCAGCTCCAAGGCATGCACAGAAATTAAGAAACATACTCAAAGCTTGCTCGTTTGATCTTTTTTTTTTTTTTTTAATTTCAATAGAAATTGAAAGTGAGCCCAGTTATAGTGTCTGAAAACACAAGATCATACCATTCAGCTCACTCCTTGGATACGGAAGCCGATGCTTAAAAAGAGAAAATCATGATGCAGAATTTAAACTAAAAACCACTCTGCACTTTGTAATGATGCATGAGCGGATTTTACCCCACAGCCCCCCTTTCCCTGATAAACAGATTGTCTTTCTGCTGTTGCAAATGTCCCTTCAATAAACCCATTTAAGCCCGATCGTCTCAACTCTCTGGACCCCACAGAATGAAATTACAGAATCAATGGCAAGAAGAGTGTTAGAAATCGTACAAAAATAGGTGGACATTCAGAAGCACGCTCTGGAGCATTTGAATGTGCACATTGACACAAGCTGTCAATCAAGAGACAAAAAGGGGGATTTAGGCGTCTGCCTTCTGCAAAACTGGGTTCGTTGTCTATTTCATCTGCCTCTTAAAGTGTTTGAGTCATAATTTGTTTTGCCTCCGTTAATGACAATGACCATGAATCGAAGCTGAACCAAAGGAATATTCTGTCTGTTATTTACGCTCTGAATTGCACGTGATTCTGACTTCTTTTTTACTCAGATGCGTGAGAAAAGGGAGACATCACCGTTGAGTCATTTTGTCAATATTTTCCTACTGTTGCTTTCGATCAGAGATGGAACGCGTCGAGCCTCGTTCTCTCCGTCTTCCCCTGGATCAGACCAAGGAGGACGTGCAAACAGACCCTGCCTGATGGGAACCTCAGACGTGGTTTTGTAATAAATCACAGGAAGGCGTAGCGCGCAGGAGGATTTTCTGAAGGACTGGCAAGATTTGCAGGTCTTGGAAACCTCATTTTGAAGGTCTAGAAAGATTACTTGGAATCCTCTCTAGTGTTTGCTTTTGAGCGTTCAAAATCCCCCCCAAGTTTCTGAGGAAATTATTTGTAGAGAGTCTCACTCGAGCCTACGTTGAATGCGAATCGGAAACAGGTATCTTCTGCTATAACCCATCATTGTCTGTTGTCTTTGAACTCGGAAATTCAGCCGATTTTATTCATGCCATCTTTGTGGTTGGCTGTCACGAAAACCTAAAGAATTTGAGAGGGAATTTATAATATAATCATGCACACGGCCCAGTTTCCATTTCCTTATTGTGAAAAATGGTTTACTTTGCCTTTTCAATAGAGACCCCGTGCCTTATTTTAAAAGGGATATTTTTATTCATTTATTGATCTTTGGTGCCAGGGATTGAACTGAGGGACCTTTGACCCCTGAGCCCCGTCCCCAGCCCTATTTTGCATTTTATTGAGAGACAGGGTCTCCCTGAGTGGCTTAGGGCCTCCCTTTGGCGGAGGCTGGCTTTGAACTCCCGATCCTCCTGCCTCAGCCTCCCGAGCCGCTGAGATCACAGTGCACTGAATTTCTTTTTAAAGTCCGCCTTCACGGTCTTGCTTCTTCAGGATGAGGATGCCCACAATCCTGGGAATATTTGCTATCAGACGCCAAAGACGCCTCTTAATTTTCATGCAGCGATTGAAAAGCTCACTGTTGTGTTGAACGTCCAGCCCGAGGCTTGGCCACTGGAGAAACATCTCACGTCGCCTTTGGTAACAGGAAACCGGGAGGCAGCAGAGGGTCTATCTGCAGAGGAACTTCCTCACTCCCAAAAAAATATATCTATTTGGGAAGAGTCCGTCCTTACATCTTATGGAAGCTGAACTTCTTGCCATTCAAAGAGCTGAGCACCCAGAGGCTGAGGCAGGAGGATGGTCCGTCGGAGGCCAGCCTCAGCCACTGAGCGAGGCTCTAAGCCACTTAAGAAAACCCTGGAGCCGCTCAGCCCTTCCTGCCTGGTGGTTTTATGTCTACACAGCAGTTTCTGCCTTCTGCATGGACATCCCTACGTATCTTCCCAACGTTGCCTGGAGTCGACATGTTTCTACATCCACACGGAGATATTACAGGTGCATATATAAGCGTGCACGAGTGTGTCACCTACGTTCACAAAACACACGGCACACACCAACATATCCACCCGAGAAATCACTCAAAAAACCTTCCCTGCAGCTGTCTGATGAGCATCTGCTATTTTTTTTTAAATGTTCTTTTCTTTATCCCTTTATATTAGCTTCCGTATACATTTTTTTTTTAAATTTTAAATATAGAAAATCATGCTATTAATCCAAGTGTTGCACTCGAACTGAGCAGGATGAAATCATGAAAAGGCAAATGATAGGCAAACCAATTAGGAAATCCAGGGTTTTCCTGTTCCGTTGTTCTGAATTCAACGTGAGGCCTCCCTTGGGAATTCAGGGTTCCCTGAGGATTTCTGCAGAGTCTCTCCATCGATGGATCCTAAGCTGCTTTTCACTGCAGGAAGCCGCATTGCTAATTGAACCATGGTGATCCCACTTTATTATTCTGTCGTTTTGAATAGACCCTGTAAGGGACAGTCCTATTTTAAATGCTCAGTTGACAACTGACCACTTGGGGCCTCTGGGCAACAGTGTAGCTGGCCTCATTGTTTCCTTCTGCATCGTGACTGACGCCATGCCACGTGCTACTTAGTAGATGCACATTTATACAATGTCAAAGTGCACCCTATTTTCTTGCAAATCTAAAAAGAACCCAAAAAAATTGAAATATTCAGATTTCCAACGTTAAGGTTGCTTGAAATGCACCTGCATCCCTCCAACGGAGCTGCTTGTGCAATTGAAATGCAAACTCTCTCCAGGGACCTGGTGTTACCTGCAATTGCACCCTAAGGTTTGGTGACACCAGGTTGATTCTCGACTGGAAAGCAGCCCAGACTGGTTTGGGTGACCTTGGGAAGCACCTTGCTTTTTGATTGACAGCTAGACCCCCCGGGGGGTGTGGGTGTGGGACACGGGCTGCTCCCTGCTTGTGCATAAAAAGTTTGCAATTGGCGCTGCAGAGAGCCATTTGCAGATTGAAGTCCAACCTTCCTCTGTGCATGGGAAAGGTCACACCCTGCAGCTGCATGGCACCGGTAATTCTTATTTTTTGCTTTATTTTCTTTCCCGTTTAACGGGGGGTGGGGTGGGGGAAGTGTTTTTAAAAGTCCTAGAAATGCAAATCATCGTGAGCCAACTTGAAAATCCAGAATCCCTCCGACTTCACGTGCCTGGAATACTTTTGCTTCAATGAGCTCCTTTTCCCCTTAGGGAAAAAAAAGAGAGAAAGAAGGAAATTAAAAATTTCCATTTATGGACTGGGCTGCAGCTCAGTGGCAGAGTGCTTGCCCCTCACGCGTGAGGCTCCGCGTTTGCACCACAGAAAAATAAATAAAGGGAAAGTGTGTGTCCCTGTGTCCGTCTGCAAGTAAAAATAGACTTTTTAAAAAATTCCATTTAATGACGAAGCCGATATAAAGGCAGATCGATTGCGATGGCACTTTGCAACCTTTCTTTGACCTAGAAATTTGATTTTTTGTGTGTGTTGTTGTTGTTGTTGTTGTTTGTTGTGTTTTGTTCTTTGCATATGATTTCCAAATTCACAGACACATTTCCCTGGCTCGCCCTGCCCCACGGTGGGGCTCATCACCAGACCCAGCATGTCTCTCCCTGTTCCTGTCCTCTCTGCAGGAGGATCTGGGGACACAGGAGCCGGCTACTCCTGAACAACCTTTGCCCTTCTTAAAAATAGCCAGTTGCAGGGTTGAAGGATCAAGAAGGAATTAGCATTGGACACCTGCTTCACAGAGCTGTGACGGACCCTCAGAGCTGTCCCTCCAGCCCCCCAGGAAAGCCTCCCCATGGTTCAAAGCATAAGCCGGGCGTGGTGATGTGCGCCTGTCATCCCAGTGGCTTGGGAGGGTGAGGCAGGAGGATCAGGAGTTCAAAGCCAGCCTCAGCCAAAGGGAGGCTGTAAGCAACTCAGGGAGACCCTGTCTCTCAATAAAATGCAAAATAGGGCTGGGGACGGGGCTCAGGGTCAGAACACTCAGTCAGTCATCAAGTCGTCTTATCTGGAGAATCCAGTTTCCACTTCCTGACGTTTCTATTGATCAACCTTTTCCCAGAGAATCATTTGTTGGTCACCATAACAAGTCGAGGTGAAATTCCCAATGAAAAACCTAAGGGGTTTGGAACAGGAAGAAGGGCTGCATTTTGTCAAAGGTTTTTTCTGCCTCTATGGAGAGATCACATGGTTCTTGTCTTTAAGTCTATCTATGCGATGAATCAGCTTTATTGATTCCGTATACTGAACCAACCCTGTGCCCTGGGATGAACCCCACTGGATCGATCGTGGTGTGGTATCTTTTTAATGTCTTTGGATGTGATTTGCCAGAATTTTATTGAGAATTTTTTCCCCTCTATATTCATCAGGGATATTGGTCTGAAGTTTTCTTTCCTTGATGTGTACATAATGGAATATATAAAATTATTTATATATAATGGAATATTACTCAGCCATAAAGAAGGATGACATTATGGAGTTTCCATACAGGATTCCACAAGCTACAGCTGAGAATCCTAGTGGAAGAGAAGAAAGTGAGACTCTTTCTTTGAACAGTGGCGTGGAGTGTAACTCCATTGGGGAGGGGGAGGAGGAGGAGGAGGAGGAGGAGGAGATGGAGGAAGAGAAGATGGAGGAAGAGGAGATGGAGGAGGAGGAGGAAGAGGAGATGGAGGAGGAGGAGGAGGAGGAGATGGAGGAGATGGAGGAGGAGGAGGAGGAGGAGGAGGAGGAGATGGAGGAGGAGGAGGAGGAGGAGGAGGAGATGGAGGAGGAGGAGGAAAAGGAGAAGGAGGAGGAGGAAAAGGAGAAGGAGGAGGAGGAGGAGGAGGAGGAGGAGCAGGGTCCTCAGAGTTGAATCACTGATGTTTGCACCTTGATAAACCCTGTCCTGATACCACTTTACAAATCTCAACCAGGATCCTGCAGCGAATCTCACATTTTCAAGTGACTTAAACCAATGAATCCCTGAACAAGAATCAGAACTTTTAGGGGAAACACAAAAACACCAAATTCTCAATAAATGCAAGTCCAAAACGACATCTTCCATCAAAGTACGACGGACGTGCTGGATCACGGGCGCGCAGCGCTGGAGAAACAGAAGATCATAGACCGAACATTTCCCCAGGTTCGGCTCCACATCACGATTTTAACTGGTACTAGTTACAGGAAATGTCAGAATTATTTTTTTTTTTAAAAAAAAGAGAGAGAGAAAATAACATACTTTGGAAAGTTAACTGTAAGAAAAAAAAGCAAAATAGCAGGACGCCAAGATGGTATTTTGGTTAAAAAAAAAAAAATAAAATAAAAAACAAGCAAATAAACCTTTGAAGAGAAAATCAGTTGTTGATTTCAAAAATAGTCGCAGCTCCATCTGTGCTGACGTACTCCATGACCTTTGCAATTAGAAGCACCAATGTGATTTTTGAAAGTTAGAATATTAATTCAAGACTGATTCCCCCCAAGTCAGCGTGTGTTTTTAAAAGTTTCCAGCGAGGACCAACTCGGTCCCTGGCAGAATCATCTCTTAAATTCAGCATTTTTTTTTTTAATTTTGTTTTTTGCACATTTGAGACCCAGGAATATTTACCAATAAAAAAAAAATAGCTGTTTTTATAAGCGAGACTCCTGCTCCCCGTTACCACTGAGCTAATCCACTCAAGTGGATTAATCCACCAATTCCTTGAAGGCTCTCAAAAACCTAATCCCGTCGCCTCCGAACGTCCCTGCATTGTCCCACACTTGAGCTTTTGGGGGACACCTCACATTTTAACCAAAGCCATATTTTAATATTATATATTTTACTTAGAGACAGGGTCTCACTGATTTGCTTTGGACCTTGCTGTTGCTGAGGCTGGCTGCGAACTCGTGATCCTCCTCCCTCAGCCTCCTAAACTTCCAGGGTGACAGGCGCGCACCACCAAGCCCAGGTAAATCTGAGGATCATTCTTTCGGAAATTTCAAATGCAATTGTCGGGAACCCGTAAGGTCTTAGAAATGCACTTGGTTGAAAATAATCGCGATGAATGAATTCTGTGTCCAAAGGAGGCTTCTGGGATCTACAGCTTCCTCTTACTATGGCAAAATGCATGAGGTGATCAAGTTATAAAGACAAAAGGTCTCTTTTTAAATTTTTTATTTTTTATCTATCTGCCTTGGAGGGCAGGTGGGACCCATTGAACCCAGGGCCTGGTGCATGCGAGGCAAGCACTGTGCCACCGAGCTGCACCCCAAAGCCCCTTGGTCACAGTTTTGGGGGTCCCAGTCGCTTTGGGTGCTGTGATAAGAGATTTCACCGTGGCCACAGCATCCGGAAGAGCAGAATTGCTCACGCCATAGACAGTGGGTGGAGCAGGCAGGTTCTGGGGACTAAACCAGAGCAAATCTTTGGAAAAACTACACGAGACTCGTCCTTTGGAAGGGTAATAAGGAGAAATTTTATTTTATTTATTTTTTTCTTTAATCTTATCTTTATGACGCGGTTTGCACCACCACCGTGAGAAGTTTCCGCATGGATTGCTGTTGCTTTAGGGGTATTAGAAGCAGCTCAGGATAAGAGTCTGCTTCTCCCCTTGTATTTCTGGACACTTTGCATGGGATGAGCAAACAATTGCATCCAAACACAAGTGGCTTAGGCCTTGGGTCGCGGCGTGAAGACGGGATCTGGGGCGAAAACCTGCAAACCCACCTGCTCTCTCTGATGCGCAGTTAATCGGAAAGGCCCACGGGATACGTGTGCGATTTGGACTCCTCTTTCAATCCTTCGCCACCTTTTCTAATGGTCAGTTTCTGAGCCAGCCCAGCTCATGACTCAGCAGCCTGTGCCGGGCAGATGCTGCGTCCATGTGCTATTTATTTAGCGATGGGCTCCGCCTGCGATCCACCGCGTTGAACGAGGACACGTTTTCTGGTGCATTTTTAATTTTCTTTTTTTTCCATTTTTTGATTTAAAAAAAAAAAAACAAGCAAACCTTTTGTCTTTATAAGTTGATGGTCTCGTGCATTTTGTTACAGTAGGAGGAAGGTGTCTAAATCCCAGAGAGATGTGAATTGGTAAGTGGACCCTGCCCTTCCTTCCCCCCATTACCCACAGAGACCACCCCATCAAGGACCAGTATCTGAGGGGTGAGCAGACACAGGATCCATCACGGAGGTTCTCAGGGATCCACGGGCAGCTTGAGCCCCAATCTGGAGTCCGCCCACCTCTCTGGGGAACCATGCATCTTCACAACCAGCCACCGCACCACTTCTCTGATGGTCCCGCCAATCGGCATCTCCGCCTGCGACCGTGGCTGGAAAAATAGTCTCTGATTTCAAGGATCCATGGGTTGAACTGGTGTCCAAACGGATGCTGAGGGACCCTGTCCCCACCTCGGGATCGAGACACAGAATCACATCGTCTTCAAAGTCAGGAGGCTGAGGCAGGAGGATCCCAAGTTGGAGGCCAGCCTCCAGAGCAAGGTCCTGCCTCCAGATGAAAAAATAAAAAGGGGTGGGGATGCACTCCGTGGTGATAAAAAGCAACCCTGGGATCGATGTCCAAAGCACCATGAAACAAAAGAAAAGCAAAAAAACTATAAACCTGTATCTATATCTCAACACACACACACACACGTGTGATCTTACATACATACACATGCACACGGAGTTGTAACCTTATGTGCAAATTGTACTTAAAACGCAACTCCCAAGGGTCACTAGCATCCTTCTGCCCTTTCTCAAGTTCATCCTTGCAGCTGGACCAAGAGACTCCAAAGGCTGTCAATCACTTAACCGCATGGATCCAGACATTTGCACAAGCCGCCAACAGCCACAGGCTCACTCTCTTACTGCATTTTTCCTTGTTTATTCCAAAGTTGACAGATTTTTTTTTGGAGGGGTGTAGGTACCAGGGATTGAACTCGGGGGTGCTCGACCCCTGAGCCCCGTCCCCAGCCCTATTTTGCATTTTATTTACAGACAGGGGCTCCCTGAGTTGCTTACGGCCTCCGTTTGGCGGAGGCTGGCTTTGAACTCGCGATCCTCCTGCCTCAGCCTCCCGAGCCACTGGGCTGACAGATGTGCACCACCACACCCAGCTCATGTCTTCCCCCTTCAAAAGCAGCAATGAATCAACCCTCAATGAAACACAGGAGCTGCAGTTTTCTTTATAGGGATCATACACGGAATGTAGTAGGTTTTTTCTTATTTTGGAGTAAGATTTTTTTTAAAGTAAGAATTTTTAAAATTTCTTCTGCAACCTTCATGTTTATGATAGTGGGTCAAAGGCAAGCCATGCACATGGGTAAATGGATGCATGGAATTGGGTGCCAAGGAAACATTATTTGCAACAAGACGAAGATTTGTAGCTAATCTCTAAAGTGGTTTTGTTGTATTTTGTGTTTTCTTTTCTTTTCTTTCCTTGTCCTGAGCCCTGCTGGACACTGAACCTTGCATATTCTCTAAGACCAGGCCTGGTACGAGGAGGAAAGATGCTAAGGAGATCGCGGTTTGGAAGGATTCCTGCAAACCCGGACTCAGAGCTCCCAGCCCTAACTGGTGACCAAGCTGAGTCACTAGATCTTCCGAAACGTGTTCTTTCTAAGAAATTTCCCAACCCAAACCCAGACCCTAACCCTCTACATCCAGCCTTCTGCCCAGATCTTGCTACTTTGTTGCTTTCATTTTTCTTTTTCTTTTTTTTTTTTTCAACTTTTGCTACTGTATCAATTCATTTTCCGTTCCTATAAGACCATACCCGAGACTTGATGTGTTAAAAACAAAAAAAGGTTTACTGAGCTCACAGTCTTTACAGGCCAAACGTCCAAACAGCATCGTCCTGGCCCCAATGAAGGGACCCCTGACCGTGTCACCTCCTGGACGTCCTTGGCCTCACTTACAAATGCTCACCTGTGTGACAAATGCCCTTGGGGATATTGGATACCAATATCAGATCATTGACGAAGGATGGAAAAGGATTTCAAAGCCCAGCAAAACATTTTAAGGTCAAACATTCAGATACTCAGGTGTGATTTGTTCTGACCCTTTATTTAGATCAAGACCTTAGCCTTGCTGCGCGGAGTGGTGCACACCTCTCATCCCAGTGGCTCTGGAGGCTGAGGCAGGAGGATCTCAAGTTGGAGGCCAGCCTCAATGGGCTACACAGAGATTGGGGAATCTCCAAGGAAGTAGGATGTGGTTAGAAGAAGCAGGTCCCTGGGGTGATGGGGGAGGGGCATACTTTTTTGGACTATATCTTGTCCCCGGCCTCTTCCTCCTCTTTCCCAATCTCTGCTTCCTAGTGCCTTGAAGTGAGCGGATTCTGTCCTCCATGATGTTTTCCTTGGAACCAGCCAACCCTGGACCCCAATCCTCAGGAATCATGAGCCAAAATAAATCTTTGCTGCCTGAAGATGTTTTTTTTTTTTTTTCCCCCCCTCAGGTATTTTGTCACAGCAATGAAAATCCAAACTTCGCACAATAATCAGAGGACCTTCCTTTGTAGCCTCCAAAGCCATTTGGACACTTGAATCTATTCAACTGTTACATTCATTTCTGTTTTTTTTTTTTTTTTTTTTATCAATGGGGGAAAAATTCCTCCAATGCACCTTATAGATATATAATCTGGAAAATTCATAGATGGGACAAATTGGGTCTGCAGCGTTATCTAGGTGGAATTTTTTTAAAAAATGCAATATCCATAGAAATGTACGTCGGTAGCTACAAATGCATCAGGTCTGAGTCCGTGAACCGATCCCTTTTTTTGCAAATGCAAACAATAAATTCGCGTATTTTCATAAAAGAGCAAAAAAAAAAACACATTGAAAGGATCGTGCTTTTCGAATTGCACGTATTTCTTCTCTTATTTCATTAGTTTGGACTCCAAAGAAGATGCATTGATTTCTTTCTTTTTTTCTTTTCTTTCTTTCTTTTTTTTTTTAAAAAAAAATTCAATTTTAAAGACGTAATTGGGTGGCTTCTGAGATGACCGCCACCGACTCGGATCCCATACTTTTGCAGACATTTTGCAAGATGCGGATTTTCCCTTGTGATTCCGGGCACGATGTTGGATTTTTTTTCTGCCCCCGACGTCGGAGGCTGAACCACAGGGTATTTCATAAACGACGAGGAAACATTTTCTCCTATTTATTTGGGTTGGTAGCTCTGCAAGAAATAGATAAAAGACCCTGGTTTTTTTTTTTTTTTTTTGCACACTGCAATTTCTCAGCAAGGTCTAAATCATATTTAGAGAACAACAGCACGTTCCCCCCCACCCGCCCCAAGCCGGGGAGAGGGGCTCTGTCCTTGCAATTTCTCAAGCTGAGCCCCAGAAAAGAAGCAGCAAATGGGTTGATTGAAAGGAATCACTATTTTTATTCCAAAAAAAAGAAAAACAGAAGCAAAGTGAAAATCGCTGCCTATTTTCCGGAACAAATAACCAAACACAATAGAAAGTGGAGGGCGGTGGGATGTCTTCACCTGGGACAATGGTTCTTGGAAAGAAAAGGCAAGAAATGAACAGACCCTGAGACTCTTGGACGCTGGCGTCACCTCGCGGATCAGCTGAGTCTTATTTATTTCTAGCTAAATTTCATTGGTTTCTTGTGTTCTCGGTGCGAAGCTTTTTTGCATGTGCGGTTTGCAATTTGTACAGGGAAAGATTTAGTAGTTTGTTTTTTTTTTTTTTTTTTTGAGTGAGTCATTTTTCTTTACAAAATGATTTTTTTTTTTTTATGAGCTGAGAAAACGCTGGACAAAGCTAGGTTACAACAACAAGATGAAATTCCCTGTGAAAAAGGGTCCGGTGTGGCCTGTTGGATCATCAGAATCGGCAGAAGCACAGTTAAAACACTGAACTAGGAATGGGGGAAACTAGATAGATCCTTGTCTCCAATAAGCATAAAAAAATTAAAAAATAAAATAAATTTTAAATAAACGAAGGAAGGAAGGAAGGAAGGAAGGAAGGAAGGAAGGAAGGAAGGAAGGAAGGAAGGAAGGAAGGAAAGAAGGAAGGAAAAATCCCATCTGAGTACAAGTCTCAGACATATCAAGATTCTCACAGTACTTTGGAGTTGGAATGAAGTGGGGAAGGTGGATGTGCTGGATGGTGTGATAGCCACCGTTATGTGCCCACGTGTCTAGGTTCCAGCAACAGTGACCCCCAACAAATGCCCACCTGGGCGTTGCCATGAAGTTGCTGCATCTTTGTGGGTGCTAAGTCGGGTCAGTGGGCGCTGTGACAGGCAGGTCCTCTCACACAGGGTGAGAGGGACTCATGGAATCCGCTGGAGAAGCTTTGAAGCCAACATGGAGGCTTCGCAAAGGAATTCTGTGTCAAGATGACGACAGGAGTTCCGCACACGGTGGCTTAGGAGCAGAGGGAGTGGGAAGAGCTCTGCTCACCAGGGACAGGACAGAGACCCCCAAGGCACAGCCCAGGGACCCCCTCCTCCAGCCACACCCCACCTGCTGCAGTCACCACCCAGGGAGTCCATCCAAGTGGATTAATCCACTATGAGTCTACACCTCTCCTAACCCAATCCTTCCACCTCTGAATCTCTTTGCAGAGTGTCACTCCTGAGCCTTGGGGGAGAACTCATCTGTCAACCCCGACAGAGCTGTCACAAATAAAAATCAGGACAGTTGCATTTCTTGTAAAAAGCACAGAATAGCCAATAAGGTCGACTGGACCCACCCCCCCCCCCAAGTCCTATGTGCATGATTATCAACAGCTAAGATAAAAGTATTTTGAACAAATAGTGCAGGGACCCGGGAAAATCCAAAGCGGCTTAACATATCACGAACCCACATTAGTAGGTGATTTAATAACAGTGGAATACGTAGGAAGATGTGCAGGTGATGGCTGGATTTCACGTAATGGCAACCTCTTTGTGAGGCTGAGGCAGGAGGGTTTTATATATGCTTTTCATCACAGGGTACCTACCACCTGCGTTCGGTCCCAATTGAGATTTTTTTTTTCCAATGATTTTACATTATTTTTGCTCCTTTCGATAGTAAAATCTCTTTGCACAAATCAAGTTTCTATAACTGAGATATCCTCATAACCATATTCCATGGACCATAAGATCGAGGGCATCATCAAAATAAGCCTCTATATTCGACCAAGTGCTCAAAACCTAAATAAGAAATTATGTGTCGGAAGGCAAATAATCTCCAAACCTTAGAAAAAAGTCCACTTGGGTAAAATATTCAAAATTGCATCTGATAATTAAGTGATGGAGCCCAGATCATTGTAGGAAGATTCCCCACATTTATCAACCCCATTATTTGGAGGAGACTGAGTTCTTATGACTGCGATTCCCTGAGCTCAGCACCATTAAATGCATTTCCTGCCTCTGGGGATCCCTGGTTTTAGCACCAGGGATTGAACTCGGGGGACACCCGACCCCTGAGCCCCGTCCCCAGCCCTATTTTGCATTTTATTTAGAGACAGGGTCTCCCTGAGTTGCTTAGGGCCTCCCTTTGATGGAGGCTGGCTTTGACCTCGCGATCCTCCTGCCTCAGCCTCCACTATTTTTTTTTTTTTCTGTTCTGTTTTGCAAGAAGAGTCCCGGGTCCTGGAATACCATCTCTGCAGGATGCAAGCAAGCAGAAAGGTCAAGATTGCCTGCTCTGAAATCCTTCGTGTGCTAATTGTTTGGTCCAAGACAACAAGAAAAAAAAAAAAAAAAAGATTTATTTGGTCCATGCAAGAACCCACGGACTTAATGGTCGTGAGAACTCACCACATTGAAAGATGGACAGGATGGTTCTTTTCTTAAATAACTAATTTATGCCCTTCCCTGCACAAAAAAAAAAAAAAAAAAAAAATGAGCCCAATGGCTCCATCCACGTCCACCGTGCATTGTCCCTTTACAAGGACACCCAGAATCATGGTGCGTCACGGGTACCCGCCTGCAAAGCAAAACTGACCCCTCTCCATGACCAGAGTGACTTTTATCCATTTCGGTTTCATCATAAAAGACATTACCACGAAGGACAGGGGCCGAGAAACAACCAGTTCTGCTTCTGCCAAGGTGGTCCGTATCAGCTGCCTGTGCTGCATAACAAAGAGTCCCCAACTGGAAAACCAGCCACGGGCAGAACGGCTTTGTCTCCTGGCTCTGCCACCCATCACACCCTCTCTCTGTCTTTCTCCCTCTCTGTTTCTCTCTCGCCCTCGCACACACGGCCTCCATATGGTGTCCACTGGAAGCCAATGCAGGTTCCAAGTTCTTTGACGTTCAAAACCAGGAGGCGAGACAACCTCTTTTCTTTATAACCCTGCCAAGGCTCTGGGATTTTGTTACAGCCACAGAATATGGACCCAAGCAGGAGGGCTCTGCTGGTGGCGATCTGTGCACTGTTTCCCTCTGAAACTCGGACACGGACAGAGCCCACCTAATATGTCCTCAGCGACACATGTTCTAGGTCATAGATGGAGGCTGGGACTCATGGTGTCGGCCTGAGCATGTTGCTCCAGACATCACAACGGAATGAAATGAACCAGCACGGTCGGCGGAATGTTGTCCCACCTGCCTATGTCAATAGCGCGTGAGGAAAATATTGATTAAAAAAAGTGAAACGTGGAGTCTCTAAATACAGGAAGAGCATATGGGAGAGGAAGAAAGGCCCAGAGACAAGAAAGGGAGGGTAATGTTGCTATAAGTGACAGAAGACAGGAAATCATGGTAGACGACGGAGATCGGCATCCACATTTATTTTTCAAACTGAGAGTTGGACATGATCATCAACCCATCCATTTACACGTGAGTGTCATAAAAATCATTCTTTTTCAGGGCTGCGTAATATTCCATTGGATATATATACCACATTTTCTTTATCCAGTCCTCTGTTGAAGGGCACCTAGGTGGGCTCCTGAGCTGCTGTGAACATGGACGGGGCAGCTTCCCTGTCATGGGCTGATTTTAAATCCTTCCTCCTGAGTGAAATAAACCCGTCCTGAAAAGTCAAAAGTCCCATGATTTTGCCCAGATGTGGGAGGCAAACCCAGGGTCAAGGAGGGGAGTGGAGGAATCGAGGTTCAGTGGGTTAGACAAAGGGAAGGGAGAGGGGACAGACAAAGAAAGGACACTGGGATGAAACCTGAAATGACTTTCCCGCCACACCTCTGGTAACCCAATCCCGGCACCCGACATCTTTCTTAAATGAGAAACATTTAAGTGTTTTTTTAAATTTATGTTCATTTTAATATTTTTAGCTGTAGATGCACACGGTACGTTTACTTTATTTGTTTTATTTTTATGTGGTGCTGAGACTTGAACCCCAGTGCCTCCCACATGCTACCACTGAACCGCAGCCCCAGCCTCTACCACTGGACCTCAGCCCCAGCCCTTATTTTTTATTATATTTAGTCATTTATATTTAGTCATTTATTTTGCTACTGGAGCATCCCCAGTCCTTTTTGAATTTCATTTCCAAAATGGCCGAGACTGGCCTCCAACTTGCGGTCCTCCTGCCTCAGCCTCCTGGGTTGCTGGATGAGATGGGTTCGCCCCCAGACCCACTTTTAAAGATACTTTTTGTTACCCTTTAAAAAAAAAATAGGTCAAAATATATATTGTAGCTGGACATCTTATTCATTGATTATTGGATGGGGCCGGTTAGGAACCTCGGTGGAACTTGCTCTAGAAAGACAAAAGAAAAAAATGTTATTAAAAGTACATTTTGTTGCCATTAGGAGCCGGGAGGCGTTTTAATAAAAGTAAGATTAGTCCCACGTTTCCTTGGGCATCCTGTGGTATTATCCGTCTATACCAGGGATTACAATAGCCCACATCACGGAAGAGTCACTTCTGTAGGTCAGAAATGACAATCTGAGTAGATCATTAAAGCTAAGACCTACCCAGGGAGGTGTGGGGCGGGGTGAAGCTCCCGTGTGCGGGGTTGGGACCGAGTGATTGGCATCGTATCATTTTTAATCAGGGCTACAGGGTCTTCTCTGAGCCCGGTTATGACTTCCAGCAAGATTGAGCAGGCAGAGAAAAAGCATCGTTATTTTCTTTTCTTTTCTTCTTTCTTTCTTTCTTTCTTTCTTTCTTTCTTTCTTTCTTTCTTTCTTTCTTTCTTTCTTTTCTTCTTTATATTTGTTCTTTTCAGTTATATATGACAGTACTCTAGGACTGCCTCCTTTCCCTTAGCATGATAGTCTCCCGGCTCTATCCAAGACCCTGGCAAATGCCACCATTCCACTCTTCTTCAGGGCTGAGTAATATTCCACCGTGTATACGCAGCACGTTTTCTTCACCCACTCGTCTGTGAAGGGCTTCCGTGGCTGGGCCGTTCTGAGCCGATGAATGATTTTCACAGATTGCCGTGGTCACTCTGCGAAGAAGCCACCAACAGCTGAAAGGGACAACATTTTACCAGCAGGGATTGGTTCAGGACTCAGAAGGGGGAGATGGTATCACTGAACACGTGAGCTGGCGATGATCCAGGTGAATGTGTCTTTTGGACGATCCACATCGAGCAACGGGAAGTCAGGATCCAGATCCTTGCAGCCACTGGGTTTCAAGTTGGGGACACGTAGGAAAGTTGTGGCGAAACCTTGTGCAAGTCGTGACATGATAATCTGGGAGAGGTGACCTTCGATGGCAAGTGCATGTATGATCTTTGAAACCTTGGGATTCAAGCTTTATTGAACAGAATGTTCTTGCCCCAAAGTCAATTGATCCAGGGCCATTTACAGTTTCTCTGCCATTAACTGTCTACCATCCATCTATCTCTCTGCCATCTACCAATTATGTCTTATCTATGTACCCATCTATCTATCTGTCATCTACCAATTATGTCTATCATCTATCCATCCTGTCTGTCTGTCTATCTATCTGCCATCTATCAATTTTGTCTATCATCTATCTATCATGTATCATCTATGCATCCTGTCTGTCTACCCATTTGTCTATCTGTCATCTACCCATTCTGTCTGTCCATCTATCTCTCTGTCATCGGACCCGTCTGTCTGTCCAGGGGCCTCTCACACCCTGGGTGGGGCTGCTCCTGGCTCCTGCTGTGTGGGGCCCAGAGAGGCTGCTCCAGCTCCTGCAGTGCACAGCACGGCCCACCCCAGAGCACCCCCAGCCCCAGAGGCCCCCAGTGCCCAGGAGACCTGCAGGACAGAGTCTCTGTCCATCATTGATCTATCTATTTATCTATCTATCACTTATCAATCATGTATGCACCTAAAACCTAGGTACGTGCATATATATGCATGATTCCCTTACAAGAAATCTTTCATCATTAAATGCTATTACAATGCAATGGTGCATGCAGA